>NC_060213.1:47333125-47943750 GCF_021130785.1 Homalodisca vitripennis
TTAAAGAAAGAAAGCAGTTAAAATATGGAATTGTTTATATTGAAATAAGATGATGAAACAAGAGTTAAGATTGCACTTAAGATTTCTTAGGCATCGCGTAGACAGTTAGGAACTATTTATCCATTTATATTGAGCATTATCTAGATAAATTCACAGCATTTACCAGTATAAAACAGTCTGTAAGTAGGCAAAAAGGGGTCTGTAAACTACAAACGTTTATACAGTATATACATTAATTTTAGGTTATAAAACTATCAATCATGATTTACACAGTTAATTATCTGAGTTAGTTAAACGATCTATTAAGACATTTTCTTACCGCAAACCATTTCTAAGGTCTCATTCTAACGGAAATTAAAACTAAACATTTTTTATATTCTTGCAAACAATTCAATTTTGCAAAGGAATGTAAAAGTATAGACTTACCTGACACAGTAGGATGTAAGTAGTAAATTACTACAAGAACACAAAAAAATGTAATTTTCATGACGCACACAATTTAAACTTTGTGTTTTAAAACAAAGCTTTCAGCAAAAGAAAGAAGAGAAAGTGGAGAGTAAAACCTGGTGACAAGCTGGCGATGCAGAGCGAAATGAAGACTACCGACCGGAAAGCCCAGCACAACACAGATGTGCGAACAAGGTCAAGGTCTCAAGGTCACCAGGGAGGAAAACTGTAACGGTGACTCGAAATAGCGAAACATTGTGACAAAATGTATCAACACAAGTCATTTCAGCTCTAAAAGTCAACAACAATGATGGAACTAACAAACAATGCAATATCCACATGAACGAGTTTCTAACATAACAGTACGAGGCATAAATTATTTTTATCAGTGGCGTATTCATGAGAAAATTGTGTGGGGGGGGGAGAGGATAATTTGTCAGAAAAATAATGAAATCCATGAGCAAGGGTTTTCTATCCATTAAATCGCAATATATATTTCAAAAATTTAGATACTCAAGAAACCAAAATTAAAACTTGTATTTTATAAATTTGCATTAGTTACTGTTACCTAAGCCTGAGTTAAAATCGGTTCAGAAACAGTGGAGTGACATGGCTGGGGGGCGTACATTGCATCATAATAAGTGCAAGCCAAATTATTTGCAGTCTTAATGTAGTCTTGTAATAATTGTAATTAGCTGAGTTTTAGCCAATTATTCGTGGGACTCGAAAACCTTCTGTCTGCCCGCACGATATCACGAAAACGAACTGACCTAGAGACTTACATGATTGAATGAAGCTACGTTTATCTATGATAAACACAGAGTTCGATTATGGTGCTTGTTATTCCATGGGATTTGGCTGAGCGTTAGTGAATATCTATACATTGATCTTATGGGTAACCTTGTCGGCAACAAGAATAGCAGAATACATAAATTTCTAAACAAATTCAATATAATAATTCGAGATTTTGTCATGTTACATTAAGAATATTTATGTAGCCTAATTATTTCAATTCATCCACCACCATTTTATGGTGATTTGGTGTGTAGACTTCAATTATTTAAATACTGATATAAAACCCAGTTTAGTTAAGAAAAGTTGTGAATGTATGATGTGACAAGATATATCGAGAAAGCTATCATCTCCATTCATACTTGAAAGTTTTTCATGAAACTTCATTTCTACATATACAATAATAAGTTCTGTTTTACTGCATCCTCAACTTAGGAATTTGGATGAGCGTCGGTGAAGTCTATCGTTCAGTAGGCTGATAAAAATTTCACTTTTGTTTGTCGGGGTATGAAAAATGTTTTTGCCGTACTATTGTCTGTCGTTCTATCTGTCAATGTCTAATACACTTTAAATATGGCATTAAGCAACAAGTGCTCCCTTGTTATTAAATTAGGAGCTTCTCTCTTGTTATTATAAGAATATTTACGAATATAATAAAAATATTTGCAAATAAACCTATAGATATATTTAAAACTTGGCATCATTTATAGCCTGCTTGTATAAGCTTGTATACCTTGCATGTGTTAATGATAGGAATTTTCGTTCCAGCTCGGATCTGATTGTGAGATATTTATATGAATGATTATTTCTTATATCAGATAAGAGTAGATACATAGCAAAATAGTGTATTGAAACTGTAAAATATACTATATATACTCATATGTAGTACCTTTTTAGTAAAGCCCTAAATTAAAGAGGACATACTGATCCGAATACAGTACAGAAGAGCAATGTTGAAACCTTCAGCTAACTGCCCTGATTTAACAGATGAGAAATAAGTGTAGGCATATTCTGGCACGCGAATTTGAAAGGATCATAGGATTTCCGACATTTACGATCCAACAAAGTACACTATTACATAAACGTAGTTTGTACTTTTTGTCAAATTTGTGTTTTCATACTGCACAAATAAGAGAAATATACGCTTATACGAGTATCGTCAAAACTGCCGTAGCACTATGCAGTAATTAACCGCTTGACGACCTTGACCAAGCATTGCTTTGAGGAGAGGGGGAGGGGTTTGCGATCCAATCTTTATCGACTAAAGATTGTTCTACACTACTCCAGTACATACATCAACCAAAATTTCACACGGCGTTTATTGTCAGGGTGTGGTCGGTATAATATCAAAGTACCAACTAAAATTACAAAGCGTCTTTATACTGAATAAATAAGACAAATATATACTCCTAAAAATTGGATCTTTTTAGTACTGGTATTTGAAGTTTACTAACATGATGATGTAATCCCTACAAGGTTGCTCGGTGGGTAGTATCTCACGATAAATTGGAAATGTAAAAAATAAATATTAACGGGTTTTGTTTAATACTGTGTCTGGGGATAAATATTTTGATTAACTTATGGTTCCGTTAAAATTATTCAAATATCCATAATTTAAATGATTAAGAAAGGACGTGATTGATCTTAGCACCTTAAATTATGATTTGATCAGCTTCAACTCCCAAACTCAAATCTTGCATACGCCACTGATCTTAATTAACTTATCAGTATTCATGTTTCAATATTAATATATTTAAGGAATGAAAATAACTGTCTGAACTATGCATTAACAGTGGAATTGACAAAGTAAGTCATCATGCCGTAGAATCCGTTATAACGTACCATAAAATACCAGGTATCATTGATTTCGATCGTAATCAACTTCAAAACACCTTTAGGATGATTGCGAGTATCGGTTATCCGAATTCATTATTGAATTGTAGAAACACGAGGAAACAAAAAATGCAATATAATTTGCTTACAATTTCTTATTAACAATGGATGATTTGAAAAAAATGACAAGATTTTGAAAAATTTCAGTAGTAATATGTTAAAAACAGTAAGTTTCGAAGATTAACATTTATTTTATTCTTGATTTGTCAAAAAGCGTTATACATAATATTAATTTGTTACACTCTCGGTATTTTTTCGCCGTTCCCTTAGTATTATACCCCACCACAGGAAAATTTTTTTTAGTTTTTGGGATAAAATAAAATAATATACAAATTATAAAAATACTACAGATACATAATACATTAAAAGAACTCGCAGCCGTTATTAAATCTATAAATTCATTGATTGCGGATATTATGATCATGTACATATAAAGTAGCAAAAATTAATGTGAAACATTTCTCTAAATATGTATTCACACATAGGCATCAATTAGAGTATGGAGAATAGTGACTGCACTAAATAAATTACAGTCACAAATCTTAAAGTACAAGAAGGGGATTAATGAAAATTATCAAGAACAGTTCATTAACCTAAAAATTTAATCCTGCAAAGAAAAATATACGAGACTAGAGCATGGTATACCTGTATACATTTAGCGATGAAGAAATTAAAAATCTGAGTGAGAAAATAGCTAATATACTGTAGGAGAAAATATGTCTTTGGTAATATACCGACCACACCCTATTGGTTAAAAAGAAAGTATTTTATATACAAACAAACGGCAATTCTCTACAATTACTCTATCAAATTCAATTCCTGAGCTTGCATTACGTGATATGAGCTTGAATTTGTGTACTACCTTGAGAGATGTTTTACTTTCTCCGCCACAAGAGCGGGTTGTCGCCGAAGACGCTTATTGGTATTGTAAACACGAAAGTACACTATTATAACCGTGGCCTATCATCAAGATTGTTGTAGTATTGTGCAGTAGTTGACCGTTCGACCTTGAACAATCGTTAGGTGGAGGGGGGGGGGGGCTATTTACCATAAAAACAATTCCTGATATTTATGGGCTAAAGATTGCTCCACACTAATTGCTCTTCGCTTGTTGTTTACGTGCGCTGAATTTACAGCAGGAACACGTAAAAGTATTGGTCTTATATTGAAATACCACTCATTGGTTGAAATTTGATAGCAAGATGTAGAACACTAGGTATATGTAGCTGTCCAAAGTTTACAAGGAACGACTCGTGTTTTTATAGAAATGAAAATGTTTATACTCCGGTGAACGGCTTGTGGGATGGAAGCAGTTATCGATTATTAGACCATCGGGAAAATCCCTTTTTCATTTCGTCCCGATATACCGTCATAGACTTCCCTAGAACTGTCCTTGAACACCTTCATTTGAACGAGTAATACTCCGATACTGTGAATTACAAGTGGTCACTTGATGGAATTCCCATTGACGCACCTATTCTTGCTTGTTATATTTGGCTCAAAACCTACAACACTAGAAATTGTTCTCACTTTGAATAGACAATGTTAAGTTTATCTCCAGTTCACCTTCTTCTTAGCGCAGAGTCTGGAACCTGACGCTGTCACAGACGTAACTCCTTGAATCTGGAGTCATGTTCGTCTGAAGAGTTTAAAAACAAGTCGGGGTTTTTACATCGCTTTTACATCATTTCGACATCATAGAAATCTAGACTAAAATATGGAGTAATCTAGATGGAAAGGTATTCTCATTGTCAATGAACTGGAGATAAACTTAATACTGACATTGAATCTACCCTTTTGACTATAGTGTATGTGTAGCAAACTCGGTTGCTACATCGTACTTAGAGATCGTGTCTAAAAATCGTAGTGCACTCAGTTGTGTAGCTGATGAGAAAATGAAACCTTCTCACCTAGATTATACTATATTTTTTAGTCTAGGTGACTCTGTGTCGCAACGACATAGGAAATCTTTCATAAAACTATTAAGCGCTATAATCATTACTGATAGCTTCGATTCCTTCTAACCGTTTCACCTATATGAGTGGTTGTACAAAAAGAAAATGAAACGAGTCTCAGTTTACGTATCTGTCTAAATACTGAAGTAGTATGACGAATGGCCGAAGATAACAAATCACTTCCGGACGAAGGAGGAGCTCACTTCCGGATAATCTGAGACATGTCTTGTACAATTCGACTTTATATATATATCTATGTTTCTTATCCCTTGCGACTAGAGAACTGATATTTTACATCTTCGGTGTTTCTTGTTTGATTAAAATAATTTCTTCACCCTGAAATGATCGATGAACTCTATGTCCTTTTCCGAAAACATACATACACAGGGTTGCGATACGTTTTGCTCATTACACAACTACAAACAGTTTCAAATATGGTATAAAATAAAGACATTTCAAATTTCAATTTTAAAATCTGGAGTTTCCCTTCACAATACTTCCTTCAAAAAAATTTGTACGGGCCTCCGCCGAAAAGGAATTATTCAAAAAGAATGGATATGATATATATGAGTCAGAGTTCAAGCGGAGCGTACATAATGTGGCTTGGTTCTCTTACCAATGTTCCCACGTGATTAGTAACAGCTACGCGTCCCTGTATCCGTTGTTAGATAAGTGATTCATTACATGAATCTGAAATAAAACTTTTGTCTGCTCTGGAATTTTTTAAATGGTGGTTTAGCACTTAACGAATTGATCCTCTATGTTCAAAAAACAAATTGCATTAATTTTAGTTTGACATTTTGTTGACTTTGGTAATCAAATAATATAAGCAAGCAGAACACTTGCAGAAGCTGCTCTAAAAAAAAAAAAAAAAAAAAAAAAAAAAAAAAAAAAAAAAAAAAAAAAAATGGAAATAGAGAACTTAATATCTGGGTATAATTGTAGACAACGGTATTAATTGGAAGTGTTAAATTCTTAAGGTCAGGAAGCTCTTGACAGGAAATAGACTATTATATCATTTACGGGATCCTCTCCAGACCATGCGATGTCTTTATTTTGCGTTAGTAAATATTAGGCTTGAATATGCAGTTGCTCTTGGAGAGAAACCTATAAATCTATTATAAAGCATATGAAAATTATTCAAAAGTGGTATATTGAATTGGTGTTAAAGACAAGTTTATTACCCATGTTTCGTTACTTTATAGATATTACCTGTAAGATGTATTCATAAAGTGTTTAAAGGCATTTTATTTGAAGTGTGGAGAACTTATTTTTATGTACGTATGTGAACCGAGAGGGACATATGTAGTTTTAGAGTTCCTAAATCTAACTTGTAACAAAAAGAAATGTTATATTCACCTACATTATTCAAAACAGACTTATGTCAAACTTTAAAAATAAAAGAATTAGGATTATTGAAACATTTTTGTCAAATTTGAACAGAGATGGTGGAGATAACTTTACTGTAATTTTACATTAGGATGAATTACTTTTAATGTTTATTTGCATAGATTATATTTAATAATTTATTATTAATAGAAAGTAATACGTAATATTTTTAGTTTATGTTACAATACTTTTATAAACATAAGTTTTCAAAATATTGAACAAAAATTCTCTTATACTCGTGTATATGCAAATATTGATGTATGTACGGTAAGTCTATACAAATTTAATGTATAAACGATGTTGTCGTGGCTTAGACTTAAGTTCTACTTTTTATGTTTAACAAAGTGAGACAAATGTTTCATTTGGCCATTAAGTCTGCCATTAAAAGGGTTCTTTTTTAAATTATTGTATGTGTTATGTGATGAAACCACTAAACAGGCTTCGCCTGTGGAACCCTGTTAACACAATTTTCCTCTTAGATTTGTAAAACCATATTGAATAAAATTAATTCTCGTGTAATGCACTTTTTTTGTGTTTGTCCCGAAGCACATTACATCAGAAGAAATAAACCATTCATTCATTTAAATCGATGACTTTAGATTTATTAATATTTTAATTATACCAAAATGTGGAGTTTTCCCATCACTATATCTTCTTCAACACACCAATAGATAAAATAAACATAGATTTAGTTAATAATGTACAGATTAATAACGGTTTGCATTGTCACAGTATTGAATCTCTAAGCATATAGCAAATGCCGTATGTGATACAGATGTGGACTGCATATAAAATATTCTCGGTAATAGGAAACAGGTTATTATACACTAACTTTGTAACATTTGTATTAAAATCAAAACTCGGAAAACTTCCATAAAATTACATATTTTTATAGTTTTACTTTTAAGGGCAGCGTCCAGGATTTAGTTGGCCATATTTAAACTTTCAGCTGACACGAAACATGTTTAAAAATCTTCATTACAAAAAAAAGAAACATAAGAGCATAATAAATCCAAACTTGGAGATCGCTACATAGATAGACAATCTGTTCAAGCTTAACTAACTTTAACAATACTCCGATTTTGTGCTTACCCGAGGGTGCTTATCTACTTGTGTTACTTATACTCAAGAAAACTTGAAGTTTAAGTGTTGCTGAGTGAGCCAATTCAGTTAGTTGAATAGTTTAATTAGTTTAACGGACCGTAAATGTTTTATTTTTAGTAACTTCCAAAATTATCTCACTTATTCAACTCTATTATGTAGGATGGTTGTAAACCACTTTGAACTTTTCAACATTTTTATTACTACCCGATAACAGATATCAAAATAAAAAAGATAGCGATTGAAAAGCAAAATTAAATTAATTGTGTTAACGAGGAATTACTGCATGACGTTTATTATAAGTGGAGATAATTTAAACAATTATACTATTTTAATAATGACTTCTGCTAATAATTGTTATATTTTAAAACTAAATACTCGTGTAGTTTAGATCAGTACAATTGATGAAGCGTTGCTCTGAAAGAAATTAACAGTGGCTAATCAGAGTTATGCCAGATAAATACAAAACATAAGCATGCAGGATAAACTGGCTTTAATTTTTAAGAATGGCACTATTACGGACATTTTACATAACAAAAACACGAGGTTTCGTCATCAGATGTCCGTTCACTTCTTCAGGTGAAAAATAAATGTGTTTCGTGTGTGCGGAAAGGTAAGTACAAAAAATATAGCGACACACACACACACACACACACACACACACACACACACACACAGTTGGCTGGGTGGACTTGGTGCTGTGCAGACGTCTGCTGTTCATACTTAACCTCAATCATGAGTGATAATTGTGTTATTTGTCAAGATCCTGTTTCTGGAAATGAGGGTGAATATGCATTGTGTACGCTAAGTGATTGTAAATTAAACTTTGATTGTGCTGGAATTTCTGAGCAAACTTGGACAAGAATGGGTCAGAAGAGAAGATTTGAATGGAAATGTAAGAATTGTCCTACTGCAAAGTCCACATCAGGTAACCTAACAGATTTATGAATCTGTAGGAAATCAGAAAAATCTGATTTCCTTCCCTCTGCTAGCGCCAACGGCTTGGAAAGAACTAAAGAATTTTTTTACCAAACATAAATATCAATTTTACAAATTTTTAGTTAAACTGTAATAATTATTGTTAGTAAAAACATTTGTGCAAACCTTATCTGTATCGGATTTCTAATTCGGAATTAATATAATTCCAGACGATGCTGCTATTCATACATCATTGTGGGCCGTAGTGTTTATCAAGGCTTAACCCATTAGCTTGCAATAAGACTCTAGAAGAGTCTAGAAGATTGATAGCGGAATCTCTCTAACAAATCGTTTCAGCGACGAAAATATCGAGAGAAGACCAAGATTTACTGTCGGGCGCTTTACACTTGGCGGCAATTTGCATTAATTTCTTCATTAGCATTAAACGTCACCGCGGCATTAGCCTCTGACAAGTTAATTCTGAAATCAGTCTTGTTTAATTTCTGTCATTGAAAGATGACAAACCATTAATTCGCAAATCTCTTGAATAGGTTTGATTGGTGTTTATACTCAAGAACAGTTACACTCGTCTATGAATGGTTTGTTCCTATATAAAGATTAAATTATAGATTATAAGCTTTGGATAAACAATAGATCAATGTTTTCAATTAATGAGTTTTACCAGAAGGGAAAATAATATCAATGAAGATGCTATGAGTACGTGTTTTTAACAACCTCGATAATTAGTTAAGGTTATCAGTTCTTCGATTATATAATTCTAACTGTAAAGGAATGAATTATTTGATTGTAATTGTCCTACGATGAAAAAATCTTTATTTCTCAAAAACACCCTAATACACAGGGTGAGTCTGATAAAGTTCCTAAGTATATAATAGACGATTAAAGCTATATTAAACAAATGTACGCATGCCAGTGTCGTTCTCTCAGCATAATTTGCTCAGTATTATTATATCACATATTATTCGGTCATTATTATTCTCACATATTATTCGGTCAGTATTATTCTCTCAGTATCGTGCTCAAGAATCTGGAGTCCGTGTCCTCCGTATAAAGAGGTCCAAAAAATTCGGCGACGAAGAAGCTCAAGTGGCAATTAATTGTGCACCTGATAAGACAATGCGAACACATCTTCTTGTAGATTGCAATTGGTTTAGCAGCCTAGATGTCACTGATGCCGGAAGGTTGCAAAGAGCTCCTTTTGAACTTCTTTGTCGTCATCTATTTTAGGTGATGTTAGGGATAAGAAGCCCTCTCTAATAATTAACCTGGGGACCATCGGCTTGCGAACCACCAACAACTGCCTGGGAGGCGAGCTGCTTGCAGGGAAAGGGTCGATAAGCGGTCACCCGTCCAAGCAATGCCTCGCTCGACTTTGCTTGTCCAGTTATCTTGCGATAACCGCTGTACCCGCGCCATTGGTCAGTGACAGTGTGAAGGTAAATAGAGTTAATCTTAACATCCGCACTGAATAAATCTTTCCCACCATATCTTTGCTATGTGTTGAAACATGATGTCATGGTCGTATATACTCTATCTCAGGGACAGGCTAATATGAATCCTGTCACTGGTTTTATTTGTTGTTGTTGTTTATCTACCCAGAAATCAAGATCATCGTGTAATTTACGCTCCTTGTGTGTTCCAAACTAGGCAAAGAGTGAGTGAACTCATGTCCTGGATGTCCATAATCTCAGAGTTTTGAAGTGAAATATTTTAGTTCAATAAATGTTCAGACCTAAAAGTTGGATGCATGTTTCAAAAAATGTGAATTGAGATTGTCTAATAATCCATATGTGTGGTACAGCATACATTCTAACAGTATTTGGTTTTTTTATATCTCCTGGACAGCATATCTGGAGTAACTTTTACAGGCCGAGATGGTATAAACATCTTGAATTAACTAAACTAAAAGTACTAGAACTATCAATAACAAATACAAGGATAATAAAAAGTCTGGAGACTTCCTGTTAATACTGTAACGGCTCACATTAGAAAAACCAAAAACCGTAATGTCATGTTATGAAGTAAGTTTTATGCATAACTACTCCTTCGTTTAAAAACGCAAAGTTTTGGGATTTTAGGGTCAACTCAAACATTTAAAATGACAAGCCCCATCAGGTGACCCTAATTTTAAAGTTCCTGATAAAAGAAATCTAACAAAGCAAAATAGAGGTCTCTATCTTAACCCAGTACAAAATGGGGGCAAATTGAATGTTCTAAAAGTTAAAATTAACTACTTACTTCGGCATAAGTAACCTTTTGCGGAAACTAAACATTGTAAATTAAAATCTCACTCAGAGACTTAACATTTTTTAAATATTCACAAGAGATTACAAGCTAGAGAATGTAGGAATTTCTTTGTAACCCTTAAGATGGAGATGTTCAAATTGTATTTCATAACATAAACAATGTTTAGTTAAGTTTTTCTCGTATGAACCGTCACACTATTGACAGGGGGTATCCATACCTTTTATTAACCCTGTATGTAGTTTATGGTCTTTAACGCTATATGCATTAGAATATTATACAGCTCGGTGACATCATGGCTTAGTGCTTTTGAATATTTTGAGATACTTGATGCTCTTCATATGAGATGAACACAGTAATATTCGATCTGTTTGGAATGGGGCAGATCCGTTGACTCTAAACACAGTGGTGTCGACAATGCTTAATTATAAACTTCACTAAGAGCTAGTGGCTTTGGTTGATATGAATGCAATTGGAGGGAATGGTATGTGTACATTAATAATATATTTTTCACCATAAGATCGTTATTATTAATCTTCATACGAAGGTCCAAAACAGTGTTACGTGAAGAAATTCAAACAGTTTATGGCATTGCTGCTGTGGAAAAAGTGAACAATGTTCATTGAAGGAAGATTTTGTTTTTTCAGAGTAGTATATATTGAGGTACAAGAAACACACAATCGTCGAATAATTTTAAATTTAAAATAAAAAAAAAATAAAATATATCATCGGTAGGTGTGGTCTTGTGCATTAAATTAAAAAGTATTGGAAAACGGAGTATTTCCTTTAGTGCAATAAATTCCAACGTCTAAATTAATGTCTCATCAAGCATGCAAAGTCACATGGAAACACAATTTCCATTGGCGCGTATTTGAAGATAAGATATTCGATATGTATCGTGGTAGTAGTCGCTGTAGGACAGAGAATGCTGTTGTGGTGCAAGGTTACGGACACATGCAACTCATAACGGTGTTTACCTTGTCTCGGTAAGGAGTAAAACAGAAAGTTACTGCAAGGTTAATAATACTGACGAAATAATACTGAATATGAGTGTATATTAGGAAGTTCACAGGTTCAAGCTCCCCTCGCGAAAGTTTGAAAGACAAACATGAAAAACTGCACTCAGTAGTTTGTTTTAAGCTAGTACACATGTGTGAGGTCTTAAAGCTCAGCAATAACCCGGGTGAACAATTCTACCAAATCACTTTTTTGGAGGGTAATTTATACCTACTAAACCACCCAGAGTGTTAGCCCCCATGAGTTACTTTCAATATAAGTCATTGACTGATAGTAGGATGATATTAAAAATGATGCAGAGAGAAAAACGCGATACTGAGGCAATTTTGTGGGAAAATGATACTGAACGAATAATACTGAAAGTTTATAATTGCAAAAAGCTATACAGACACAGTGGTAAAGAGAGAATGATGAATGACTGAAATAACAAAATTGTATTATGGTAATGACAGAATGATACTAAGAAAATTATATATGGAGAATGACGTAACGGAATGATATTTAGACTAACATAAGCGCTTTTAACTGACTTGAGTTTTTTACAGCTACATAAAAACGAACCAAATACTAATTAATTTTTTTATTTCTTTATTTATGAGTGAAAGACTAAAGAAGAATTAAATTTGATGTGCAGTAATACAATTGGAAGTAACAAATGTTCTTTTGGAGAAAAACATTTTTTAAACAATATTTATAAAACGAATATTCTCGAAAATCTGGCCCAACTTCGAATACAACGAAATTGATGAATCATATACGTGTTACCAGGACGAGGTCATTAAATTATGAATGGTTCCGTGACAAAACTGCTCAAAACTTGTTACTGCTGTCTTTGTGTTTCGATCGCAACACGAACACCCAAGTGAGGAAACAAGTTATTTCCCAGTGAACGTTTTATGTGTTAGTAGTTTAAGTAAACTTCTTTTTGCCCCACCAATGGCACAGAAATAAATATTGGAAGTGATGTCAAAAAAATATTTCTTATCGGAACAAAACATTTTAAACTACTTCCATAATTAAATTTTCAAAAGTTTATGACTCGTCACTTGATTTTCGCAAACAAATGTTTAACGAAATGTCGCAAACTGTAACACTGAACATTCTCTTTACGAATTTAACTTTAATTTCCAAATCTATCGAAGAATGCAGATGCAAAATGCTTCAGGGGCCGTTCAAGTATTACGTAAGCACTATGGGGGGGCGGGGGGGTCTTTGCTTTGCTTATTTTGGATGACATGGGGGGTAGGGGAGTCTAGATGATGATTACGTCATCGGTAGTTATTATCTTTTTTACACGAATGGCAACCCACACATTGTCTTTGCTTGAAAACGAAACGCATTTTCGGGGATTCCCGCAAGTAATACATACGTTTAGTGAACAGTGCGCGATAATTCCCCTACTCGCGTTAGAACCGAGTAAGGGAATTACCGCGCGCTGTTCACTTGTCTAAATTTCCTCTATCAGTGTATTGTTTCGTTTGGATGCTATAGCGAGTAGGCGTATTGTAAGCATAGTAAAGCAAGTTAACATTTGTGTTACCATTCATTCCATTAGCCAAAGTTTAATGTTTAAATAAGATGTCGTTTCAAATAGACAAATCCAAGTTATACCAAAAATTGTTTGAAAGTTTTAAAAAATCTCATACAAGTACGAAAGTACAAAATGTACAAAAGTTAGTTAACGAAGTGTGGCGAAATTACAAATTACAAGCAAAATCCGACAAGGAACTAGATATTATTGTATCTAAGAGAATCGAAGAAGAATTGCAAGCGGCGACTAAGAACAAATCCAATCTACTAAATTTTTTTTCTAAGGTGAGTGACGAAATCATTTTAGGTACCTATGAATACCTACTAGAAATATTAGAAATCGCCAAAAAGTTTCTCTTTGCTAGTTAGAAAAATATTATGGGCTATCTTAAAGTATAGAGGTAATATTCATTATATAGATTTATTTCTTATAATTGATTCCGTCAACTGGTACAAAATACAGGATGTTAGTTTTATACGTACATATATATATATATATATATATATATATATATATATATATATATATATATACCTACAGAAAACTATACTCTATTCAAATAGGTATTTAACAGAATGTAAACAATCTTTCTATGTCTTTTTATTGAAATATGTGGTTTAAAATTGTAAACTGTGTAAAATCTGTTGTAATTCATTTAAAAACTCAACAAATATTAAAATTGCTTTTCTGTAAGTACATAAAGGTGCGTACAGACATCGCGAGGCGTGCGCCGCGAATGGTTCGCACGTATACATGTGCCGTAGCATGCCTCAGGTTGATGTATGCGAGACGAACCATTCGCGGCGCAAGCCTCGCGATGTCTGTACGCACCTTTACAAATATCTGATTTTATAATTGCATATTTCAATAAAAAGACATATCAAGATTGTTTACATTCTTTTAAATACCTACTTGAATAGAGTATAACACCCTGTATTTTGTGACCGGAACGAATTGCTCGTTTAAAGATATTAGATTTAAAACCATAGGGTTTTGTATTTACCATATATATTGCCATACGTTGTATTTATGTAGCTTAATAAGAGAATCTTTAGCAGAACCCATAGAAAGTTTTTATTTTTAGGCAACCTGTAAACCTGCAGAAAAAACACAAATTACACAGCCAGCTTCAAATATTAAAAAACAGGAAGAAGATAAAATAAAAACCGGTAATGAATCACAACAGCAATGCGAAATTAATAAAAATACAGATAAACAGAGACCAAAAACTTCTCAGGAGCTATGAAAAATAAGATTGCTCTACTCGAAAAAAATCTGAATGCTTTGTATTCTGGCAGAGATACTATGCCAAGCCGTGCTGAAGTTGATAAACAGATCATTAAATTGCGCGAGGAAATAAAAAACAGCAAAACAGTCTTTAAACAGGAAGTTTCAAAACGCAGTTGCCCAGAAGAAACACAGGGATGGTATGAAAAGAAAGTTAGAAGATATTTGTCATGAAAATCCAGAAATGAAAAAAAGACTATCTCTGAGGGATTCAGTAGGACGTCCTAATCTTGAAAGCAATCAACCTTTACTATTGAAAACAATCGCGGATATAGCTTTATTTGGGAGTGCAGCAGATGATAGAAGACGAACGGAATCAATTCGCAGCGTAAAAAACTCTTGATGAACTTACACAAGAATTACGTAAAATGGGATTTGACATTAGTCGCAGTGGGACATATCTTCGTTTGATTCCCAGAAAATCTAATTCTGCAGAGGGACGAAGACATGTATCGACAGTCCCTGTTAAGCTCATTCGGGCTCAAACTGATCACCACAAGAGCCACTTAGATAGCAAGTTCGCCGAAACATCAATCCATTATTTAGAGAACATAGCATCCATACTAGGACCAGATCAAGTATTTTTCATATCTCAAGATGATAAAGCTCGAGTCCCTATTGGCGTAACTGTGGCAAATAAGCAAGCACCTCTTCTAATGCACATGGAATATAGAATCAAATTGCCTGATCACGATTGGGTAATCGCTGAGCGTCATAAATTAATACCATCTGTTTATGCTGGTATCAAAATCACTTCCAATATGCTAGGACAACCGCAAGCCGTTGGATATTCTGGACCAACATACATCGCTATTCGAAGTGGAAAGCATAGTTCATCTACTGCTAATACTCATGCTCAGGATTTCGAGACGCTTCTCGAACTTGAAGAGTTTCGACCATTAGCTAAAACTGACCATGGACTAGTAAAACCAGTGGTAATCATGACGGTTGATGGAGGGCCAGATGAAAATCCGCGTTATCAAAAAGTCATAGGGTTTGCTATATAACACTTTAAGCGACATGATCTCGATGCATTGTTTTTAGCTACCAATGCTCCCGGAAGAAGTGCATATAACAGAGTAGAGCGCAGAATGCCTCCTCTTAGTCGGGAACTGGCTGGTTTAATATTGCCTCATGACCATTTTGGGTCTCATTTGGATGAACGTGATGTTACAATTGATGAACATTTAGAAAGATCTAATTTCGAATTTGCAGGAAATTTATTAGCTGAAGTATGGAGTTCAATGGAAATTGATGGCTATAATGTTAATGCAAAATATTTTGGGGCAGGTGAACAAGATCTTCCTGATTTTCCAGACATTAAATGGTATTCAGAACATGTGCGTGCCAATACTTGCTCCAAATTGTAAAATGTAGAAATACAGAATGCTGTCGTCCAAGAAGTGGCCTATTTAGATTACTAGACAACAGGTTTCTTCCACCACCTGTAAAAGTAAAACAAACAGTTGATGACTTGGTTTTAGATGAAGGAGGGCAATTTCTTAATCTTCCAGTCAATTTAGCTCTACGCTTAAGTGCTTCACTCAAAGATTTCCTGCAAATGCCATACGATTATTTTTGTCCGACGGTACAATTGAGGCTATCAAGTCGAACATGCAAAACGTGTGGTCTTTATCATGCTTCCGTCAAGTCACTAAATCGTCACATCGAAAAGATCCACAAGAAAGTAAACACGCACACTGATAGGAAAGTTAGACCTGTAAGAGTCGCTGCTCGTCGTGCTAATGAACTGATGTGCATTATTCAAAATTTAGAGCACCATGATGTTGAATGGCTCGATGAGAATGACGTAGGCATTACAAAATCGGATGAAAGCGAGCAGACTCACAACACTGAGCAGCAATCGAAGCAATCCAATGTCATCGAAAACTTAGAATCATGGATTCGGGTTTCATGGACTGAAGACTGTTAATTTGAATTTAATATATGTACCAAAAATTTAAAATAAAGTTTGTTATGTTAGTAAGATATAATATTTTTGTCCTTTACTCTATGTTGAATACCGTTTCAGTAAAATATGATCTCTATCCTAAATCTATTTTCTTATTTTTCAAATTATAATTATAACGTTATAAAATTAAAAAAACAATACATTAATTGACAAATGTTTACGTAAGCATGGGGAGGAGGGGTAAGAGCTTTGCTTACTTTTGCTGACAAGGGGGATGGGGGGGGTAAATAATTGCAATAAATCTGCTTACGTAATACTTGAACGGCCCCTCAGACACTATCGTACAACTGTAAATTATCTCCGGGAGTCGGAATTGGAACTGCGAATTCTTCGTTCCACAAATTCAGTTTCACATTTAGGAATGTTACCAATTGTATTCATGGAGCATAAACCTTTGTTGTATTTTTGTAATGCCTCAAAAAGAACGATACAACCCTAATGATTGTAAAAGTTTTCGTAAATAATAGATTGGATGGATACATACATTTAGATTTTAAATTTTGTAGTAAAATTACATATGTAATATATTAAATTTATTTTAATATATAGTATTTTACTTCGAAAGCTTATATTCACTACCTGTGTACACTATCTAGTTTTATCATTATTTTGAAGGATGGAAAGTTTATGATTATGAGATGTTTTATAAATATATAGTTACAATTGATTAAACTTGAATAGTTGCTGGGGTTCATTGACACTTTACGTATCCAAAGTTGTAGTTTCTCAACGTACATCTTGATGGCATCCCGATGTGTTACTATATTTAAGTCTGCACCTTGCAATCTCAAGTTTAGGTTAAAAGTTAACGTGTCAAAAAAGTCTGATAAATAGGCCAAAATCACTTGGTTCCAGGGTTTTTTGAACTCTGCACTAAGCTCGTTTTGTTTCTGCTGTGTCAAAAACGTTATCACTTCATCACGGAGTTCAAATAGTCTTCCCAACATATTGCCTTTTGATAGCCATCGTACTTCTGTATGAAATAGGAGCGTTTTGTGATCACTTCCTAAATCTTCACACAGAATTTTAAACAGTCGAGTATTTAATGCACTGTTCTTAACGTAGTTGACTACTTTAATACAAAGCTTTAAAACAGCATTGAGTTCGTTAGGAAGAGTTTTTGCTGCCAAGGCTTGGCGGTGAATAAAACAATGAATCCCAACCACATCAGCATTCTTCTCTTTGACCAACTGCACAAAGCCTGAACGAGAACCCAGCATTGAAGGAGCACCATCTGTGCATACACCAATAAGTTTTTGCTAAGAAAGTTCGTGTTTCTTAAAAAAGTCTGATACTGCTTCCATTACATCTACAGCTTTAGTAGTGGTCAACAGCTCAGTAGAAAACATCAGTTCATCCTTCATTCTTTCATTTTCAATGTAACGAACATATACAAGCAAATGAGAGCATTGTGCTATGTCTGTACTCTCGTCAAGCTGGATAGCAAAAAACGGTGATTTTTTTATTGCATCAGCCACCTGGTTTTTAATGTCCTTGGCCATATCATCAATGCGGCGTTTTACGGTGTTGTCTGAAAGTGGTATTTGTGATAGCTTTTGCCTACTATCAGTTCCAAGGACAACATCGGCTGCTTTTAAAATGCACGGTTTAACAAGCGTTTCACCAATAGTGTGACTTTTCTTTTCCTTAGCAATAATAAGAGATAATTCATATGAAGCTTCAAGCACTTTTAGAGATGACTGAGCAGCAGATCCAGTGCCATCTAACTTCATGCGCTTTAAATTCTTAGATTTTGCAGCGAAAAAACTCTTTAGGTTTGTCCTTTAAAGAGGCATGTTTGGTTGACAAATGTCTCAGAAGACGATTAGGCCTCATAGCGTCATTGCTTAATACCTCATAGCAAATAAAGCACTGAGGGTGATCAACATTATCTTTAAGCAAGGAAACAAACCCATATTGAATATAATCGTCAATATACTTGCGTTTCTTTGCCGTGTTCATCTTCTCTGATTCAGCTTCACACAGAACTCACACAACACAAAAACAATTACTCCAATTCAAACGTCGCAGCAATTACAGAACACCCACAATACAGCAAACACGCTGACGATAATTCACGGAAAGCACTGTTTTCACAACGGACTGGCGAACGGACTAGTTACAACGCAAGCACTGAACAAAGTGCAAGGTTATTGACATTGGATTGAAGATGCGGTGGGGTAGTGGTAGGCGGGCGTGGTAGGGGTGGAGGGACACTCGCACTCACGCCAAGGCCAAATGGAGGTAACGGGTGGTGGGCGTCATGGATGGCGGGAGGGGAGTATTATTATGAGGAAAATATTTTTGTAATTTTTTTTATTTATTTCATTTGGGTGTCACGCCCCCCCTGGACTTTCTCCACGCCCCCCCCCAGGGGGGCGCGCCCCCCAGTTTGGGAACCGCTGTCCTAGACCATGTTGTGTTGTGTAGTTTAAACAGCTAAAAATTTAAATTTGTTACCCTAATAAAATATATAGATAGTAATTATATTGTGATTACCAAAGCTTTTAGATTAAACAAACCACTTTTATGGGCTGAGCGTTAGCAAGGGGCTTGAAAATGCCAGTTATTCCTGGGAGTTATATTCGACGATATCTCTAAAAAAATTTGATTGTCCAATATACTTGAAATTTTGCATGGTTTCATCTCTTACATGCAACATAGAGTTTGACACTCCTCCATTGTATTCTATAAAACTGCTTAATGGGAAACCGCAAAGGCAATGATAAAATGTTTAAATAAACGTAGTACAATAGTATGAAATTTTAACTTGTGATATCATAGCACATGTAGCAATAAACCTCGCAACTTTGCAAACAACTTTAGTGAAGCCTTTTGCAGCATGGTATGGCGTACTTTCCCCTCTTAATTATTAAACTTCAGTTCACTTTATTGCATTGTTACAGTATGAAAATTTTAAAGTGCAATTTAGCCTGAAAACATTCATTCTTAGTTATGAATGTAAACGAGTGGATGAAAACCAATTATTATATTGGATGTATCATCCAATCCCATTAAGGGTGATTCTATAACAAAATAAACATAAAAATTTATACTGGCAGGGATATTCTTAGCAGTAAATGTCTTCCGTCCCAGTAATCGATTCTAGAATAGATCAGCGATTTACAAGAAACGAGGAAAGACAACGAGAAAGGCACCAAACCGACTTATCCTCGGAACAGGATCAATTACATTTCTTATTTCTAACGGACATAGAATGGGATTTTACTCTGTCAAGATTCAATAATCTGTTAGATACTAAAAGGGTATTAATATTATAGAACATAAATATTACGCCCGATATCTGATATTTATAGCTATACTACTACAAGATGTGAAAGACGAAGCTAAAGTAATGTAAATTGTGCTTTCGTAACAAAATCTTCACTATTGTTGTACAAAACGGAAGGTATAAAATTACGATGAATACATATCAAGTGCTTCTTCTGTATTCATGAAGTATTGTGTGCTGCGACGCGAGTATAAAGCGGTGGTTTAAACTTGCTGACAATCCGCGTTACGAGTGTCTCTCTGAGAGTTGAAGCTATCTGACAGATTACTGTAGTTTCTAGTTTGCTCAGCTATCCTGATGTATTAATGAATTTCAAATTTATAGTACATTTACATATATTAGCATACATTTATTGTGCCAGGGCTAGACCCTACGAAATGAAGTATTTCAAAACACTGTATAATACAAAACAGTATAAACGAGATTGCATGAGGTCTAGCGTGCATTAACCTAGCGAGTTCTAACTTACATGTACCCTTATAAGGTCAGATGTGCAAGTTTATCCTTGTGAGTCTGGCGTTCATATTACCGTTGTGAGGTCTAGCGTGCATTTACCTAGCGAGTTCTAACTTACATGTTACCCTTATAAGGTCAGATGTGCAAGTTATCCTTGTGAGTCTGGCGTTCATATCACCGTTGTTAGGTCTAGCGTGCATTTACCTAGCGAGTTCTAACTTACATGTTACCCTTATAAGGTCTGATGTGCAAGTTATCCTTGTGAGTCTGGCGTTCATATTACCGTTGTGAGGTCTAGCGTGCATTTACCTAGCGAGTTCTAACTTACATGTTACCCTTATAAGGTCAGATGTGCAAGTTATCCTTGTGAGTCTGGCGTTCATATCACCGTTGTTAGGTCTAGCGTGCATTAACCTAGCGAGTTCCAACTTACATGTTACCCTTATAAGGTCAGATGTGCAAGTTATCCTTGTGAGTCTGGCGTTCATATTACCGTTGTGAGGTCTAGCGCGCATTAACCTAGCGAGTTCTAACCTACATGTTACCCTTATAAGGTCTGATGTGCAAGTTATCCTTGTGAGTCTGGCGTTCATATTACCGTTGTGAGGTCTAGCGTGCATATTGCCCTAGTTAGGGTTTTAATGGAAAATAGCCTACTAAGAAGCCACTAAAATGTTATAATTGACATTCTTGGGATGATAATATATCTTTACAAAAGTCTGTCTGTAATATTTATGTTGTAGTAGTAATATTTATAAAAATGTTTATATTATTTCCTTTATTGAGATTGGGATAAGTTAATATTTTAATTTAAAAAAATGGGTTTAAAATCTAAGTTGTGTTGCACAAACTAATGTAATGTAAACTTGCCGTACCTAACAGTTGATTACGTCTCAATAGCCGGCAATAGAACAAAGATAAGCCATCTAATAAAGTTCCAGCCCTTTCTCTCGTTTAAAATTTCATTTTTAAAATTGTCTTTATAATTAGGTTAAAATTAAGGGTTTGCAAGGGGATGACAAAAGAAAGTTTTTAAGCAAACACGATGCAACTGTCTTCTTTCTCTCTACATATTGAAATACAATTTTGGTGGAGCCGAGTTTTAATTTAGTTTTAATTAAGCATGTATGTTATCAAAGTGTTAAAAATATATCGATATAGGAGTTCAACTAAGTCGGTTTAGTAATTTTATTTGAATAGTATATGTACACATCTGCATAGGGCTTTTAAAATAAAAACATAAGATTATAATTAATTGGTTAATTTGTTTTATTATTTTAATTCGTTAACATTAAATTTATATTATTTAACTAATTAATTGTCATGTATAATAGGATAATAGGATTTCGGAAAGTCACCATTTACCATCTACCCCCTTCTTTAGGTGAAAGAGCCCTAAGGTTTCACAATACTAAAACAAGTAGCAATGGATTTCAACTCAAAGTTAAAATAATTAAGTGATACTTGACGAACTGCGTGAAGTCCAGACTGAAGAGAATACACCCAAGCGATGTCAATGCACAGGAGCGATGAGTGTTACACCAGAACTAACGAAATGAAGCATCATCCATTCAGTTCTTCAGGTATCACATATTTTTAACTTTGAGTGTCAATTCATTGCCACTTTAAAGCTTTTTGTGTTTTTATGTTTTTTGTGGTTTTTCACCTGAAGCAGAGGCTATATTTCAATCGTCGAAACTTAGTGTTATATTTTTTTTGTAACGTGTATTGAAATTTCGGAAATCTTATTATCTTTTGAAATTAAAGATAGGTATCTCTACTTTTTAAATTTACGATCATTACGCCTCACTCATTTGCTGATAGGGTCCACCAAGATTAAACCGACTGAACAAGGTGCAAAATAGGTTATGTCACAATAACGATTCTATTATTCTCTTTGAACGTTGGAATTGACGTTGTGGATTACTTTATTTGATCAAAATAAAGAATAATGGAATTGAAGAAATGGAATGAGCTATGCCGGTCTGACCTTAGGATCGATAAATTTGAATATTCTCGTGGTTCACCCAATCGCAGTATTTCAACTTGTGACAGGAAGCAGAGAAGGAATATTGGGAAACTGGCTTTGTGACAATCAGGGTGTAGACCATCCTCGATACATTTCACACCCTTTCTTCACCAAGATTTGTAGAAAACGTGTAAATGGATACGGAATATCTTAGAGGTTATAATTAATTAAACGCAAAATAAACATTAAAATGAGAAAAAAAAGTTAAGATTTGTACTGTCACAAATTCTATTTTATTTTGGTTAATTATGAATAATGAAATATAAATTAGAAAACATATCTTAATGTACAAACAGGAAATAAATTCAAAACTACGGGCACGAGTTTTTTTAAGATCATAATTATGTATTAGGTTAGTTATTTACCCTGAAGAAGAGCTCATATTGCAGATCTCGAAACGTAGTGTTACTGATTTTTTTGTTTCATTAAACGGTGGCAAATTTCCGGAAAAATCCTGTTTCCTTCACAATCCTTCCATCGTCAAAAATAAACTTCAAACAAAGAACATTAGAGATATAGATTTATATTGAGCTAATTGTAGCTTCGAAAGGAATGATGAGCAAACAGGACGGAAACAATAAAAACAACTACGCAAAATCAATTACCAACCAATCATTGCAAAAATATTGTCTATCGATTGATTTCCAAGTGTAAGAACATTAAAAAAGCTAAAGAGGTGTTGTTGTGAACGGACTAGTCACGCTAACCGTTTATTGTTAATATTTCAAATAACGGCAGTGACAGAAATATCTGACATTGTCAGTGAATCCAGTATTATAATCTTTTCCTAGCTGGACAACCAATACAAAACAGTTACTTCTGTCATGAGTTTAAGTTAACTAGTAATGTTTTGTACTGAAGTACACAAGATATCTCAACCGTGATGATGTATACGAACCAAGAGTACACCACACCACGAGTCACGAAACAGGGTTCACTGAAGTTTCATTCAAAATTTCAATCCTGTAGCCCATTTTATTAGGCTACTCGTTTCACTATATCACATGTTAAAATGTCATATGTCTATTCTAGGTTTATTTAAACATTTATTTATTTTGCAATTTTTTCGTTGTTCAAGTGGTTAGTCATGTACAAATGTTTGCTATGGTGTAGAAAAACAGACGGAAATAAAATTTGTTCAGCCTATTTAAATTGCTAGCTCTCAGAAAATTATGTTCTCATCCTTTAATATCACCACGAATAGGACTGTAGGTATACGAGTACAGCCATGAAAATTTAAACGTATAATGTATGGCATACCACGGGGCACACGTGTTCATGTATTCTGCACTGTTAAATTGACATAACCTACATCTTTATCAACACCTACTGAATATGGTTTACCTCATATTTTTGTAATGTAAAGACAATTAGTATTAGTATCGTGTTATTCTACAATTAAATTTCCTAGAGCTTATATTTAATTGTATTTAGTGTTGGAACCGAGAACCAATTTGTGCTGTATAAGTATACAATCTGTTTTTTCTTTAAATTGATCTAGGAGCTTTTACTAAGAAAACGATAGAAAACCGCAATGTTTTCGAAATGGGAGGTTATCAAAAGGGTTAAAAATACGAAACTATACTTTTTCAGATTATATTGTTCCTAGGTTGGTACAATTAAAATCGACCGTTAATTTTGGTTCAAACTTTAAACCAGCGTATTTTTTTTTTTTTAATAGTGAACCCTTTGAAGTCAGATTTGCGACATTGCACTCTACCAATGAAGACGTTCAATGAGATGTACTACTCGACCTATGTTCAGATTTTATATTTTTTTCTGACCCCTTGCGGGCCATCTCCCTGACATGGAAATAATGGTAGTTACTTAAAAAAGTAGATTTAGTAAAGATGTACTAGGTTTTATTGCTTTACCTGTAATCGTTCAGGAATTATCAAGCCCGTGCGGGACGTTTTTAGACGCTGTATAACACTTTAGTTAACAATGTAGCCTACTGATACATAATATTAGACAATTTTACTGGCTATAGTGGCTAGTGCTTAATATAAGAATTTAATTTATTCTGAACCAGTTGATCAAGAAAATATTTTATCTGTTAATAAGCGCATTGGAATCAGTTTCCCCCTACATAATCAGCTGTTGTAACTGGTCTTGGTGGGAGATTGCAACATTTAATTATTATAACATCTAGACAGCTGACCGCATACACTGACCGCCTTACTAGTGATCTTGAACTTTGCCCTTATTTGTAATATATATATATATATCACAACAGCTTTCGTATTTTATTGTCTATTAAAGGGTTTGGATGGGGAAAACATAGTTTATGTAAGTGAACATGAATGGGCTTCATAATTCCCGAAAGATTACAGGTAAAGCAATACAACTTCGTATACATCATTACTGCTCCTATAAATCTACTTTTTAAAGTAAAAAGCATTAGATTTTGATTGCTCCTAATTTTGTCTTTTATATATATATATATAATTTCAATAAACATTGAATCACAAAAAGTACTTGCTCCGCCGGGAGTCGAACCCGGATCTCTCACTTGCCGGGTGAATTTGCTACCATTACACCACAGAGCCTTTACTTTTTACGATTCAATTATTTTGTATTTGGCCGTATCTGTCACATATGCGTTTAAATTTATTGGAATTAAATTAGGCTATTGCCATTTCTACAAATTTAATGAAAAATATAAGTCATTTTGACAGGTATTTGGTCTTCCGATCATATGTTAGTTTAGTTATTTAAACGCATATGTGACAAATACGGCCAAATACAAACTAATTTAATCGTAAAAGTAAGGGCTCTGTGGTGTAATGGTAGCACATTCACCCGGAAAGTGAGAGATCCGGGTTCGACTCCCGGCGGAGCAAGTACTTTTTGTGATTCAATGTTTATTGAAATTAAATTAGGCTATTGCCACTTATACAAATTTAATGAAAAATATAAGTCATTTGACAAGTATTTGGTCTTCCGATCATATGTTAGTTTAGTTATTTAAACGCATGTGTGACAGATACGGCCAAATACAAAATAATTGAATCGTAAAAAGTAAGGGCTCTGTGGTGTAATGGTAGCACATTCACCCGGCAAGTGAGAGATCCGGGTTCGACTCCCGGCGGAGCAAGTACTTTTAGTGATTCAATGTTTATTGAAATTATATATATATATATATATATATATATATATATATATATATATATCACAACAGTTTTCGTATTTTATTGTCTATGTTTGTATGGGGAAAACATAGTTTATGTAAGTGAACATGAACATTTATAATTGACAACAACGCAGGGTATTTAGTAAATACTTCGGCTTATTAGCTAGCAAGAGCAACCATGCTTTCTAATTTAATAAACGAATCAACCCACGAAGTGGAAATAGCCCTGCCTCCTAACACATCTTTTCAAGATTGACCGTTAAAACGTATTGTACGGTGAAATATCAAAATTAAAGTATGAGTTTGCGTATGAATATCAAGTGATGTGGGAAAAAGGATACAATATTAATACAATTAACAAAAATCCTCACTCATAAACTTTCTAAGAACAATTGGATTAATATAATATTTTTGTAATATATATTCTAAACCGATTCCCAACAAAAAATTCATGATAGTATTTCGTTACGCTTTATCCAAGAAAACTGGTCTTAAAGTTATGACATAATTGTATTTTATAGTAAGTTACGTATTCAGTTTTGTAATAAATACTATAGGGACATTGCTAAGATAAAAAATATGTGTTTTTTGTACCCACAAATTAAGAAGAGTTTTCTATCCATTAAGGGTATAATTATTGTATATCGATAAGTTATCAATGCATTATTATTGTTTACTCGTAGCCCATCTGATAAAATTGATAAAAACTGTTATCATATGTTCAAAACTAAAAGAGTGTCTTGGAAGTTTTCCTAAACGTATACGTACTTAACTTCTTATGGAAGTTCAATGAAGCAAACTATTTTATCCGGTGCTGCATAATTGCTTCAGATAATGTATTAATTTTAAGTTATACTCTACTTAAGTACGTTCATATATTTTATTATTATCTTTCACTTTTAAATTGCCCAACTGAAATAAAAATTGAAAAAAAACTATTAGTGTGAATTATAAATGTATTACAATGGCTTCACAGAACAATACTTAATATGTAGTCAAACTTTTTCCGTCCATTACAACTGAGAACAATGTCAGTCAAAGATGTAACAAAAACTGTCAAAAGCACCCTTTACAACAATCTAAGGGTTTATAAGGTTTTGTGACGGGAGTGTCAACAATATCAGATTAAACGGAAGTGGACATTCTTCCTCGTATTTTCGCAGGACTGCCATCCTGACGGGACAAAATACTGGTGCTGGAAAATGTTAACAAATGTTTTGTCATTTCATTTGTCAAATTGCCCAGACATGACAGTTGGAACTTACATACTTCAAATTGTTACGATGTCTTTTTATCTACATACACTCGACACTCTAGATACATGTCTGTTTTATCTCAGTTAAACTATCCGTAAACAATCCGAACCATGCTTGGATGGTTAGGTAAAACGTCAAAATATTACGCCACTTACCATACTAACATGTAATTTAGCTGAACATGATATCTTATTGGATAAAAGTATTGCATTGAAAACAAAGATAATTTAAGGTTAACATCATATTCCCAGAAATGAAAATGTTTTATCTGGAAAATGGTTAGAAATGGTAACTGGGTTATCTTTTGTTCAATAATTGAACCAACAGGTGTTCAAGCTAAAAACAGTATGTTATTTAGTTTTCAGGTGAGAACTAAACAACAAACACGTTTTCAAAAGCACTAATATTGATTTTCCTCTTTGTTTTTCATGACACAATAATATTAACAGACCAAAGTTTAATATTAATATAATGGGTTCTATAGAAATATTATATAACATGTTCTCATGAGTACTTTTGTTTTATCATAGATTTTGTGAAATTAAAAATCAAAGTTGCATAATAATGTCAGTGTTAAAAGGTATTAAAGGTATAAATATGTTTAATATTACTATTAACATATAAAAACTAAAGTCATGATAGTATAATTATTGCTTTAACTGTATTGTTTAACTGATTAAGAGATGGTAATATTGCAACGCAGCTACGTATACCCAGGAATATGTGTGACACTTTATTCTGCTTTAAGAGCCAAGTGGACATTCACTAAAAATATTTTATGAGAGTTCAAACGTATTCTGTATTTATTGGTGCTTTCGAAAATCTACAAAGATAACATATATAACCATTTTATACAGCTTAAAAGGGTTTTGGGATCGTTTCCTCTTTCAACATCTAATAGTTATAAAATTTAAACATTTCAATTTTGAAATTTCATAGCATGATTTATGTATGATACAAACTTCAAACAATCCAACGACTAAACAACTGAAAAGAGTAATAAAAGATAGCCCAATAACAAAACTGTTGTCACACTGTTTGCAAGATTAATAAAAAGTCAAAACACGAACGTTTACAGTTTTGTTCTTAAATTTAAACTAATGTTTAATCAAACAATAAAACAAAATTACACTAATGCAGTTTAAGTGTTTTACATTAAGTTTAACGGATCTTGCAAAACAATGGGGCAAAACGTTTTCATGTTATTCGACATCGCTTAAATAACAAAATCACGAATTGTAGATCCAGTTTCGGGACTTAAAGGAATAGTTCAATTACCGTCAAAAACATGTTCATAGTTTTTGTTTTATTTTTAGTTTCAGGCCTATATAGTGTAGAATAAAAAACACTATTAGTCTACTATAATTTTTAGATGATTATATGCTTTCTAATTTTACTTCATTTACTATACGGTAATGCTTTGTCCGAATAATATAAAATCTGTGTCATTAGTGTTGGTCTGTATCACAAATATAAAATTTTTAGTACTTGTTAATGCTAAGATTTATTTACGTAAACAGTGGTGGAAATACCTACTATACCTCAACCTTGAAGTTAACTATATTGCACTAATGTTAAAAATCTCATTTTATATGCCCCCTAGAAATGTTTGGATATTTCCTTTACATGATATTTAAAGTCTAATATCTTTGAGATTTTGGATATATAGATTTCTTCATTGTCAATAGTAATTACGATAAAGTTAATAATTATAAGGTTTAAAACCCATATAAAAATTATGGTTGCCTGTAAAGTCGGTTTTACGGGCGAAGATTTTACGTGACAACGTCTTTTTCTCGGTAGAATATTTATTGATATGAATATTATTAAATTGCACAATAGGAACAAGGAATTGAATGAAAATAAGAATTGCACAAATTTTAACTATAGAAATATATTTTGTTTACTAAAACATTGTACATAATTTGAAATTAATTAAAATTTGTTATTGTAAATGGTAAAGTTGAATAAAACATTTACTAAAATTGGAATTTGAAATTCTTGCTAAACACAGTTAAATTCTAACTCCGCGCGTGGTGATTGGTCGGTTTAGTTCGTTTGTTTGGTCGCACTGTTATGACAGGTTAGAGGTTATAATTTGTTATTTTAAATGTTTGACTAGCAATACGCGCTGTTTCTTCTCAATCGACTGAATTACGATTGATTGCAGAGTGATTTAAACTAATAATTTACTTAACACTATCAACATTTGTCAATAGTATGACATAACCTATAAACTCAGTTTCTCAACTTTTGTGTCAATCTAACAATTAATCAATCAATCATAGTTTACGATAATGAAATATCAGTGTACAATTATTTACCTTTATTGTTGTAGTTGTTGTAAATGACGAGTCTAAGCACTCCACATTTTCACGAATAAACATAGTTATCTGCTTTATCCCGTGCGGCGGACCCACAGTTATCTGCTTTATCCCGTGCGGATCCCGTGCGGCGGACCCACTGGACGGGCATCGTAACGTTACCGGGCGTTACACTTTTTCATGAGTGACACCGAGCCGCAACCTAATTTAAGACGTTGTCACGTCAAAAACATTCTTCTTGTGTGTTGTTATGATATTGCATCCTTTAAACATTTTCAAAATTAAAGTTCACACAAATTTATACAG
This sequence comes from Homalodisca vitripennis, assembly GCF_021130785.1. NCBI lineage: Eukaryota > Metazoa > Arthropoda > Insecta > Hemiptera > Cicadellidae > Homalodisca > Homalodisca vitripennis. Next base: position 47,362,489 of record NC_060213.1, read on the forward strand.
TTGACAAACGAACCCTAAATATCTTTCATAATTTATCAAGATCCAACTAATTGTAACGGGTATAGGCCTAGCCTGTAACCTAAATCAACTTTTACAATTAATAATAAATTCGAGAATAATATAATACAATAAACAATATTTTTCTATTAATAATAAATCTGAATGAATAGGAATCCAAACCGACAATTTAATTGCTTAGTTAATGTTATCATTCTCATATTTGAGAATAATCAAATTTCAATTCATTATGAAGGTTAGTTGTGCATGGTGACATAGCCCGTCACTGACAGTTTTGTAACCTCAAACATAAATCTCAAATGGTTAAAGCGGCCATATTTAATAAAACTCGATAGTTTCCTCATCAACATCAAAGAACAAAGGTAAACACGGCAAAACGCGTGCCACGATTGGCTAACGTAAGGATTACTCTCATTGGAGGGTAGCGACCCCGCGGGAACGCAAACTCGTTCTCTGCGCACCGAATTCGAGTGGGTTGTTAGCCAGAGGTAAAAGCGGATCATTTTTCGACCAGAAAAACGGAAAATTTCCGTTTTGAAGGGTATCACTTTTCCCTCTCTGCGCTACTGACTCGGAGTTTGGGAAAGAGAGAGTCTTCTTCCTCGACCTCTTGATGATGTAGTACGTTGTGAAACAGTTTTCAAAATTTTTCAATTATTAATCAGTCTTTTTTCAATGTGATCCAAATTTAAATTTTTCAATTATCTGTGAGGACCATCATGGGATTTGGTGAATATGTTTAAGAGTATTTAAACCTTTTCGATCAACATTTTAACTAATCAGACTCTAAATTTTAACTGCTAGGGAGTAGGGGTATTTTCTAATTAATTATTTCAAGCTAATTGGATTTTGTGTTGTAGGATGTTATTTTAAGCATAGCCATAATTTCATTTCATCAAAATCATGTTTCATTAGTATTAGTTTTTATTCAATAAATCTAAAATTTGTTTCTATCAAAATTTTATTTTCATTTTACCACACATAGCTGCCCTACGCCGCACCCATTGTAAAACGACCCTGTAAAGACAAAGAGTCTAAAGCTAATATATTTTTTCACAAAACCTATCTTGTTACTATTTATTATAATGTAACGTATCCGTTACATAATTACTCTCAAATAGGGTTAGACTAATGGTAAAAATCGCTTTAGTGGTAACAGTCTCGAACCAAAAGGCAATTTATTGTGTGGGACTTCGCTTAAATTTGATGCAATTTGCATTAAGTATTCCATTAGCATCCAAAGGTCAACAGATTCTCGGCCTTGAAAAGTCGATTTAAAAACAGTGTATAATTTTATTGATTGTTGAGATTTATGGGTTTTACGAGTACCTAAGAAGAACTTTAGTGCACAAAATATACCTAAATATTTCTTATGATCAGACATGACTTTGAGTTAAATGTGGAAACTGTTATTGCTAGAGGTAAAGAATTATTTTCTTGTCACAAATATTCTAACACTGAACTTAAAAACTTAAGTGTCATAACTTTGAAAACACTTTAAACCCATCATTGCTAAAACGAATGGTCTTAGATCCAATTTTTCTGTTGTGAATAGAAGATATGACAATTTGATAATATTTAAATTGCGGAAAACAAATTACTTAATATTTTCTCGTAGCAATGCCGGTATGTATACTGAAAAAATATCCTCTTACAATTTATAACAATACATACTAGGATCATGACCAATTTTGTTATATACTATTAAGATTTAGGAAAGTAGATACATTAAAATATCTAGGTTTTTAAAAACAACGTTGGATGTTGGAGGCACGTTAATAAAAAGCTTTTGTTTACCTGTTTAATCAGAAGGAATGAAAGTATTAAATTCTTCGGGGAATAAATATGAAAAAAAAACCATGATATTATTACTAAATAGTGTAATAAAAAATGAAATATATTAGTCAATAATACATAGACAAATACATCTTTAATGATTATTTTCAATTATTTATAATTGTTATTTCTTTATTTTTCCTATAAAGAGAAAGTTATGAGCAACCAAAATATACTGATTTAAATAAGCATATGTAAAGAGAACCACCAATGTTGGTTACAATTTGCGAAGAATGCATACTATCTGAGCTCCTGATAATCATGAACTTGCTCCGGCCTCCTTTCATGTATGACATATGACTTAATTCAATTTTAAAAATATCATCGTATCGTGTTACATCACACATGCTTTCTCTAAGATAGCAACGAACTTCGACTTTGGAGTTCCTCTACATTGATATAAAATAGTTTAAGTCTGAAATCGCGGGAGCAGTTCAAACAAATACTCAGAATGTTCCATAGAAATTGCGGGGGAAGCCGCAGGTACTAGTCAATTAATAAATTCCTTTAAAGTTAGAATTTATACAATCGAATAACTTATAATCGTAATTAATTATCGAGGTTGGTAATAAACGTACTCTTAGCATCTTAATTTAGATTATTTCACCTTCCGATAAAGTGAAACCCAGTTACTGAAAACATTGGTCTATCATTTATGCTTATCATTAAAATGATTATAAACTATAATTTCATTTTTATGTATGTGAACAAAATATTCATACCCGAGTTTAAACGTTTCTGAAGTATAAACATCACTTAGACCCGCTTAAGAGATTTCGGAATTAATAGTGTGTCATCTTTCTTTGACAGAAATGAAACAAGACTGATTTCAAAAACCATTTGTCAGAGACTAATACAGCTTTGACGTTTAATGCTAATGAAGAAGTTAATGCGAATTTACGCCAAGTTTTTATAACGTACCCAACAATTGTTGCTCGATAATTTCATCACCTAAACAGTTTTGTCACGCCCGAGTTACCCACCTCAATTTTTTTTTTTTAGAAATCCTTAGTAAGTAGGAGTATACATAAGTTTCACACCTGTACCTAATGACGTCAGCAGGGATCATCCTAGGGAAGCAACAATACCAGCACATAGTAGACTTAATGTAGAAGTTTAGAGCAACGGGTAAACTAGATTCTGGAAATGGCTCTTACGATAAGCGAGGCGCAAAACCTCTGATTGAGTATCAGCAGGAAACAAGACAACGGCCTGGAAAGGACCTATAAGTTGAAATGTTATAAAAATTATTAGTATTTATACAAATTTTTAGTTTCCAGTTTATATGAATTTTGGCTGTATTAATGTTACTATTTTTAGGAGATTGTTAAATTGAATTTTTAGGTTGTTAGTAGAACTCAATTTGTAAAATTTGTGTTTAATACTCAGTACCCAGAATAGGAGTGTGTTCCGTGCAATGTTTTGCTAATTTTGTTTCTCTAAGAGGCACGAAAGAGTAATAATTAAATTAAGTCTAAAACAGCTTTTTTTTTAACGTTTTGGTAATCCTGTAGAGACGGTTACCCATAATTTTAAAATTGTCTGCTAAAGATATTAGTGTGGAGTCCTTGAGGTGTAACACGACGTGTTTTCAATTTAAACGGCACAAGTGTAAATTGCAAGAAAGAACTAATGCATTTTCTGTAGCCATCCTAAATATAACTTTTACAATTTTTAGTTAAACTGTAATAATTGTTGTTATTAAAAGAATTTGTGCAAACTTTATCTGTATCGGATTTTAATTCGAGATTAAATATTATTCCAGACGATGCTGCTATTCATACATAATTGTGGGCCGCAGTGTTTATCAAGACCTAACCCATTAGCCTCCAACAAGACTCTGGAGTGTAGAAGATTGATAGCGGAATCTCTCTAACAAATCGTTTCAGCGACGAAAATCTCGAGACAAAAACCAAGATTTATTGTTGGGGCGCTTTACTTAAACTTGGCGGCAATTCTCATTAACTTCTTCATTAGCATTAAACGTCACCGCGGCATTAGCCTCTGACAAGTTAAATCTGAAATCAGTCTTGTTTCATTTCTGCCATAGACTATTAATTTTAAAATCTCTTGAATAGTTTTGAGTGATGATTATACTCAAGAAACGTTTAAACTCGGGTATGACAGGTGTTCATATATAAAGATTCAATTATAGCTTATAAGCTTTTGATAAATGATAGCTCAATGTTTTCAATGAATGAATTTTACCAGAAGGGGAAATAAAATCAATGTAGATGCTATAAGTACGTATGTTACCAACTTCGATAATTAGTTAAGGTTATTAGTTATTCGATTGTATAATTCTAACTGTAAAGGAATGAATTATTTGTTTGTGGTTGTCCTACGATGAAAAAAATCTTTATTTCTAAAAAAAACTCTAATGCACAGGGTGAGCCTGATAAAGTTCCTAAGTATACAATAAACGATTAAAGCTATATAAAACAAATGAACGCCTCTCAGTGTCGTCTTCTCAGCATCATTCGGTCAGTGTTGTTCTATCACATATTATTAGGTCAGTATTAATTCTCTCAGTATCGTGCTCAAGAATCTAGAGTAAGCGTCCGTCTGAAGAGATCCAAAACATTCAGCGACGAAGAAGCTCAAGTGACACTTGGTTGTGCACCTGATGAGATAATGAGAACACTCTTCATCTAGATTGCAATTGGCTTTGCAGCCTAGATGTCACTGATGCCGGAACGACCCAAAGAGTTCGTTTTGAACTTCTTCGTTGCCAACAATTTTGTATTTATTCAGACGGACGTGGATTCCAGATCTTATTATTTAAGTCTGTGTGAGATTTCAGACCATTCACTAAGCGGAAGTTAAACTTAACATTAGCATTGAATCAATCCTTCTCACCATAGGTATGTTATATGTTAAAACAATAAATTTTTGTAGTATATAATCTATCTCATAGACCGGCTAATATGAACCCTGTTATTGACTGTATTTTTTGTTGTTTATCTACACAGAAATCAAAATCACTGTGTAATTTACGCTCCATCTGTATTCCAAAACAGGCAAAGAGTGAGTGAACTGATGTCTTAGCTGTCCATAAACTCAGGGTTTTGAAGTTAAATACTTTAGTTCAACAAAGTTTCAGGCTAGAGTGTAGTGCTTGTTTTAAATGTGACATTGTCTAGTAATTCATATGCGTGGTACAGCATACATTCTACCAGTATTTGCTTTTTTGTATCTCCTGGCCATCATATCTAGTGTAAACAGGCTGATATGGTAAAATCACCTTGAATTACCTAAAGTGACTGAAAATACTAGAAATATAAATAACTAATACAGGATTACAAAAATTCGTTACAATATTAAACGGGGTCTGCATACCTTTTATCAACCCTGTATGTAGTTTTTGGTCTTTAACGCTATATGCATTAAAATTCATTAGTCATGGAATAGTGTTTTTGAATATTTGGAAATCATGATGTCCTTCGTATGAGATGAACACAGTCATATTCGGTCTGTTGGGATGGGGCAGATCCGTTGACTTTAAACACAGTGGTGTCGAAAATGCTCTATCTTAAATATCACTAAGAGCCGGTGGCTTTGATTGGTATGAATTCAATTGAAGAAACGGCATTTGTATACTAGTAATATATTTTAACCATAAGATCGATTAATCTTCATTGGAAGGTCCAAAACATCGTTACGTGATAAGCTTCAACCGGTTTATGGCATTTCTGCTGTGGAAAAAGTGAAGAAGGTATAGGTTCATTGAAGAAAGATTTTGCATTTTCAGAGTAGTACATATTGTGGTACAAGAAACACACTACTGTCCAATAATTTTAAATTTAAATTCTTTGAAAATCAAATATATCACCATCAGGTGTGGTCTTGTGCATTACATTAAAAAATATTGGACAATTTTGTATTCCTTTTAGTAAAATAAATACACAAAAGTCTTAATGAATGTCTTATTAAGAATTCGAAGTCACATGTTCTGGTTGAGAGAACAGGTGAAAAGACAATTTCCATTGGTGCGTATGATTGGTATCAGGAACTGCCGGAGGTACTTGAAGATAAGATATTTGATATGTATCGTCATAGCAGTCGGTGTAAGACAGAGAATGGTGTTGCGGTGCAAGGTTACGACATATGCCTCATAAAGGTGATTACCTTGTCACAGTGCGAGTAAAACAGAATGATACTGTAAGGTTAGTACTGAAGGAACGATACTGAATATGGGCATATGGAGAGCTCAGGGCTCAAGCTCTTTCTCGAAATTGTGAAGATAAACATTGAAATTGCACCCTGTAGTTTCTTTTAAGCTAGAGCATATTTATGAGTTCTTAAAGTTCAACAAATTCCAGGGGGAAGATTCCCGAGTCCCTATTTTTGAGGGGAATTTATACCTACTAAACCACTCAGTGTGTCAGTCCCCGTAAATTAATTTTCAATATACGTCACTGAATAATAGTAAGATGATACTAAGAAAATGATGCAGAGAGAAAAATGCTGAAAGTACGATACTGAGGCGATTGTAGTGGGAAAATGATACTAAACGAATAATACTGAAAGTTTTTTTATTGAAACAGGTTACACAAACATAATTATACAGAGAGAATGATAAATGACTGAAATAAGAACATTAAGATTATAATTATGACAGAATGGTACTAAGATAATTATATTGGGAGAATGACATAACGAAATGATATGTAGACTACTAACATAAGCGCTTTTAACTGAATTGAGTTTTTTTACAGCTACATAAAAACGAACCAAATACTAATTATTTTTTTATTTCTTTATTTATGAGTGAAAGACTAAAGATGTGCAGTAAGACAATTGGAAGTAACAAATGTTTTTTTGGAGAAGGAATGTTTCATACAATCTTTATACAACGAAATCGACGAATGATAAACGTGTTACACGGAGGAGATCATTAAATTATGAATGGTTCCGTGACAAAACTGCTCAAAACCTGTTACTGCTGTCTTTGTTTTCCGATCGCAACACAAACACCTTACACATTTTTGCGTAAATATTTAACTGGTGGTGCCTTTAAAGGACCACAGTATCACATGTTGTCAGTAGTCCTGTGATGTCTCACTGTGATCAGTGCCAGTACTGCGAATGGTGGTGCACTCGGGGAACCACTTATGGTATTTTGGAGTGGCTGTGATTGTTGCAGAGTTGTTATTCAATGTTATGGCTAAGTAGTGTAATGGTTTGCTATTGTATGTTGCATGGTTTATTTTCTTGTTAATGCTTACCGATAATTTACGTTAGTTTTTATGGTTTTTATTATATTTCTTGTATTATTTTGGTTTATTGTTATTGTTATGGCATTGTTTTGTTATTGCATAGTTATTGTTATTGCATCACATTGTTATTGTTATAGCATTGTTATTGTTTTCGTATTGATATTACTTCTTGAATTGATATAGATTTTTAATAAGCTGGATTTAGTTGGACGTGGATGTGTTTTGTGCACGGCTGCTATGCATGATTAATACTGTTGATTATTATAGAACGTTCCACTATCTCTTTGTTAATGCTTAAGATATATTTATGTTATAGGTTCTTAGTTTTTTATTGTACATATATATGTGTATTTACATATATTTATATTCTCTTATTATGATTATTGTTATTTATATTACTTATAGTACTGTAATTGGTTGTATACGTATACTCTATTTTTTACTTGGATATCTCTCATGCACGATGGACTCTTGTTTGATTAATGTTGTTGCATTCTGCCACCCGTGTAATATATAGCTATTGTGTAATTTCTTTTCTTCAAACATTAAATGCTTATTGTTATGTAGTTGCATGTAATGGGTTTCCGTTAAATAAATAAATAAACACCCAGAGAAGAAACAAGTTATTTCTCAGTAAACGTTTGAGGTGTTTGGTAGTTTTAGTAAATTTCTTTTTCTTTTTGCTCTACCAATGGCACAAAAATAAATATTGATAGTGATGTCAAAAAAATATTTTTAGCGGAACGAAACATTTTAAACTACTTAATAATTCTAATTAAATTTTCAAAAGTTTATGACCCGTCACTTGATTTTTGCAATCAATGTTTAACAAAATGTCGCAAACTGTAACACTAAATATTCTCTATACGAAATTAACTTTTTTCCAAATTTATCGAAGAATGCAATTAGCAATTATCTCCGGGAGTTGGAATTGGAATCGTGAATTCTTCGTTCCACTAATTCAGTTTTATGTTGTAGGAATGTTACAAACGTTTTCATGTAGCATAAACGTTTGTTGTATTATTGTAACGACTAAAAAACCATTAAACCATAATGGTTTGTGAAAGCTTACATAAATAATAGATTAGGTAGATACATAAATTTACATTTTTAATTTATAGTAAAACTACATTTATAATATATTGAATTTATTTTAATATAATGTATTTTACTTCAAAGTTTGTATTCACTACCTGTGTACACTATCTAGTTTTATCATTATTTTGGAGGATAGAAAGTTTATCATTATGAGATGTTGTTTTATAAATATATAGTTACAATTTGATTAAACTTTTTAAGTAATTCAATAAATTTTTAGTCTCCAATAATCAGTAAATATATTTTTAGAAACAATAATCACAAAATTTGATATTGTTAAACAAAACAAAACACTTGTGCACTAAATACCAAATTTTAACATGTTTATAAAACGTTTTTGTAATCTAAGTGAAATTACTGACTTGCCAAAAATTTTTCGTCTGTCTGCATGATACTTCAAATTGATAAAGTGTCATTTACTATATAATCTAATTCATTTCTTTACGTCTTTCAATCTCAGCGATGAAGGATTTTTCCACGAAAATTATGTATAAAACTTAGATGACATCCTAGGTCATGTTGTGTTGTGTAGTTTAAACAGCTAAACATTTAAATTTGACACCCTAATAAAATATGTAGATAGTACTTATGTTGTGATTACCAAAGCTTTTAAACAAATTTTATGGGCTGAGCGTTAGCAAAGGGGCTTGAAAATGTCAGTTCTTCCTGGGAGTTATATTCGACGATACCTCTAAAAAACGATTTATTGACCAATATACTTGAAACTTTGCATACTTAAATAAACGTAGCACAATCATATGACATGGTGACTTGTGATATGGTAGCACATGTAGCAATAGACCTTGCAACTTTGCAAACAACTTTAGTGAAGCCTATTACGCAAAAAAATGGTATGGCGTATTTTTCCCTCTTAATTACTAAACTTCAATTCACGTTATTGATTGTTACAGTATTAAAATTGAAAGTGCAGTTTACCCTGAAGACATTAATTCTTAGTTATGAATTAAACGAGTGGATGAAAACCAGTTGTTATATCGGATATAACATCAGCTTTCAGTCATAAACTTTTAAGGGTGATTCTATAACAAAATAAACATAAAACTTTATATTGGTAGGGATATTCTTAGCAGTAAATGTCTTCCGTCCCAGTAATCGATTCTAGAATATATCACAGATTTGCAAGAAACGAGGAAAGACAACGAGAAAGGCACCTATTCCGACTTATCCTCGGAACAGGATCAGTTACGTTTTTTCTTTCTAACGGACATAGAATGGGATTTTACTCTGTCAAGATTCAATAATCTGTTAGATACTAAAAGGGTATCAATATTATGGGACATAAATATTACGCCCGATATCTGATATTTATAGCTATACTACTACAAGATGTGAAAGACCAAGCTAAAGTAATGTAAATTGTGCTTTCGTAACAAAATCTTCACTATTGTTGTACAAAACGGAAGGTATAAAATTACGATGAATACATATCAAGTGCTTCTTCTGTATTCATGAAGTATTGTGTGCTGCGACGCGAATATAAAGCGGTGGTTTAAACTTGCTGACAATCAGCGTTACGAGTGTCTCTGAGAGTTGAAGCTATCTGACAGTTTACTGTAGTATCTAGTTTGCTCAGCTATCCTGATGTACTAATGAATTTCAAATTAATAGTACATTTACATATATTAGCATACATTTATTGTGCCAGGGCTAGACCCTACGAAATGGAGTATTTCAAAACACTGTATAATACAAAACAGTATAAACGAGATTGCATGAGGTCTAGCGTGCATTAACCTAGAGAGTTCTAACTTACATGTACCCTTATAAGGTCAGATGTGCAAGTTATCCTTGTGAGTCTGGCGTTCATATTACCGTTGTGAGATCTAGCGTGCATTAACCTAGGGAGTTCTAACCTACATGTTACCCTTATAAGGTCTGATGTGCAAGTTATCCTTGTGAGTTTGGCGTTCATATTACCGTTGTGAGGTCTAGCGTGCATATTGCCCTAGTTAGGGTTTTAATGGAAAATAGCCTACTAAGAAGCCACTAAAATGTTATAATTGACATTCTAGTGATAATATATCTTTACAAAAGTCTGTCTGTAATATTTATGTTGTAGTAGTAATATTTATAAAAATGTTTATATTATTTCCTTTATTGAGATTGGGATAAGTTAATATTTTAATTTAAAAAAATGGGTTTAAAAGTTGTGTTGCACAAACTAATGTAATGTAAACTTGCCGTACCTAACAGTTGATTACGTCTAAATAGCCGGCAATGGAACAAAGATAAGCCATCTAATAAAGTTCCAGCCCTTTCTCTCGTTTAAAATTTCATTTTTAAAATCGTCTTTATAATTAGGTAAAATTAAGGGTTTGCAAAAGGGGATGACAAAAGAAAGTTTTTAAGCAAACACAATGCAACTGTCCTCTTTCTATCTACATTTTGAAATACCATTTTGGTGGAGTTTTAATTAAGCATGTATGTTATCAAAGTGTTAAAAATATATAGATATAGGATTTCAACTAAGTCGGTTGAGTAATTTTATTTGAATAGTATATGTAACACATCTCCATAGGGCTTTTAAAATAAAAACACAAGATTATAACTAATTTGTTAATTTGTTTTATTATTTTAATTTGTTAAGATTAAAATTATATTATTTAATTAGTTAATCGTCATGTAAATGTCTTATGCCTTGTTTGATGAAATATGCAACCTTTCCGCAGTTCAGTTTTGTTTAGAGCATTCATAGAAATTGCGGCTTAGTTGTTAGCCCTTGAAATAGTTCAGCCTTGTAAGACAACCAAAGATACTTTTCTTTGTTTTTTTTTGTTATTGACGATGTTAATAGGATTTCGGAAAGTCACCATTTACCATCTACCCCCTTCTTCAGGTTGAAGAGCCCTAAGGTTACACAATAGTAAACAAGTAGCAATGGATTTCAACTCAAAGTTAAAATAATTAACTGAACTGCGTGAAGTCCAGACTGAAGAGAATAAACCCAAGCGATGTCACTGCACAGGAGCGATGAGTGTTACACCAGAACTAACGAAATGAAGCAAAGTCTCCAGTCTGGACTCCATTCGGTTCTTCAGGTATCACATATTTTTATGTTTTTTGTGGTTTTTCACCTGAAGCAGAGGCTATATTTCAATCGTCGAAACTTAGTGTTATTTTTTTTGTAACATGTATTAAAATTTCCGAAATTTTATTATCTTTTGAAATTAAAGATAGGTATCTCTACTTTTTAAATTTACGATCATTACGCTTCACTCATTTGCTGACAGGGTCCACCAAGATTAAACCGACTGAACAAGGTGCAAATTAGGTTATGTCACAATAACGATTCTATTATTCTCTTTGAACGTTGGAATTGACGTTGTGGATTACTTTATTTGATCAAAATAAAGAATAATGGAATTGAAGAAATGGAATGAGCTATGCCGGTCTGACCTTAGGATCGATAAATTTGTATATTCTCGTGGTTCACCCAATCGCAGTATTTCAACTTGTGACAGGAAGCGGAGAAGGAATATTGGGAATCTGGCTTTGTGACAATCAGGGTGTAGACCATCCTCGATACATTTCACACCCTTTCTTCACCAAGATTTGTAGAAAACGTGTAAATGGATACGGAATATTTTAGAGGTTATAATTAATTAAACGCAAAATAAACATTAAAATGAGAAAAAAAGTTAAGATTTGTACTGTCACAAATTCTATTTTATTTTGGTTAATTAATAATAATTAAATATAAATTAGAAAACATATCTTAATGTACAAACAGGAAATAAATTCAAAACTACGGGCACGAGTTTTTTTAAGATCATAATTATGTATTAGGTTAGTTATTTACCCTGAAGAAGAGATCATATTGCAGATCTCGAAACGTAGTGTTACTGATTTTTTTGTTTCACTGACCGGTGGCAAATTTCCGGAAAAATCCTGTTTCCTTCACAATCCTTCCATCGTCAAAAATAAACTTCAAACAAAGAACATTAGAGATATTGATTTTAAACAATTAGCTTCGAAAGGAATGATGAGCAAACAGGACGGAAACAATAAAAACAACTACGCAAAATCAATTACCAACCAATTATTGCAAAAATATTGTCTATCGATTGATTTCCAAGTGTAAGAACATTCCATTATTATAATCTTTTCCTAGCTGGACAACCGATACAAAACAGTTACCGGTACTTCTGTCTGAGTTTAAGTTAACGAGTAATGTTTTGTACTGAAGTACACACGTTATCTCAACCGACATGATGTATACGAACCAAGAGTACACCACACCACGAGTCACGAAACAGGGTTCACTGAAGTTTCATTCAAAATTTCAATCCTACAGCCCATTGTATTAGGCTACTCGTTTCACTATATTACTAGTTAAAATGTCATATGTCTATTCAGGTTTATTTAAACATTTATTTATTTTGCAATTTTTTCGTTGTCCAAGTGGTTAGTCATATAAAAATGTTTGCTATGGTGTAGAAAAACAGACGGAAATAAAATTTGTTCAGCCTATTTAAATTGCTAGCTCTCAGAAAATTATGTTCTCATCCTTTAATATCACCACGAATAGGACTGTAGGTATACGAGTACAGCCATGAAAATTTAAACGTAAAATGTATGGCATACCACGTAGTACACGTGTTCATGTATTCTGCACTGTTAAATTGACATAACCTACATCTTTATCAACATCTACTGAATATGGTTTACCTCATATTTTTGTAATTTAAAGACAATTAATATTAGTATCGTGTTATTCTACAATTAAATTTTCTAGAGATTATATTTAATTGTATTTAGTGTAGGAACCGAGAGCCAATTTGTGCTGTATAAGTATACAATCTTTTTTTTCTTAATCGATCTAGGAGCTTTTACTAAGAAAAACGATAGAAAACCTCAATGTTTTCGAAATGGGAGGTTATCAAAAGGGTTAAAAATACGAAACTATACTTTTTCAGATTATATTTTTCCTAGGTTGGTACAATTAAAATCGACCGTTAATTTTGGTTCAAACTTTAAACCAGCGTATTTTTTTTTTAAATAGTGAACCCTTTGAAGTCAGATTTGCGACATTGCACTCTACCAATGAAGACGTTCAATGAGATGTACTACTCGACCTATGTTCAGATTTTATATTTTTTTTCTGACCCCTTGCGGGCCATCTCCCTGACATGGAAATAATGGTAGTTACTTAAAAAAGTAGATTTAGTAAAAAAGAACTAGGTTTTATTGCTTTACCTGTAATCGTTCGGGAATTATCAAGCCCGTGCGGGACGTTTTTAGACGCTGTATAACACTTTAGTTAACAATGTAGCCTACTGATACATAATATTTGACAATTTTACTGGCTATAGTGGCTCGTGATTAATATAAAAATTTAATTTATTCTGAACCAGTTGATCAAGAAAACATTTAATCTGTCAATAAGCGCATTGGAATCAGTACATTTCCCCCTACATAATCAGCTGTTGTAACTGGTCTTGGTGGGAGATTGCAACATTTAATTATTATACTATCTAGACAGCTGACCGCATACACTGACCGCCTTACCAGTGATCTTGAACTTTACCCTTACTTGTAATATATATATATATATATATATATATATATATATATATATATATATATATATATATATATATATATATATTACAAGTAAGTAATATGTTGTGATATATATATATATATATCACAACAGCTTTCATATGCTATTGTCTATTAAAGTGTTTGGATGGGGAAACATAGTTTATGTAAGTGAACATGAACATTTATAATTGACAACAACGCAGGGTATTTAGTAAATACTTCGGCTTATTAGTTAGCAAGAACGTCCATGCATGATTAATTTAATAAACGAATCAACCCACGAAGTGGAAATAGCCCTGCCTCCTAACACAACTTTTCAAGATTGACCGTTTTTAAAAACGTATTGTACGGTGAAATATCAAAATTAAAGTATGAGTTTGCGTATGATTTGTAATGAAATGTAGTGATGTGGGAAAAAGGATACAATATTAATACAATTAACAAATATCCTCACTCATAAACTTTCTAAGAACAATTGGATTAATATAATATTTTTTAATATATATTCTAAACCGATTCCCGTCAAAAAATTCATGATAGTATTTCGTTACGCTTTATCCAAGAAAACTGGTCTTTAAGTTATGATATAATTGTATTTTATAGTAAGTTACGTATTCAGTTTTGTAATAAATACTATAGGGACATTGCTAAGATAAAAAATATGTGTTTTTTGTATCCACAAATTAAGAAGAGTTTTCTATCCATTAAGGGTATAATTATTGTATATCGATAAGTTATCAATGCATTATTATTGTTTACTCGTAGCCTATCTGATAAAATTGATAAGCACTGTTATTATATGTTTAAAACTATAAGAGTGCCTTGGAAGTTTTCCTAAACGCATACGTACTTAACTTCTTATGGAAGTTCAATGAAGCAAACTATTTTATCCGGTGCTGCATAACGTGCTTCAGATAATGTTTTAATGTTGAGTTATACTCTTCTTAAGTACGGTCCTATATTTTTATTATAATTTTTCATTTATAAATTGCTAAAACTGAAATAAAAATTGAAAAAAAACTATTACTAAGAATTAAAAATGTACAATGGCTTCACAGAACAATACTTAATATGTAGTCAAACTTTTTCCGTCCATTACAACTGAGAACAATGTCAGTGAAAGATGTGACAAAAACTGTCAAAAGTACCCTTTACAACAATCTAAGGGTTTATAAGGTTTTGTGACGGGAGTGTCAACAATATCAGATTACACGGAAGTGGACATTCTTCCTCGTATTTTCGCAGGACTGCCATCATGACGGGACAAAATACTGGTGCTGGAAAATGTTAACAAATGTTTTGTCATTTCATTTGTCAAATTGCCCAGACATGACAGTTGGAACTTACATACTTCAAATTGTTACGATGTTTTATATGTACACACACTCTAAACTCTAGACACATGTCTGTTTTATCTCAGTTAAACTATCCGTAAACAATCCGAACCATACTTGGATGGTTCGGTAAAACATCAAAATATTACGTCACTTATCATACTAACATGTAATTTAGCTGAACGTGATATCTTATTGGATAAAAGTATTGCATTAAAACAAAGATAATTTGAGATTAACATCATATTCCCAGAAAATGAAAATGATTTATCTGGAAAATGGTTAGAAATGGTAAATGGGCTATCTTTTGTTCAATAATTGAACCAACAGGTTTTCAAGTTAAAAAAGTATGTTATTTAGTTTTCAGGTGAAAACTAAACAACAAACACGTTTTCAAAAGCACTAATATTGATTTTTCTCTGTATTTTTCATGACACAATAATATTAACCAAAGTTTTATATTATTATAATGGGTTCTACAGAAATCATTATATAAAATGTTTTTATGAGTACTTTTGTTTTGTCATGGATTTTGTGAAATTCAACATCAAAGTTACAGAATTATGTCAGCTTTAAAAGGTATTTTTTTAACATTACTATTAACATATACAAACTAAAGTCACGATAGCATAAGTATTGCTATAACTGTATTGTGTAACTGATTAAGAAATGGTAATATTGCAACGCAGCTACGGGTACCCAGGGATACGTGTGACACTTTATACTGCTTTAAGGGCCAAGTGGACAGTCACTCAAAATATTTTATGAGAGTTCAAACGTATTCTGTATTTATTGGTGCTTTCGAAAATCTACAAAGATAACATATATAACCATTTTATACAGCTTAAAAGGGTTTTGGGATCGTTCCTCTTTCAACATCTAATAGTTATAAAATTTAAACATTTCAATTTTGAAATTTCATAGCATGATTTATGTATGATACAAACTTTAAACAATCCAACGACTAAACAATTGAAAAGAGTAATAAAAGATAGCCCAATAACAAAACTGTTGTCACACTGTTTGCAAGATTAATAAAAAGTCAAAACATGAACGTTTACTGTTTTGTTCTTAACTTTTAACTAATTTAAATTAATGTTTAATCAAACAATAAAATAAAACTACACTAATGTAGTTTAAGTGTTTTAAATTAAGTTTAGCGGATATTGCAAAACAACGGGGTAAAACGTTTTCATTTTATTCGACACCGCTTAAATAATAAAACCACGAATTGTAGATCCAATTTCGGGACTTAAAAGAATAGTTCAATTACCGTCAAAAACATGTTCATAGTTTTTGTTTTATTTTTTGGTTTCAGACCTATCTAGTGTAGAACAAATAAAGCACTATTACTATATTTTTTAGCTAATGTGATGTTTTCTAATTTTACTTCATTTCACGATAGTACTTTGTTTAAATAATATCATATCTGTGTTATTATTGTTGGTCTTTAACTCAAATTAAAAATGTAAATATTGGTAGTAATACCAGCTATACCTCAACCTTGAAGTTAACTATATCGCACTAATGTTAAAAATCTCATTTTATATGCCCCTTGAAATGTTTGGATATTTGCTTTATATAGTATTTATAGTCTAATATCTTTTGATAGATTTTGGAGATATAGATTTCTTCATGATCAATAGTAATTACGACAAAGTCAATAATTACAAAGTTTAAAACCCTTATGAAAAACTTTCTTCTTGTGTGTCGTTATGATATTGCATTCTTTTAACATTTCCAAAATTAAAGTTCACAACAAATTTATACAGATGACCAACGAACCCTAGATATCTTTCATAATTTATCAAGATCCAATCAATTACTTTCAAATAGGGTTAGACTAAATGATAAAAAAAGCTTTAGTGGTCTCGAACCAAAAGGCAATTTATTGTGTGGGACTTCGCTTAAACTTGATGCAATTTGCATTAACTATTCCATTAGCATCCAAAGGTCAACAGATTCTCAGTCTTGAAAATTCGATTTAAAAACTGTATATAATTTTTTTGATTGTTGAGATTTATGGGTTTTACTAGTACTTAAAAGAACTTTAGTACACAAAATATTCAATCTTTTTTATGATCAGACATAACTTTGTACGTATGAATTAAATGTGGAAACTGTTATTGCTAGAGGTAAAGAATTATTTTCTCGTCACAAATATTCTAACACTGAACTAAAAACTTAAGTGTTATAACTTTAAAAACACTTTAAACCCATAATTGCTGAAACGAATGGTCTTAGACCCACTTTTTCTGTTGTGAATAGAAGATACGACAATGTGATAACATTGAAATTGCGGAAACCAAATTACTTATTATTTTCTCTTAGGAATGCCGGTCTACTGAGAAATTTCTTTTTGCAATTTATGACAATACATACTAGGATCATAACAAATTTTGTTATATACTATTAAGATTTAGGAAAAATCGATAAATTAAAATATCTAGGTTTTTAAAAACAACGTTGGACGTTGGAAGCACGTCAATAAAAAGCTTTTGTTTACCTGTTTGGTCATAAGGAATTAAATTATTAAATTCTTCGGGGAATAAATATGAAAAAAAACCATGATATTATTATTAAATAGTGTAATAAAAAATTAAATATATTAGTCAATAATATATAGACAAATACATCTTTAATGATTATTATCAATTATTTATAATTGTTATTTCTTTATTTTTCCTATAAATAGAAAGTTATGAGCAACCAAAATATACTGATTTAAATAAACATATGTAAAGAGAACCACCAATGTTGGTTACAATTTGCGAAGAATGCATACTAGCTGAGCTCCTGCTAATCATGAACTTGCTCCGGCCTCCTTTCACACCTATATAGAGACGTGTTTCTAGCTTAAATAGTTAATTATTTACGTCTCTTAGATGAATTAGGCATTAAAAACAAGATCAGATAATCGATATTTCATAATTTGATTACCATTTTATTACATCTACTCTGGGTCCTGACTAAGACTACCAACCACTGTGAAGAAGAATTATGAAATAAAACCCGCAGTTTTTGGTTATGACAATGTATTCAAACGAAATCATTTTACTAGCTTTTATGAAGAATAAAGAATTAGGGACGGAACGGAAGTCAATTTCGTCTGGTTTCATTGATTCCGTTGTAACCAATCCACGGTGTATGATGTGTTATATGTATATGTTTGCTTGTGTTATAATATGTGGTATGGTAAGTAGATGCAACGTTGGCAGCCTAACTTGAGAGTTTTATTAACTACTGATTGGACGTGCCATAGCCAATTAAAACATTCCAGATCTTTTTACATACAAGAATATTAAAAAGATGCATAACTCATTACACATGTGTTGATATGTATTGATATTGTGTGGGTTACTTGATGTTTTAGGAATAGGTTACATAAAGTGGAGATAATAGTTTACAATCCATGACATGCTAAAGAAATAGAAAAACAGTTGATTAATTACTAGACATGTCCCCCCAAACATAATTATAGATATATGAGATTTGCATGTTTTAATGATTTAGGTGTGAAATCATAGAAGATGGTATTCAGCAGTACGAGTGATATATCCCATGTAATCAACGTTTAGTGTGGTTTAACTCAGAAAAGTTTGAAAATGTTCATCGAAATATTGACAGTCTATGTTAAAGAAACCTTTACCCAATGATGAAATAGCTCTCCTATTTCATTGCCTATGTACGAGTGTGAATTTGTAGCTAAACGAGTTAAGGGTTTACGCTTTACCCAATGATGAGATAGCTCCTCCACCTTCATTACCTATGTACGAGTAGACGTGAATTTGTAGCTAAACGAGTTAAGGGTTTACGCTTTAGCCAATGATGAGATAGCTCCTCCACCTTCATTACCTATGTACGAGTAGACGTGAATTTGTAGCTAAACGAGTTAAGGGTTTACGCTTTACCCAATGATGAGATAGCACTCTTCCTTCATTACCTATGTACGAGTAGACGTGAATTGGTAACTAAACGAGTTAAGGGTTTACGCTTTACCCAATGATGAGATAGCTCCTCCTCCTTCATTACCTATGTACGAGTAGACGTGAATTGGTAACTAAACGAGTTAAGGGTTTACGCTTTACCCAATGATGAGATAGCTCCTCCACCTTCATTACCTATGTACGAGTAGACGTGAATTTGTAGCTAAACGAGTTAAGGGTTTACGCTTTACCCAATGATGAGATAGCTCCTCCACCTTCATTACCTATGTACGAGTAGACGTGAATTTGTAGCTAAACGAGTTAAGGGTTTACGCTTTAGCCAATGATGAGATAGCTCCTCCACCTTCATTACCTATGTACGAGTAGACGTGAATTTGTAGCTAAACGAGTTAAGGGTTTACGCTTTACCCAATGATGAGATAGCACTCTTCCTTCATTACCTATGTACGAGTAGACGTGAATTGGTAACTAAACGAGTTAAGGGTTTACGCTTTACCCAATGATGAGATAGCTCCTCCTCCTTCATTACCTATGTACGAGTAGACGTGAATTGGTAACTAAACGAGTTAAGGGTTTACGCTTTACCCAATGATGAGATAGCTCCTCCACCTTCATTACCTATGTACGAGTAGACGTGAATTTGTAGCTAAACGAGTTAAGGGTTTACGCTTTAACCCAATGATGAGATAGCTCCTCCACCTTCATTACCTATGTACGAGTAGACGTGAATTTGTAGCTAAACGAGTTAAGGGTTTTCATCTCTCAGAAGTCAGCAAGGACAAGATACCTTAAGAATACAATTGTGTTAACAACATTTTATTACTGTGTGAACTGGATATCAAACAATGTACTATATTTTGTATAGAAGTTATGTTGATTGCTATAGCTCTAGGCCATAAGGAAATGGATATTCCTCTTGCACGCTTTTCAACAATAATCTTGAATGCTAATTTACTTAGTTTTAGTTTACCTCCTCTTTACTAAATTTAATTTTCAAAATTAGTCTATAATATTGAAAAAATAAAATTTTATTTAAAAATGCTTTAGCGTCAATGCATTATATGCTTTAATGATAATCATAAACATTTCCGGCTTTGTGACAACTTAACTTACTAGCTCCTAAAGGAACTGAAATTGCGAAGAGCTCTAATTGACATCTTACGAGGGGATTTGAAGAGAAAGAAACAGTTAACAGTCTGTGCTAAAGCAGTTGTACTGATTGTTGATTGGTTGAGCTGTTACCTATCACGTGACTGCTGCTACTTCCTCATCACATAATTTATAACAAACGTGATTTACTGATGTAACTACTTGCAGTTTTACATCTCTTGGCCGGTGGTAGTTCTCCACAGAGAGGCCATCCGTAATATCTCATGATTACAGTTTTTAACAGTGTTTAATTGTTTAGGACAGATAGAGATAATAATAACGTCTGTCACGTAGTTATAAATCAAATCAAATCAAATTAATCTTTATTTTCAAATATACAATAATTACAATTACATTATTATTATTATGAAAATACCGTCACATGGGCCAAGGCCTATGCGTGACGGCGAGCTTTTATTTACAACAATTTTAATAGAACAGACTTTTTTATAAATCCATACAATAAGCAAAATTCAGCTCACACAATCAGTCCCACAAAATAAAATAAAATAAAAGTTACGAAAACAAAAATATCTAGGCAAGCGGTTGAACATGTTGTATATGCTGACACGACGGCACAGCAACAGAAAGTAGTTATAGTAAATGTAGTTAATAACGGTAAGTGGGAGTGAGGAGAGACTCAGCGTTATCAGAGCCGATCATCCGCAGCCAGGTAGTAATCAGTCGTTTGAACAGACCAGTTGGTTCGACCCGCAGGTCCCTTATCACTGGAGGCAAGCGCCTGTACAATGTACTCGCCACGTAGTATACTTTCGTCAGGTTCACAGTCATCACGATGACAGGAGCCCGCATACCACCCCCCACAGCGGCCCTGGTAGAGTAACTGTGAGTAGTTCGACCGAGTACCGCCTCCCTGTGCCTATAGGTGTAGACCATCACATTCCTAATATATAACTGACGGATCGTGAGAATATCTGATTCTATGAACAACTGATTTGATGAAAAACGTTTAGGTTTATTTAGAGCTGCCTTGAGTATAGATTTCTGTTTAATGAATCAATGATAGTTTTGAACGCCCCTCCCCACGCTATTATTCCATACTGTAAAATAGACTAGGAAACCATACTGTTATAACTAGGATTAGTAGTTCTGCTGTAATAAAGGTACAAGAAATTTGAATTCAGTTATTGAGAGGTAAGAAATAAGGATAACCTCAAAATGATCAAGTAAGTAGATGAGCTGAACCGAGTGGAAAAGTAGTTAGCAGTCTCTATAATAAGTATTTATTTATTTGCAAAATTATAACCATAAATAATATAAAAGTTCAGTGTTTTCGAACTCGAACAGTAGTAAAACTAGAAATAAGTATTCATGGAAAAAGTACACAGTAATAAATATGAAATGTAACAAGAGTTAATAAAGTGATTCACATAAGTTTGATTTATGATCGTCTAGTAATTAATGTGTGTGGTACAACATACATTCTAACAGTATGTTGTTTTTGCTATATATCTCAGCATATATATATATATATATATATATATATATATATATATATATATATATATATATAGAGTAATGTTTACAGGCCGAGATGGTAAAAACAACTTGAATTAATTAAACTAATTAAAAATACTAGAACTATAAATATAAAATACAGCGCTAATAAAAATCTGGAGACTTAATATTAATATTGCATCGGCTCACACCAGGGGTAATGTAGTTAATATGGTATTGGAAGAATGACATACAGAATGAAATTTAGACTAAAATAAGTGGATTTAACTGATATGAGTCTTTTTTAAACATCTACAAAAAACGATCCCAATAGTAATTGATTTCTTATATTTCTTTATTTATGAGTGAAAGACTAAAGAAAAATTAAATTCGATGTGCTATTAGACAATAGGAAGTACCTATTGTTCTTTTGGATTCCGTTCTTGGTCGAAGTAGGGAAGATTGAGCTCTAACTCAGAAAGAAATGTTAATAACTAAGTTTGATGTGTTTAATGTCGAAGATTTTAGTAGTGTTTACAGAGCCGAAATTTTCTGAACCTAGGGAACACTGAATCTACCGTACGCATAACAGAGTAGTTCGACAAAGGACAAGAAATTAAAGTTCTTGGAACTTATTAGTACTTATTGAATAAGCAAGAGCATTGTTTAACATAAAAAAGAATATTGATAAAATGTCTGAAAAAATTGTATACAGGAAAGATTAATACTTCATAGTATTTCTACAATTCCAAGTATATAAATACTTATATGATTCATACATTAGTCTGAGGAAATAGTATGATGTTGCAAACCACGATAGGAGCAATGGTACGATATTGGAAGTAAGAATATCTGCTTTACATTATCATGTACCATTTTTACGTATGGATGGTAACTGGCATAATGGAATTATTGAAATGTTGATGTATTATTGGTGTTAATTTTCAGTAACAATTTATATGTCAATACAAGTTATAAAACTGCTGTTTTGAATCTTAAAAATTTATATATACAGGTTTATTTGTATTTTTTCTCGGGGGTAAACATCAAATTCCAATTTTGCGTTGGAAATATAATTAATTTGAACCAGAAATTCGAAACCAGAAATAAGAATTACTCCCAATGTTACCTAACTTCTAGCCCTTTCAATCATGAACGCTGAAAATGGGTACCTGATGTATGACATATGAATTAATTTCAATTTTAAAAATATCGTCGTATCGTGTTACATCACAAATGCTTTCTCTAAGATAGCAACGAACTTCGACTTTGGAGTTCTTCTACATTGATATAAAATAGTTTAAGTCTTACTGAAATCGTGGGAGCAGTTCAAACAAATACTCAGAATGTTCCATAGAAATTTCGAGGGAAGCCGCAGGTACTAGCCAATTAATAAATTCCTTTAAAGTTAGAATTATACAATCGAATAACTGATAATCTTAATTAATTATCGAGGATGATAATAAACTTACTCTTAGCATTTTCATTTAGATTATTTTCACCTTCCGATAAAGTGAAACCCAGTTACTGAAAACATTTTTTTTTTTTTTAACAGAGGGCCAGGTTTCCTAGGCCTGGTAGTTGCCTCTCAGCCATCCGGCTTATTGTGCACCCTCTCCCAGGTTTAAGCTGTATCAAATCCCAGGCCTTTACAAAACCATGAGATCTTCTGAACAATGCTTTCCTGTTCCAACCCCTCTTCCGTATGCATAAGAACACCTAGGGATCTTGAGCGTTTGCTCTGTAATGCCGGACATTCAAATATGACGTGCTTGGCTGTTTCGTCAGCCTCGCCACATTTCCTGCACAGTGTTTCCTGAACTGGAATACCTATTCTGTTCAGGTGACTTCGGAATATCCAATGACCTGTAATAAAGTCACCTTTCTGATCTCCGTTCTACTCATTCTAAGGGCATCTGCTGCAATGTTCCTTGATGGTCCCTTGAGCATCCGCTTTGCCTGTACATTCCCATCAGTGTTTCTCCAATGTTGTAGGTGTTTGTTAGCCATCCACTTGGTAACTGATCTACGTGCTAAGTTATATGAGACCCCACACGTTGGTTCAGGACCGGTAAGAAGACGGTTGGCTCCCAAGTTAGCGCAACCGTCTGCCCCTTCATTTCCTGTGATTCCTCTATGTCCAGGCACCCAAGTTAGAATAACTTTATTGGTTTTCGCCAGCAGTTTTTCAAGACCTTATGGCATTCCCAGACTGCCTTCGAATTACAGTCATGGTTGGCCAAGGCCTGCAGAGCAGCCCTGCTGTCCGAGTTAATGTAGATGTTTTTGCCTTTGTAGCCCCTTTCCACATTAACTCTTGCACATTCTGCAAGGGCTGTAACTTCAGCCTGAAAGACAGTTGCCAGTTTACCTAGGCTAAAGCTTAAGTTAACCCTCGGTCTGGCTCCCCAGACCCCTGCCCCAGTACCCTTCAGAGTCTTTGACCCGTCCGTGTACCAGGTTAGAGCCTTCTTCATGTAGTCAGGCTCACCTTTTGACCATTCCTTCCTCTCAACAATGTTGACTTGAAATGGTTTTTCCCAGTCCGTAACCTTTGCCATTCTGTCAGACATCATTTCTAGAATATCCAGTTTGAGAATGTCAACGATCTTGGAGTGCTTACTAGCATGGTGATAATGCCAGTTCCCATTGCACTTCAGTCTGTAGGCAGCCATCCTAGCCTCTCCTATGACGAATATGTCTAGGGGTGGGAGATTTAGCACTACTTCCATAGCAGCGGTTGGTGTTCCTCTCATGGCACCCGTTGTCCCCAAGCATGCCAACCGCTGTACCTTTGACAGGTTTTTTGCGGCAGTCACCTGTTGGACTTTTGGCCACCATACCACTGAGCCATACACCATCATTGGCCTAATGACGTGTACAGCCAGTGTGACATGTCGGGTCTAAGCCCCCATGTGCATCCTACTGCACGTCTCACCATCATCAATGTAGTCTGAGATCGTCTGATTATGTATTCCAGATGACAATTCCAGGTGAGTTTATCATCCAGTTTGACACCTAGATATTTGAACTCCCTGCTTAACTGTATCTGGCCCCCACATAGGACTGGCTGTGTGATTTCCAGTTTCCTTCTTCTTGTAAATGGTATCATGACGGTCTTCGAAGGATTTACTACAAGTCCTTCTTCGTCACACCATCGCTCCACAATGGCCAGTGCTCTCTGCATCATTTCCAGACACGTTACCATATGCTTACCTCTTATGAGTATAACAACATCATCTGCATAGCCTTGAGCATACATACACTGTTCATTCAGAGTCCAGAGTAAGTCATCCACAACTATGTTCCACAGGCTTGGTGATAATACAACTCCTTGTGGACATCCTCGCTGCGTTTTGACCTCTCTTGTGATTCCGCACAGAGATGCCTGTGCTCTTCTGCTCTTAAGCATGTTACTTATCCACCTAACAACAGTTTTCTCCGTACCCCTGGATGTAAGCTTAGACACTATAGAGTGAGTACTCGTATTATCAAAAGCTCCTTCTATGTCCAGGAACACTGCTAAAGCTATTTCCTTTTGTTCAATAGCTTGCTCAATCTTGCCAACCAGACAGTGTAGGGCTGTTTCACAAGATTTACCTTTCTGACAGGCATGTTGATTTGGATGTAAGGGACGATTGATGAGGACTGTGTCCCTTAAATGCCTATCCAGAACCTTCTCCATGGTCTTGACAAAGAAGGATGTTAGGCTTATTGGTCTATAAGCCTTTGCAACCTCATAGGAGGGTTTGCCTGGCTTCGGGATAAATATAACCCTAGAGGTCCTCCAAGATGAGGGTATGACTCCTGTCGCTAGACTAGTTCTAAACAGTCGTAGGAGCAGGGGTATCACCAAGTCCCCACTCTCCTGCAGTAAAGCGGGAAAAATGCCATCGGTACCTGGTGATTTGAACGGCTTAAAAGACTCCAAGGCCCGTTTTATCCCTAAGTAGTTGATGACAGTCTTTGCACAGTTCCAGTCCACCTTAGACGAGCTATCTCTAGGTTCTCGCCGCCATTCACTAACAACTGTTTCACTGGTTTGAAACGATCCTGGGAAGTGTGTATTCAGTAAACACTGAAGAGTCTCCTCAGGATCCTTGGTGTGAGTCCCATCTTCCCTAAGTATAGTACCCACCGCATTTGTGGGGCTTCGAGCTAGGACTTTTTGGAGTTTTGCGCAGTCAGGAGCCTTATCAATACTCTGACAGAATTCTCTCCACGAGTTTCTCTTAGCTCTTCTCACCTCTTTATTGTACTCTGTTAGGGCAGCAGAGTACCTATCCCAGTTCCCTGCACGTTTGCATGTATTATATGCTCTGCGAAGGTTTTTCCTCAAGGTTTCCAGCCCCTGGTTCCACCAACATGCTTTTTTCCTTGAGTTTTTCTCAATCACGGGGCAGGCTTTGTGGTACGATTCTATCATGGCGTTTTTCAAAGAGTTCGCCATGTCCTCGACCCCTTGCCCCTGATACCCATTTTCCCTTACTAGATTGTTTTTTAGCTCTGCATTGAAAGCTACCCAATCTGTTTTCTTTGGGTTTCTATAGGTCTCCTTTATTTTATACGACCTCATGTCAAAGGAGATATACTTATGATCTGAAGCAGATGCTTCATCTAGCACACTCCAGTTTAAAACTTTAGTTGCAATATAGTTGCTAGTCAGAGTTATATCTAAGACCTCTTCTCTTACCCCTGTACCTCTTCTTTGTACAAAAGTAGGTTTACGGCCTTGATTCATAATAACTAAGTTAGATTCTACTATGAAATTCAAGAGGCACTCACCCCGATTGTTGATGTTGCTGCTCCCCCAAGCGGTGTGGTGGGCATTCGCGTCACAAACCGACAATCAGGTGCCTCCGCGTAAGGGTTCCGAACTCCACAATCCGCCTCATCTCCGCAGTTGGCGGTGGTTCTGGAGAATCGTATGGGAGGTAAACTGATGCAAACAGGATTCTGATGTTGCCATCACCTGTCTGCAAGTGAACCTCTGTCACGGCTGTGTCTCTAGAACACATTTGTGCCATTTTTAGTGATTTGATTTTGTTACTGACATATATACATGCTCTAGGGTTGTTACTGCCAGAATCATATATCAAATTACCTTTAGCGGTGCTCATCCCCATCACACGGCTGCCAATGGTCCATGGTTCTTGGATCAGGACCACGCCTATGTCGTCAGCCAGGATCTTCTGGCAGAGTGTTGCCGTAGCTGCTCTGCTGTGGTGTAAGTTTATCTGGAGCACCGCTGTCATCCACTATTGATCATTACCTCCCTGCAGCTTGAAGGTGATCCTGTCATTGCCCAAAAATGGGCGCATCGCCAGAGTCTTCAGCTTCTTCAGGGAGTCTTCGTCCACATGAAGGACCAGGAATTCGCCGTTGGTACTAGATTTCCTTCCAACAGCAGTCCATTGATCCGTGTCAAGGTCATTCTGGTTTTTGAGGGCTTCGAACAGCTCTTGCTTGCTGTCCACCTCGATGTCCTTAGGGATAAAAGTGGATACTTTAAACATCCTTACCAGACTTTTAGCTGGGCCCATTTTCAGCTGAACCCCTTCGAAAGGACTCAGCTCCTGGACCTGCTTCTCTAGCCACACCTTTGTTTCTGTGTTAACACAGCCGACCACTATCGCTCCACCTTCAACATGACAGCTGGACATCCTAACGTTTTTGCCCTTAAAGGCGCGTTTGCCCAGCACTTTCTTCAGGTTGTTGGCTTCTTCCGTCGATAGCTTCACTTCTGGGTGTTCGAGCCGGACAATAGCCAGCTTCTCCACAGAGATCCTTTCGGCATATGTTTCGGGTGTCTTCTTAGTGACACCTCCATCATGCCCCTTCCTTCTTTTCTCCCCTCCCTTTGCTTGTTCTTCAGGTGTCAGCTGTGATCGCTGCCTCTTCACACCTGCATAGCTTGGGGTTTGTTGTTTTTGGGCTGGTGCGGAATGAGTTTTCCCTTGCTCTGAGGCCCCAACAACAACCAAGTTCCCTTTTGAGGAACCGGCTTCGTTGTTTGGTTTCATCAGAGCTCGGTTTTTCTCTTCCCACCTCTTCTGCCTTTCTTTCCGGGGGATTATCGGCTCACCTCTAGCGATAGCCTCTTCTATCCTCCGCTTTCGTAGTTCGCCTCTCGAGAGCCGCTTCTTTTTTGGCTCTTCCGGCCGAACTTCGCCTTCTGACAAGAGAAGTCTGTCTTCCTCCATTGGGGTCATCTCAGACACTCTTAGTTGTTCAATCGGTAGCTCTTCTGGTTGAGTTTCGCTTACCTCTTGAGTTTCAGTTTTTGGTTTTGTTTTGGTTTAGTTCATTCTCCATTCTGATCCCACGAGAACCGGGTATTTGCGGTCCATCTTCCCAGTGACCCGATTAGGAAGATAAGGGTAATTACGACTGGGTGTCCCCTGGTTCCCAGAAGGCTCCGTTGTAGACACTGAATATACCCCCAGTGCCACGAGACTCTCAGCACGGGTCGCATAACACCTTAGTCTGGGGTTGTTGGTAAAGTAGGGGTGGGACCATCAGGAAAGAAAGGGATAGGTAGCTACTCTCAATTTCAGGGCCAAACCAAGAGGGGGAAAAGGTTTTCTACCCTTGTCACTGGAATAGTGACAAGGGAAGGTGGCTTCCTCCCCTTGCCCTGCCACTCCCTTAGAAGTTGCAGCACAAGACGAGGATGGTACATCACCCACGATCCCATCTGGGACAGTGGCTGATGCCGATGAGGATGCCATTCCCCCACGGAAGTACTGAAAACATTGGTCTATCATTTATAAAATGCTTATAAACTATAATTTCATTTTTATGTATGTGAACAAAATATTCATATCCTAGTTTAAACGTTTCTGAAGTATAAACATCACTTAGACCCGCTTAAGAGATTTAGGAATTAATAGTGTGTTATCTTTCTTTGACAGAAATGAAACAAGACTGATTTCAAAAACCATTTGTCAGTTACTAATACACCTTTGACGTTTAATGCTAATGAAGAAGTTAATGCGAATTTACGCCAAGTTTTTATAACGTACCCAAAAATTGTTGCTCGATAATTTCATCACCTAAACAGTTTTGTCACGGCCGAGTTACCCACCTCAATTTTGTTTTAGAAATCCTTAGTATGTAGGAGTGTACATCAGTTTCACACCTGGTCACAAGTTTGTACCTAATGACGTCAGCAGGGATCATCCTAGGGAAGCAACAATACCAGCACATAGTAGACTTAATGTAGAAGTTTTGAGCTACGGGTAAACTAGATTCTGGAAATGGCTCTTAACGATAAGCGAGGGAGCAAAACCCCTGATTGAGTATCAGCAGGAAACAAGATAACGGCCTGGCAAAGTTGAAATGGTATAAAAATTATTAGTATTTATACAAATGTTAGTTTCCAGTTTATATAAATTTTGGCTGTATTAATGTTACTATTTTTAGGAGATTGTTAAATTGAATTTTTAGGTTGTTAGTAGAACTCAATATGTAAAATTTGTGTTTAATACTCAGTACCCAGAATAGGAGTGTGTTCCGTACAATGTTTTGCTAATTTTGTTTCTCTAAGAGGCACGAAAGAGTAATAATTAAATTAAGTCTAAAACAGCTTTTTTAACGTTTTGATAATCCTGTAGAGACGGTTACCCATAATTTTAAAATTGTCTGCTAAAGATATCAGTGTGGAGTCCTTTAAAATGAGTTGTAACACGACGTGTTTTCAATTTAAACGGCACAAGTGTAAATTGCAAGAAAGAACTAAAGAATTTTCTGTAGCCATCCTAAATATATCTTTTACAATTTTTAGTTAAACTGTAATAATTGTTGTTATTAAAAAAATTTGTGCAAACTTTATCTGTATCGGATTTTAATTCGAGATTAAATATTATTCCAGACGATGCTGCTATTCATACATAATTGTGGGCCGCAGTGTTTATCAAGACCTAACCCATTAGCCTCCAACAAGCCTCTAGAGTCTAGAAGATTGATAGCGGAATCTCTCTAACAAATCGCTTCAGTGACGAAAATCTCGAGACAAAAACCAAGATTTATTTTCGGGTGCTTTAATTAAACTTGGCGGCAATTCGCATTAACTTCTTCATTAGCATTAAACGTCACCGCGGCATTAGCCTCTGACAAGTTATATCTGAAATCTGTCTTGTTTCATTTCTGTCATAGACTATTAATTCGTAAATCTCTTGAATAGTTTTGAGTGATGCTTATACTCAAGGAACGTTTAAACTCGGGTATGACAGGTGTTCATATATAAATATTCAATTATGGCTTATAAGCTTTGGATAAATGATAGATCAATGTTTTCAATGAATGAATTTTACTAGAAGGGGAAATGAAATCAATGAAGATGCTATAAGTACGTATGTTACCAACTTCGATAATTAGTTTAGTTTATTAGTTATTCGATTGTATAATTCTAACTGTAAAGGAATTTTATTTGATTTTGATTGTCCTACGATGAAAAAAATCTTTATTTCTAAAAAACCTCTAATGCCCAGGGTGAGCCTGATAAGGTTCCTAAGTATACAATAAACGATTAAAGCTATATAAAACAAATGTACGCATCTCAGTGTCGTCTTCTCAGCACCATTCGGTCAGTGTTATTCTATCACATATTATTCGGTCAGTATTAATTCTCTTAGTATCGTGCTCAAGAATCTAGAGTAAGCGTCCGTCTGAAGAGATCCAAAACATTCAGCGACGAAGAAGCTCAAGTGACACTTGGTTGTGCACCTGATGAGATAATGAGAACACTCTTCATCTAGATTGCAATTGGTTTTGCAGCCTAGATGTCACTGATGCCGGAACGACCCAAAGAGTTCGTTTTGAACTTCTTCGTTGCCAACTATTTTGTATTTATTCAGACGGACGTGGATTCCAGATCTTATTATTTAAGTCTGTGTGAGATTTCAGACCATTCACTAAGCGGAAGTTAAACTTAACATTAGCATTGAATCAATCCTTCTCACCATAGGTATGTTATATGTTAAAACAATAAATTTTTGTAGTATATAATCTATCTCATAGACCGGCTAATATGAACCCTGTTATTGACTGTATTTTTTGTTGTTTATCTACACAGAAATCAAAATCACTGTGTAATTTACGCTCCATCTGTATTCCAAAACAGGCAAAGAGTGAGTGAACTGATGTCTTAGCTGTCCATAAACTCAGGGTTTTGAAGTTAAATACTTTAGTTCAACAAAGTTTCAGGCTAGAGTGTAGTGCTTGTTTTAAATGTGACATTGTCTAGTAATTCATATGCGTGGTACAGCATACATTCTACCAGTATTTGCTTTTTTGTATCTCCTGGCCATCATATCTAGTGTAAACAGGCTGATATGGTAAAATCACCTTGAATTACCTAAAGTGACTGAAAATACTAGAAATATAAATAACTAATACAGGATTACAAAAATTCGTTACAATATTAAACGGGGTCTGCATACCTTTTATCAACCCTGTATGTAGTTTTTGGTCTTTAACGCTATATGCATTAAAATTCATTAGTCATGGAATAGTGTTTTTGAATATTTGGAAATCATGATGTCCTTCGTATGAGATGAACACAGTCATATTCGGTCTGTTGGGATGGGGCAGATCCGTTGACTTTAAACACAGTGGTGTCGAAAATGCTCTATCTTAAATATCACTAAGAGCCGGTGGCTTTGATTGGTATGAATTCAATTGAAGAAACGGCATTTGTATACTAGTAATATATTTTAACCATAAGATCGATTAATCTTCATTGGAAGGTCCAAAACATCGTTACGTGATAAGCTTCAACCGGTTTATGGCATTTCTGCTGTGGAAAAAGTGAAGAAGGTATAGGTTCATTGAAGAAAGATTTTGCCTTTTCAGAGTAGTACATATTGTGGTACAAGAAACACACTACTGTCCAATAATTTTAAATTTAAATTCTTTGAAAATCAAATATATCACCATCAGGTGTGGTCTTGTGCATTACATTAAAAAATATTGGACAATTTTGTATTCCTTTTAGTAAAATAAATACACAAAAGTCTTAATGAATGTCTTATTAAGAATTCGAAGTCACATATTCTGGTTGAGAGAACAGGTGAAAAACAATTTCCATTGGTGCGTATGATTGGTATCAGGAACTGCCGGAGGTACTTGAAGATAAGATATTTGATATGTATCGTCATAGCAGTCGGTGTAAGACAGAGAATGGTGTTGCGGTGCAAGGTTACGACATATGCCTCATAAAGGTGATTACCTTGTCACAGTGCGAGTAAAACAGAATGATACTGTAAGGTTAGTACTGAAGGAACGATACTGAATATGGGCATATGGAGAGCTCAGGGCTCAAGCTCTTTCTCGAAATTGTGAAGATAAACATTGAAATTGCACCCTGTAGTTTCTTTTAAGCTAGAGCATATTTATGAGTTCTTAAAGTTCAACAAATTCCAGGGGGAAGATTCCCGAGTCCCTATTTTTGAGGGTAATTTATACCTACTAAACCACTCAGTGTGTCAGTCCCCGTAAATTAATTTTCAATATACGTCACTGAATAATAGTAAGATGATACTGAGAAAATGATGCAGAGAGAAAAATGCTGAAAGTACGATACTGAGGCGATTGTAGTGGGAAAATGATACTAAACGAATAATACTGAAAGTTTTTTTATTGAAACAGGTTACACAAACATAATTATACAGAGAGAATGATAAATGACTGAAATAAGAAGATTAAGATTATAATTATGTTAGAATGGTACTAAGATAATTATATTGGGAGAATGACATAACGAAATGATATGTAGACTACTAACATAAGCGCTTTTAACTGAATTGAGTTTTTTTACAGCTACATAAAAACGAACCAAATACTAATTATTTTTTTATTTCTTTATTTATGAGTGAAAGACTAAAGATGTGCAGTAAGACAATTGGAAGTAACAAATGTTTTTTTGGAGAATGAATGTTTCATACAATCTTTATACAACGAAATTGACGAATGATAAACGTGTTACACGGAGGAGATCATTAAATTATGAATGGTTCCGTGACAAAACTGCTCAAAACCTGTTACTGCTGTCTTTGTTTTCCGATCGCAACACAAACACCTTACACATTTTTGCGTAAATATTTAACTGGTGGTGCCTTTAAAGGACCACAGTATCACATGTTGTCAGTAGTCCTGTGATGTCTCACTGTGATCAGTGCCAGTACTGCGAATGGTGGTGCACTCGGGGGACCACTTATAGTATTTTGGAGTGGCTGTGATTGTTGCAGAGTTGTTATTCAATGTTATGGCTAAGTAGTGTAATGGTTTGCTATTGTATGTTGCATGGTTTATTTTCTTGTTAATGCTTACCGATAATTTACGTTAGTTTTTATGGTTTTTATTATATTTCTTGTATTATTTTGGTTTATTGTTATTGTTATGGCATTGTTATTGTTATTGCATAGTTATTGTTATTGCATCACATTGTTATTGTTATAGCATTGTTATTGTTTTCGTATTGATATTACTTCTTGAATTGATATGGATTTTTAATAAGCTGGATTTAGTTGGACGTGGATGTGTTTTGTGCACGGCTGCTATGCATGATTAATACTGTTGATTATTATAGAACGTTCCACTATCTCTTTGTTAATGCTTAAGATATATTTATGTTATAGGTTCTTAGTTTTTTATTGTACATATATATGTGTATTTACATATATTTATATTCTCTTATTATGATTATTGTTATTTATATTACTTATAGTACTGTAATTGGTTGTATACGTATTGTAAGACATATGTATTATTAGTAAAAAAAAAATTCATAGAATAGATGTACAGATAGTTGCTGGAAAGGAAGTCTCGTATTGCAATTTCGAGACAAACATCCTCCGGATGTAAGTAGATACGCACATCCGCCCAGACGCCGATGGTGAACAAACAGGAAATGCTTATTTGTAAAAACCGTGCGACAATGTAAGGGACAGCCATGCTGATATGGAAAATTGTTACTCACCAATTATGATGGAGAGATTTGGCAGAGGCGTGGTCAATGAGCTGGCGGGAGAAGAACATCAAAACTGAAGAACAAGGAGGAGAGGTGGAAGTGGAGGCCGGGAATTCGAAAAGTGAAGTTCGGGAGTGTTTGTGTTCGTGTGCGGAAAAATATCTCTAGGCGTAATAAGTGTGATGTGAAATAAAATGTAAGTAATTTTAAGAACTTAGTATATTTTAGGGTTCATTAATCATTTTCAATTCCATATCTATTTAAATGTTCACAATTTCGAAAATATAAATTCATGTAAATGTTTAGCTATTTTAAAGAAAGTTTCTCATGTTAGTCCATGAACTCATTATTATTGCAACACTACAAAATTACTAGTAAATGTTATAATGAATTAAATTCAAAATAAATTGTAATGAATAATTTAATATTAAATATGTCTTCAAAGTATTAAGACATTAAGTTTTGTGCTTAATATGTCGATTGACGCAATCAATTAATCAATTTAATGAAATGTTGTCACAAATAAATGTGTTGGTTCATTTGAGGGTATTTGTACTGCCAATCTAACCTATTATTAAATCCTCTCACAGCAACCCTTGCTCATAGTATGTCACAAGCTTAATCTTAAACTAAAACCAACCCTACAAAACCTTACATGGTGGAGGCGCTAAAACTCGATTGGCATTCAAATTCCTCACATGGGCGAGCACATAGTTTCATAGGCTAGGTATAAATTAGAACTAAATAATATCCATAAGAAAGTATTTAACTAAAATAGCCTACTTCAGTGACAAACCACTCATTTACCTAAAAGACAAATTAAATTTCCAATAACTCAAAAATATTTTCAAACCCGTAATTAGAGTAACGCCAAGTAAACTAACGAGGTACGTCAATGGACATGTATAATTAAATGGAAACCATACTACATGAAGATTTAATACCATTAGACACATATAGGACTTCCAAAAGTGACATAATAAAAATATTAAATGAAAATGGAATACTATCTAGAGACACAGACACTGTAGCAGACCTCAGACCTATCCTAGTGGCACTTAAGAACTTAACACGTATAAGCGCAAGTCACCCTAATATTAAAACCATATTTAATAATTTAACTACACGAAAAACTCACCTAAGTGAAGAGGACAGGGAAAACTATAAGGATCTAGCTACAATCGAGGATTTTCTAGTGCAGAGAACAAATTTATACGACATAGTACATAACCCTGAGGCGGACATCAAGACACAAGCACCCCCAACCTTAGCACAACATTACGAGTCACTCACACTACCTGACAGAACGAACACAGTAACCATGGGGGAAAACATACCGTTAATATCTGCTGGGACTTACACAGGTCTCCAGAGCGAAAATCCACAAGATTTTTTAGACAAATTCCTAGTGGCAGCAACTTCAAACAGATGGACAGACAACACTAAAGTTAATTTATTCCCAGCGCATTTATCAGGCACAGCACTAACTTGGTTCAAACACTACAAGCAAAAACAACGAGGGGTAGCCATACAATGGGATCAACTTGCTAAAAGTTTCATAGAGGCTTTCACTCCATTAGCACAAACTCAGAGTCTACAAATTATTTTAGAACACAAAATACAGGGAGAGAACGAGCCAACACTAACCTATTTTTTAGATATATTAACAACATGCCGAAGATATGACCCCACAATACAGGACAAGCAAATTATACATTTTATCATACAGGGACTAAAACCAGAAATCTGTGAACGAGTTATAGGCCTGAAAAACGACACCTTAAGTGATCTAGAGAATAATTTAAAAATTACAGAACAGCTAGTTCTAACACAAATGAAAAACAAAGAAAGGTACAATAGGGTTGCAGCAAACAGACCCTATAGTACACCCTTATATGAACAAAACATCATCCATAAACTACAAACAGAAGTTAACACCCTAACCAATTTAGTAGCTACCCTAACTACAAACCAAATTTCAAATCATAACCACAGGTACGAAAGGTCTCCATCCTCGTATGAAAACTCAAAATATAAGCCAAGATATGATAGAACACCTAGTCCTCACCAGAATAGATATATGGAAAGCTCAAACTACCCCAAACAAACCCAAAGGCCACCTATGATTAAACACGTTACTTTCAGTGATAGGAGAAGACAAAACCATTCCCAAATACAACCTGCTAGACAAAATAGGTATTGCACTATTTGCCGTAAAAACAACCATAATACTGAACAATGCTGGTTCAAGCAACGTTCATTAACTTCTCAAACCCAAAGTAACTGCTTGGCACCTAAAACCAACAATACACAAGAGCTGTTCTGCAGGTACTGCAAGCGAACAAACCACAATATCGAATCATGTTACAAGTCTAATTATTATAAACAAAATCATCAAAAAAACGGGAAATAGGGGGAGGTCACACTAACCCTTACCGAACTTCCCCCTTATCAAAAGCGAAAACAAATAACACCATAGATCTTAACCAAAGGAATCGACAAACTTACAAATGTATAAAGTCTATGACATTTACTCCAACTAACCCCAAAGTACTACCACTATCAACCCCTGGAAAGACCAGTTCAGAAGTGATATTTAAAGCCATAGATTATAATCAAAAATTCCCACCCTTAAAGAAGATGCAAGAAATTGATCAACCTATTATGCAAAAGCCTATACACACCATAAAACTTCAATCTGTCTTCAATCCAACACCAACCCTAAGCGAACCAAACCCCTCGGGACAACAAATATAAATAAACCCAGCTTTACAAGAAACCTTGCAGTCTCAGAAAATTTCACACGACAGATAAAACCTAGTGTATTAAAGGGGGTAGCGCACGTAAAACAGGACCCAGATTGTAGTATGGGGGAGGTAAACACACATACTGGATTGGAAGAAACCATTGAGATAGACACTATACAGATTTTAAATCACATAGAGCAACAGAAGAAACAGAATATGATAGATTGTACTAACTTGCAAGAAATAACGCAAGACAGGATACACAGACCGAGGAAAAATAAAACATTATTATTAGAGGATATTTATGAACTCATATTTAATTGCGAAAATAAAACCAAGAAGAAGATACCTGTCCTAACAATAGACGTAGCCTTGACCACAAACCCTCGACATCCAGTACCCTGCATTATAGATACAGGATGTAACATAAACATTATTAGAGCAGACCTAGTTTGTGAAACAAAATTAAATACTAGCAACATACCCTCGTTGATATCGGCTAACGGTATACCATTAACAGTTTTGGGTTCAACAAAGATCGCCATAAAAATTGGCAAAGTAATACTTGAAGACACGTTTTATGTGACACCTGATCTAAACAGCCCTATATTGGTAGGAAACATATTCCTATTTCAGAACTGCGTGGAGTTAAACTATAAAAATAAAACAATAAAAATTACCAAATATCAGATTGAACATATAATACCTATGAATGAACAGTGGCAGTTAGACATCAAGAATTTTAAAAACACACAGGAATTAGAAGTACAGCAAGTAACAGAGGTAACAGCCCCACAAGTAGTTACAAATAGTTACATTTGCCTACAACACGTCTGTAAACATTTCAACAGGCTACACACCGCACTACCTCATGTTTGGTTACGAAGCTAACTTACCGTCTGATTGTATACAGGGTGTCCAAAAAGTCCCGGGTCGGTTAAATATTTTTTAAAATATTTAAAATAGAGGTACAAAACCTTACACAAAGTTACTGGACTTAAAAATCTATTTTATCACATATTCAGTGATCCGCTACTTTCTCAGGGGGGCGGCCCGCTAGGAGTCAGAAGAAAATCTTAAATGTAAGCATAGGTTGATATGCATATCAAATTAAAGGTCTATATTAGTAGAGTACAGAGCCGCAAGCCCGACCTCAAACGGACAACCGTGTCAAAAATGACAGCTGTTCAAAGATGGCTAAGAGTTTGCAACTTAGGTTAATGTAACAAAATACACTGATGAGCTTTTTGATTTTAAACTTTACTAACCCAAAAACTGTTTACAATTTAATGAGTTATTCAAATAACACTCAAACACCTCAAGAAACACCTGATGTCCATTTTTTAATGTTAGGAGAGTTAAAGTCAAAAATCTCATCAGTGTATTTTGTTACATTAACCTAAGTTGCAAACTCTAGCCATCTTTGAACGGCTGTCATTTTTGACTCGGTCATCCGTTTGAGGTCGGGTTTGTGGCTTTGTACTCTACTAATATAGACCTTTAATTTGATATGCATATCAACCTATGCTTACATTTAAGATTTTCTTCTGACTCCTAGCGGGCCGCCCCCCTGAGGAAGTAGCGGATGACTGAATATGTGATAAAATAGATTTTTATGTCCAGTAACTGTGTGTAAGGTTTTGTAGCTTTATTTTAAATATTTTGAAAAATATTCAACCGACCCGGGACTTTTTGGACACCCTGTATATTTACAGGTTAATCCCGAAAAAATGGTGTTGGAAAATATAGAAATTTTAGAGCAAATACGCAAAGATATGCCGAAAATCATGAAAAAAGCCCAGGAAGCGCAAAAGAAATACTTTGACCGTGACAAAACTCATTTGGATTTAAACCCCGGCGATGAAGTCTTGGTCCATTTCCCGAAAGACCACACAAAAAAATATAGTAAATTTCAAACACCATTTAGAGGTCCTTTCGTTGTCAAGAAAAAAATTAACGAAGTGACATATGCAGTAGAAATTTACCACAGGGGAAGGTTAACAGAACAACCAATACATGTTGCTAGAATGAAATTATTCTATAAGAGAATATAAAACAAATATGAAGGGACTTGAGCAATAATAAAATATTCAAGAATAATATATACAATATTTCTCATGAACATCACTATGCACTCACTGCCTTGTAGTAAAATTTGAAGAGAGTGAAAAGTATATTCGCAATAATTTCATAATATATGAGGGTAAAAAGCTACTACATAGTCATGCAAGAATCGCTAAAAAAAAATAGGTATTATACTCCAGGAGTTGAGAGACCGGTTAACTTGATTACGGTTTTAATGATTCATTATAACGTTATATAACCTTGAGAGTCACTGAAGTAAGTCTAACAGAAATAAAAATGTATATTAAAATCTCGATGTTGTGTCGGAAAACGATAGAGAATAAAGACATAAAAGTTTTAGAAAATTAAAACGCCTAACTTTGTATTTTAATGTGAGGTTTACTGTAATTTAGTGATAGGTTACACGTACCAAAGATATTGGTATAGATAATCCCAATACACAGGACACTAACACAGCACACACGACACGACACGAGCAGAGCCTGTAACCCACGGTAACCGTACTTAGACTGGCTAGTAAGACTTGACCGTGACTCTGGTATGTCTCCCAGGCAGATAAGTTTTCTGCTAACTCAACTAACTTCCCACGCTATACTACACCGACTATGTTGTGACTATGACTAGGGGGCATTGCCTTGTACCAGCGGTCTGGGTCGCCAAGGGCCCTGGTGGTTCAGACAGCTTAGTATGCAAGTAATGTTTCCCACGTACTCGTTTACTGCAATAACAAAGCGTACTCTAACTTGACACAACGTACATATTATACTTACCTGAGGGATACGTGTATACATAGCCTAGTAATAAAGAATATAAAATATGATAAAGTATACTACATATATCATATTTATTTAAGTTAGTAGATAGCAGTGTTAACATAATATACCCTACAAGGACTCAATTTTCCTGAGATGCATCTCAAAGAAAGAGACATACATGTTCTATATTATATAATCCTAGGATAAACAAATACTTCAATATATGACATGTAAATGACTTATATAACATGTTTAATTATTACATAGCTAATCTAACATTGAAGGAAAGTAACATATATCTAAATAGCATGTATTAGCACGGCAATATTGCTCATAAACAGACTATACAGCCTTCATTTGGCAATATATATTATGATCATAATAATGACTATGGACAATAAGCACAAAGAAGGGACATTACATATTCCTCAGAAACAAAAGTGCGTAGTATCGTTAAAATTAACATAATATCGAACCTTATTTAAGAACACTAGAGACCAAGATGCTTAGTAAATATTATTACATAGACCTATGGAAATACGAAACACCATCGAGAGGTCATTAAAAGGTTTTCTGTAAATAAAAACCTTACGCATAAATGTGTATTAATTATAAAATATTAACCTGAAATGTATATGTAACCTGTAGATATTTAGTTTTAGAATTTCGACACCAAAAAGCCAACTACAACCTGAGACACCAGTCTACAAGACACCAATCTACAAGACACCAGTCTACAGCACTCTAACCGATCCCGACCACCCACGAGACAAATGAAGTCTTCACAGCACTTCCTTCTACTACTCACAGCACTTGCCATGCCCCTCTCGACCACCTCTGCCAGCACATCAACCCCCAACATAGGAGAACCCAATAAGCCTCTAGTACAAATCTTCACAGGAGCGTACTTTACTCCAATGCCTCAGACACTACCTTATATCAGTTCCATACCTATCATATACAAAATTCCTTTCAACACACAGCAAAATTTACCTAAAAACGAACCCTCTTTAAATTTCTGCCCTAAAAACCTCAACAACTCACAAACCTATTGCAAGATACAGAATAACCTTTCCACATTACAAACCCTCATACATCAACAAATGGTAGCAGAACACCTCCCATTCATCCAAAGACAACAACCTGATAGAAACAGAAGATCGCTCACGTTCGTCGGAGATTTCTTCGAATGGTGTTGTGACATTGCGACAGAACACCAAATACATGACTTGGTAGACAACGAGAAAGAGATTACACAGCACACGAATGCACTTATAGATACAGTGGACACCGACCATCAAGACCTCCTACTTACTACAAACAATATAAAGAATTTCAGTGACGGAGTATCTATCCTAGCAGACAAGGTTCATAGCAGTTTAAAAATCATGGAAGAACAGATAGAGCTAATATCAAAAAACTCCACACCAAACAATCTCAAACAAACCTACGCCTTAGCACAGCAAACATGGAGTTATATATATTACAACTATTATCACGACAATATGAGGGAAATTCGCAGAAGTTTGCCTTGCTAACACATTACCAGAATTCCTAATACCCAAAAGTAACCTCACTAGTGACCTAAAAAACTTAACCATCCTCACACAACCACGAAACCTAACCCTAGCTATTCCAATTACAAAGTTATCCTTATACTACACCTTAAAAATCACTACCTGCACTATCACGCAACAATACATCCTTATAAAAATCAAAGTTCCCTTAAAACAGTCCACCCTCACATATAAGGTATTTCAGAACATACCCATCCCTCTCCATTGGCAAGACAAACTATGTTACATCACACATGAAAAATCCATCGTAATACGCACACAAGAATTCACCACAGCCATCCATCCAGAAGACAAGGGTTGTAACCAAAATACACTCCCACTTTGCTTGATTCCCAGGGCAACAGT
Organism: Homalodisca vitripennis; assembly: GCF_021130785.1. NCBI lineage: Eukaryota > Metazoa > Arthropoda > Insecta > Hemiptera > Cicadellidae > Homalodisca > Homalodisca vitripennis. The sequence goes on from NC_060213.1 coordinate 47,403,593, forward strand.
CAACGGTGATCAGTCCTTAAGATGTCTACACAGCATTCTCAACACATCAACACTACCTACTCTCCGAGCTACCTGCGTATTCACCTGCTTCAACGAAACCCCGATGCCTTTAGTAACACAAGTCTCACCGAACAAATTTCTGGTAACAAACATCCAAACAAACCTGAAAGTAGTATGCTCACATCAGAAGACCCATCACTACATCCAAAAACCGAATAACACAGGAACTCTAGAAATCATCCTACCCTGTGAATGTTCTCTACACCAAGAAAATTTAACACTTATAAACACTGTAATACCATGTGGTTCCAAAAACCCTGACAACTATAAAATAACACATCTTCTTCCCATTTCTTGGTCAAAATTTCAATCTATAACTATATTACCCCTCGAATCAGAAACAAGACAAGAATTCCAACACCTGCATGAAATCTTAGATGAAAACTGGACCTTATCGACACCCACCTACTTCGTTCACAATCTACAAAGACAACACCACTTCCAGCTAAAACACGACGACAAAAACATAGTAAACAACACGGAACTCATTTTGTACATTTTATTAGCCTGGACTTCTATAATAACACTACTTCTTTTTATAGCCCTCTACTTCATCCACATTAATAACATCAAAATAAAATTTCTGAAGCCTACAGTACATGAACGTGACTACCCAATGGATAACCTTAATTAGACTATAAGTACGATTCGTAGGTAGAATCGTCATTAAGCCAGGGGAATGTAAGACATATGTATTATTAGTAAAAAAAAAAATTCATAGAATAGATGTACAGATAGTTGCTGGAAAGGAAGTCTCGTATTGCAATTCGAGACAAACATCCTCCGGATGTAAGTAGATACGCACATCCGCCCAGACGCCGATGGTGAACAAACAGGAAATGCTTATTTGTAAAAACCGTGCGACAATGTAAGGGACAGCCATGCTGATATGGAAAATTGTTACTCACCAATTATGATGGAGAGATTTGGCAGAGGCGTGGTCAATGAGCTGGCGGGAGAGAAGAACATCAAAACTGAAGAACAAGGAGGAGAGGTGGAAGTGGAGGCCGGGAATTCGAAAAGTGAAGTTCGGGAGTGTTTGTGTTCGTGTGCGGAAAAAATATCTCTAGGCGTAATAAGTGTGATGTGAAATAAAATGTAAGTAATTTTAAGAACTTAGTATATTTTAGGGTTCATTAATCATTTTCAATTCCATATCTATTTAAATGTTCACAATTTCGAAAATATAAATTCATGTAAATGTTTAGCTATTTTAAAGAAAGTTTCTCATGTTAGTCCATGAACTCATTATTATTGCAACACTACAAAATTACTAGTAAATGTTATAATGAATTAAATTCAAAATAAATTGTAATGAATAATTTAATATTAAATATGTCTTCAAAGTATTAAGACATTAAGTTTTGTGCTTAATATGTCGATTGACGCAATCAATTAATCAATTTAATGAAATGTTGTCACAAATAAATGTGTTGGTTCATTTGAGGGTATTTGTACTGCCAATCTAACCTATTATTAAATCCTCTCACAGCAACCCTTGCTCATAGTATGTCACAAGCTTAATCTTAAACTAAACCAACCCTACAAAACCTTACAGTATACTCTATTTTTTACTTGGATATCTCTCATGCACGATGGACTCTTGTTTGATTAATGTTGTTGCATTCTGCCACCCGTGTAATATATAGCTATTGTGTAATTTTTTTTCTTCAAACATTAAATGCTTATTGTTATGTAGTTGCATGTAATGGGTTTCCGTTAAATAAATAAATAAACACCCAGAGAAGAAACAAGTTATTTCTCAGTAAACGTTTGAGGTGTTTGGTACTTTTAGTAAATTTCTTTTTCTTTTTGCTTTACCAATGGCACAAAAATAAATATTGATAGTGATGTCAAAAAAATATTTTTAGCGGAACGAAACATTTTAAACTACTTAATAATTCTAATTAAATTTTCAAAAGTTTATGACCCGTCACTTGATTTTTGCAATCAATGTTTAACAAAATGTCGCAAACTGTAACACTAAATATTCTCTATACGAAATTAACTTTTTTCCAAATTTATCGAAGAATGCAATTAGCAAAATGTTTCAGACTCTATCGTACAACTGTAAATTATCTCCGGGAGTTGGAATTGGAATTGTGAATTCTTCGTTCCACTAATTCAGTTTTATGTCGTAAGAATGTTACCAACTGTTTTTCATGTAGGATAAATATTTGGTGTATTATTGTAACGCCTAAAAAACCATTAAACCATAATGGTTTGTGAAAGCTTACATAAATAATAGATTAGGTAGATACATAAATTTACATTTTTAATTTATAGTAAAACTACATTTATAATATATTGAATTTATTTTAATATAATGTATTTTACTTCAAAGTTTGTATTCACTACCTGTGTACACTATCTAGTTTTATCATTATTTTGGAGGATAGAAAGTTTATCATTATGAGATGTTGTTTTATAAATATATAGTTACAATTGATTAAACTTTTTAAGTAATTCAATAAATTTTTAGTCTCCAATAATCAGTAAATATATTTTTAGAAACAATACTCACAAAATTTGATATTGTTAAACAAAACAAAACACTTGTGCACTAAATACCAAATTTTAACATGTTTTATTAAACGTTTTTGTAAATATAAGTGAAATTACTGACTTGCCAAAAAGTTTTCGTCTGTCTGCATGATACTTCAAATTGATAAAGTGTCATTTACTATATAATCTAATTCATTTCTTTACGTCTTTCAATCTCAGCGATGAAGGATTTTTCCACGAAAATTATGTATAAAACTTAGATGACATCCTAGGTCATGTTGTGTTGTGTAGTTTAAACAGCTAAACATTTAAATTTGACACCCTAATAAAATATGTAGATAGTACTTATGTTTGTGATTACCAAAGCTTTTAAACAAATTTTATGGGCTGAGCGTTAGCAAAGGGGCTTGAAAATGTCAGTTCTTCCTGGGAGTTATATTCGACGATACCTCTAAAAAACAATTTATTGACCAATATACTTGAAACTTTGCATGGTTTCATTTTTTATATGCAATATAGAGTTTGACACTCCTCCATTGTATTCTATAAAATTGCTTAATGGTTAACCGCAAAGGCAATGATAAAATTGCGAAATATATAAATTTTTAAATAAACGTAGCACAATCATATGACATGGTGACTTTGTGATATGGTAGCACATGTAGCAATAGACCTTGCAACTTTGCAAACAACTTTAGTGAAGCCTATTACGCAAAAAAATGGTATGGCGTATTTTTCCCTCTTAATTACTAATCTTCAATTCACGTTATTGATTGTTACAGTATTAAAATTGAAAGTGCAGTTTACCCTGAAGACATTAATTCTTAGTTATGAATTAAACGAGTGGATGAAAAACCAGTTGTTATATCGGATATAACATCAGCTTTCAGTCATAAACTTTTAAGGGTGATTCTATAACAAAATAAACATAAAACTTTATATTGGTAGGGATATTCTTAGCAGTAAATATCTTCCGTCCCAGTAATCGATTCTAGAATATATCACAGATTTGCAAGAAACGAGGAAAGACAACGAGAAAGGCACCTATTCCGACTTATCCTCGGAACAGGATCAATTACGTTTTTTCTTTCTAACGGACATAGAATGGGATTTTACTCTGTCAAGATTCAATAATCTGTTAGATACTAAAAGGGTATCAATATTATGGGACATAAATATTACGCCCGATATCTGATATTTATAGCTATACTACTACAAGATGTGAAAGACCAAGCTAAAGTAATGTAAATTGTGCTTTCGTAACAAAATCTTCACTATTGTTGTACAAAACGGAAGGTATAAAATTACGATGAATACATATCAAGTGCTTCTTCTGTATTCATGAAGTATTGTGTGCTGCGACGCGAATATAAAGCGGTGGTTTAAACTTGCTGACAATCAGCGTTACGAGTGTCTCTGAGAGTTGAAGCTATCTGACAGTTTACTGTAGTTTCTAGTTTTGCTCAGCTATCCTGATGTACTAATGAATTTCAAATTAATAGTACATTTACATATATTAGCATACATTTATTGTGCCAGGGCTAGACCCTACGAAATGAAGTATTTCAAAACACTGTATAATACAAAACAGTATAAACGAGATTGCATGAGGTCTAGCGTGCATTAACCTAGAGAGTTCTAACTTACATGTACCCTTATAAGGTCAGATGTGCAAGTTATCCTTGTGAGTCCTGGCGTTCATATTACCGTTGTGAGATCTAGCGTGCATTAACCTAGGGAGTTCTAACCTACATGTTACCCTTATAAGGTCTGATGTGCAAGTTATCCTTGTGAGTTTGGCGTTCATATTACCGTTGTGAGGTCTAGCGTGCATATTGCCCTAGTTAGGGTTTTAATGGAAAATAGCCTACTAAGAAGCCACTAAAATGTTATAATTGACATTCTTGGGATGATAATATGTCTTTACAAAAGTCTGTCTGTAATATTTATGTTGTAGTAGTAATATTTATAAAAATGTTTATATTATTTCCTTTATTGAGATTGGGATAAGTTAATATTTTAATTTAAAAAATGGGTTTAAAAGTTGTGTTGCACAAACTAATGTAATGTAAACTTGCCGTACCTAACAGTTGATTACGTCTAAATAGCCGGCAATGGAACAAAGATAAGCCATCTAATAAAGTTCCAGCCCTTTCTCTCGTTTAAAATTTCATTTTTAAAATCGTCTTTATAATTAGGTAAAATTAAGGGTTTGCAAAAGGGGATGACAAAAGAAAGTTTTTAAGCAAACACAATGCAACTGTCCTCTTTCTATCTACATTTTGAAATACCATTTTGGTGGAGTTTTAATTAAGCATGTATGTGATCAAAGTGTTAAAAATATATAGATATAGGATTTCAACTAAGTCGGTTTAGTAATTTTATTTGAATAGTATATGTAACACATCTCCATAGGGCTTTTAAAATAAAAACACAAGATTATAACTAATTTGTTAATTTGTTTTATTATTTTAATTTGTTAAGATTAAAATTATATTATTTAATTAGTTAATCGTCATGTAAATGTCGTATGCCTTGTTTGATGAAATATGCAACCTTTCCGCAGTTCAGTTTTGTTTAGAGCATTCATAGAAATTGCGGCTTAGTTGTTAGCCCTTGAAATAGTTTTCAGCCTTGTAAGACAACCAAAGATACTTTTCTTTGTTTTTTTTTTTGTTATTGACGATGTTAATTAGGATTTCGGAAAGTCAACCATTTACCATCTACCCCCTTCTTCAGGTTGAAGAGCCCTAAGGTTACACAATAGTAAACAAGTAGCAATGGATTTCAACTCAAAGTTAAAATAATTAACTGAACTGCGTGAAGTCCAGACTGAAGAGAATAAACCCAAGCGATGTCACTGCACAGGAGCGATGAGTGTTACACCAGAACTAACGAAATGAAGCAAAGTCTCCAGTCTGGACTCCATTCGGTTCTTCAGGTATCACATATTTTTATGTTTTTTGTGGTTTTTCACCTGAAGCAGAGGCTATATTTCAATCGTCGAAACTTAGTGTTATTTTTTTTGTAACATGTATTAAAATTTCCGAAATTTTATTATCTTTTGAAATTAAAGATAGGTATCTCTACTTTTTTAAATTTACGATCATTACGCTTCACTCATTTGCTGATAGGGTCCACCAAGATTAAACCGACTGAACAAGGTGCAAAATTAGGTTATGTCACAATAACGATTCTATTATTCTCTTTGAACGTTGGAATTGACGTTGTGGATTACTTTATTTGATCAAAATAAAGAATAATGGAATTGAAGAAATGGAATGAGCTATGCCGGTCTGACCTTAGGATCGATAAATTTGTATATTCTCGTGGTTCACCCAATCGCAGTAGTATTTCAACTTGTGACAGGAAGCGGAGAAGGAATATTGGGAATCTGGCTTTGTGACAATCAGGGTGTAGACCATCCTCGATACATTTCACACCCTTTCTTCACCAAGATTTGTAGAAAACGTGTAAATGGATACGGAATATTTTAGAGGTTATAATTAATTAAACGCAAAATAAACATTAAAATGAGAAAAAAAGTTAAGATTTGTACTGTCACAAATTCTATTTTATTTTGGTTAATTAATAATAATTAAATATAAATTAGAAAACATATCTTAATGTACAAACAGGAAATAAATTCAAAACTACGGGCACGAGTTTTTTTAAGATCATAATTATGTATTAGGTTAGTTATTTACCCTGAAGAAGAGATCATATTGCAGATCTCGAATACGTGAGTGTTACTGATTTTTTTGTTGTTTCACTGACCGGTGGCAAATTTCCGGAAAAATCCTGTTTCCTTCACAATCCTTCCATCGTCAAAAATAAACTTCAAACAAAGAACATTAGAGATATTGATTTTAAACAATTAGCTTCGAAAGGAATGATGAGCAAAAAGGACGGAAAAAATAAAAACAACTACGCAAAATCAATTACCAACCAATTATTGCAAAAATATTGTCTATCGATTGATTTCCAAGTGTAAGAACATTCCATTATTATAATCTTTTCCTAGCAGGACAACCGATACAAAACAGTTACCGGTACTTCTGTCTGAGTTTAAGTTAACGAGTAATGTTTTGTACTGAAGTACACACGTTATCTCAACCGACATGATGTATACGAACCAAGAGTACACCACACCACGAGTCACGAAACAGGGTTCACTGAAGTTTCATTCAAAATTTCAATCCTACAGCCCATTGTATTAGGCTACTCGTTTCACTATATTACTAGTTAAAATGTCATATGTCTATTCAGGTTTATTTAAACATTTATTTATTTTGCAATTTTTTCGTTGTCCAAGTGGTTAGTCATATAAAAATGTTTGCTATGGTGTAGAAAAACAGACGGAAATAAAATTTGTTCAGCCTATTTAAATTGCTAGCTCTCAGAAAATTATGTTCTCATCCTTTAATATCACCACGAATAGGACTGTAGGTATACGAGTACAGCCATGAAAATTTAAACGTATAATGTATGGCATACCACGTAGTACACGTGTTCATGTATTCTGCACTGTTAAATTGACATAACCTACATCTTTATCAACATCTACTGAATATGGTTTACCTCATACTATTGTAATTTAAAGACAATTAGTATTAGTATCGTGTTATTCTACAATTAAATTTTCGAGTGCTTATATTTAATTGTATTTAGTGTAGGAACCGAGAGCCAATTTGTGCTGTATAAGTATACAATCTTTTTTTTTCTTAATCGATCTAGGAGCTTTTACTAAGAAAAACGATAGAAAACCTCAATGTTTTCGAAATGGGAGGTTATCAAAAGGGTTAAAAAATACGAAACTATACTTTTTCAGATTATATTTTTCCTAGGTTGGTACAATTAAAATCGACCGTTAATTTTGGTTCAAACTTTAAACCAGCGTATTTTTTTTTTTTTTTAAATAGTGAACCCTTTGAAGTCAGATTTGCGACATTGCACTCTACCAATGAAGACGTTCAATGAGATGTACTATTCGACCTATGTTCAGATTTTATATTTTTTTCTGACCCCTTGCGGGCCATCTCCCTGACATGGAAATAATGGTAGTTACTAAAAAAAGTAGATTTAGTAAAGATGTGCTAGGTTTTATTGCTTTACCTGTAATCGTTCGAGAATTATCAAGCCCGTGCGGGACGTTTTTAGACGCTGTATAACACTTTAGTTAATAACAATGTAGCCTACTGATACATAATATTTGACAATTTTACTGGCTATAGTGGCTAGTGCCTAATATAAAAATTTAATTTATTCTGAACCAGTTGATCAAGAAAACATTTAATCTGTCAATAAGCGCGTTGGAATCAGTACATTTCCCCCTACATATTCAGCTGTTGTAACTGGTCTTGGTGGGAGATTGCAAACATTTTAATTATTATACTATCTAGACAGCTGACCGCATACACTGACCGCCTTACCAGTGATCTTGAACTTTACCCTTATTTGTAATATATATATATATATATATATATATATATATATATATATATATATATATATATATCTCACAACAGCTTTCGTATTCTATTGTCTATTAAAGGGTTTGGATGGGGAAAACATAGTTTATGTAAGTGAACATGAATGAGCTTCATAATTCCCGAACGATTACAGGTAAAGCAATACAACTTCGTATACATCATTACTGCTCCTATAAAATCTACTTTTTAAAGTAAAAAAGCATTAGATTTTAGTTGCTCCTAATAGGGTGTATATTATGTCTGGAAAACACCCAAATATATCCTTTAATAATTTAAATATAAATTTGAAACCTCTTACAATCGTGATAGAGATTGGGCATCTACTTTTTGGAACAATGTTTTTGTTATGTCAGACCAACGGGGGACGTCCTGCCGAGGGTATCGTGAATATTCTTTAAATGGAAGCCTATACCTTGTGATACATAATTTTAAAGGTAATAGCTTACTGAATTGAATGCCACAAACCGCATCTCAAAGGAATTATTCTATCAGAAAATAGAGCATTTTTAGTATTGAAAATTTACTGATGTTCAACAATGTAATTTTAAACATGGTTCTTGCCACAAAATGTGTTACACTAATTTTTTAGCATTTTTTAAATGTTCAATTAAAATAAAATAAACAATTTTATTTTTAAGCTGGTTTTCATTAGTACAAATTTACCAGTTTTTATTACAATGAATAAAACTTATGAGTCACTTTCTCTGATTACTTATGAATCTGTACTTGGTGTTTTCCAGTCAGCAGGAAGGTTTAAAGAGACAAAGGTCACTAGCCTATGAGAAACATTATTGTGTTATTAATCATCTGGTCTACAGGTTTCAGTTTGTTGAGCATGGAGCTTTCACTAGACAGGTCTAAGCTTGGGAATTACAAATGGACAAAGGTCATATCATTCCTGTCGAGTTAATCAGTGTCTCTGAAGCATTGCTGTCAACAAGTTATCTAATTACAGTAGTTCAGTTTTTATTTGGCATTTTAATGGAATTGTCTGAAAGAGAACGAATTACTCTGTTGATGATGCGAGGATATGGCGATCGTCAAAGATCTTATCGGGAAGTTTGTAATTTGTTTAATGACACTTTCCCAGAAAGGAATCCCATAAGTGTTTCAACAATATCAAAAACTATTGAGCGTTTTGAAATGACAGGGAGTGTACGTAATCGGCCAAAGTCGGGTAGGATACAATCTGCAACAGATGAAGAACATGCCACTAGATGTTTTGCAAACATTTATTGAAGACCCACATACATCGCTCAGGAAAAGCTGCACAGCAACATGATATGCACCCTATGTCTGTGAGTAAGATTTTGAAAATTAATAAATACAAACCATTTAAAGTTCATTTAGTCCAACAGTTAAGTGAGGATGATTACGACAGAAGAGTTGAGTTTTGTGAACTTGTGATGCGCAAATGTGATGACAATAGAGATTTTCTGACCAACATACTATTTTCTGATGAGGCAACTTTTTTCCTAAATGGCAATGTTAACAGGCACAATTGCCGTTACTGGGCTAGTGAAAACCCACATTGGATTACTGAAGTCCCATTCACAGCAACCACAAAAACTGAACGTATGGTGTGGAATTTTAGGTAACAAAATTGTTGGACCCTTTTTCATCAATGGAAATTTAAAATGCCGAACTTTACTACAATATGCTCCAAAATGAAATAATCCCAGCTATTCAAATTGCATCAGGAGAATACTTTGATAATGTATGGTTTTCAGCAGGATGGTGCTCCACCCCATTATGGGAGACAGTGTAAGAGAGTATTTGGATTTAAGGTTTCCTCATAAATGGATTGGCCGAAGAGGAGAAATCGAATGGCCTCCAAGAATCTCCGGATTTGTCACCAATCGATTATTTCCTATGGGGTCATTTAAAATCCAATGTTTATAGAAGAAAGCCTCATAATTTGGAAGACCTAAGAAACAGGATTATAGAGGAGATTGCTTTGATAACTGAAGAAATGTTAAGGCAACTCTGTCGAATCATTTTAACACAAGATTGGCTCATTGTCAAACCGTAGAAGGAACACAGTTTCGAACAATTGCTTTGACACAAAATGCAGGTAAAACGTTTGTTGTAAGACTTTTCTAACAGCATACATTATTTTTTTATTTGTAATAAGAAAATCAATAACATAAGTATTTCCATAATTGTACTGTAATAAAAACTGGCAAATTTGTGTGCGTAAAAGGAACCAGCTTAAAATGAAATTTTTGTTTTATTTAATTGAACATTTAAAAAAATGCTAAAAAATTAGTGTAACACATTTTGTAGCAAGAACCATGTTTAAAATTACATTGTTGAACATCAGTAAATTTTCAATTACTAAAAATGCTCTATTTTCTGATAGAATAATTCCCTTGAGATGCGGTTTTGTGGCATTCAATTCAGTAAGCTATTACCTTTAAAATTATGTATCACAAGGTATAGGTTTCCATTAAGAATATTCACGATACCCTCGGCAGGACGTCCCCCGTTGGTGTGACATAACAAAACATTGTTCCAAAAAGGTAGATGCCCAATCTCTATCACGATTGTAAGAGGTTTCAAATTTTATATTTAAATTATTAAAGGATATATTTTGGGTGTTTCCAGACATAATATACACCCTATATATATACATATATCACAACAGTTCTCGTATTTTTGTTGTCTATTAAAGGGTTTCGATGGGGAAAACATAGTTTATGTAAGTGAACATGAATGGGCTTCATAATTCCCGAACGATTACAGGTAAAGCAATACAACTTCGTATACATCATTACTGCTGCTATAAATCTACTTTTTAAAGTAAAAAGCATTAGATTTTAGTTGCTCCTAATTTTGTCTTTTATATATACTATATATATACATATTACAACAGTTTTCGTATTTTGTTGTCTATTAAAGGGTTTCGATGGGGAAAACATAGTTTATGTAAGTGAACTATGGAAGATTTATAATTGACAACAACGCAGGGTAATTTAGTAAATACTTCGGCTTATTAGCTAGCAAGAGCAACCATGCTTTATTAATTTAATAAACGAATCAACCCACGAAGTGGAAATAGCCCTGCCTCCTAACACATCTTTTCAAGATTGACCATTAAAACGTATTGTACCGTGAAATATCAAAATTAAAGTATGAGTTTGCGTATGAATATCAAGTGATGGGGGAAAAAGGATACAATCTAAATACTCTTCCAAAAATCCTCACTCATAAACTTTCTAAAACAATTGGATTAATAGAATATTCTTTTGATATATATATATATATATATATATATATATATATATATATATATATATATATATATATATATATATATATATATATACAGGGTGTATTATATATATATATATATATATATATATATATATTCTAAACCGATTCCCGTCAAAATAATTCATGATAGTATTTCGTTACGCTTTATCCAAGAAAACTGGTCTTTAAGTTTATGACATAATTGTATTTTATAGTAAGTTACGTATTCAGTTTTGTAATAAATACTATAGGGACATTGCTAAGATAAAAATATGTGTTTTTTTGTAACCACAAATTAAGAAGAGTTTTCTATCCATTAAGGGTATAATTATTGTATATCGATAAGTTATCAATGCATTATTATTGTTTACTCGTAGCCCATCTGATACAATTGATAAGCACTGTTATCATATGTTCAAAACTATAAGAGTGCCTTGGAAGTTTTCCTAAACGTATACGTACTTAACTTCTTATGGAAGTTCAATGAAGGAAAAACTATTTTATCCCGTGCTGCATAACATGCTTCAGATAAATGTTTTAATTTTAAGTTGTACTCTACTTAAGTACTTTCATATATTTTTATTATAATTTTTCATTTATAAATTGCTAAAACTGAAAAAAAATTGGAAAAAAAAACTATTAGTGTGAATTATAAATTATATTACAATGGCTTCACAGAACAATACTTAATTTGTAGTCAAACTTTTTCCGTCCATTAAAAACTGAGAAACATGTCAGTGAAAGATGTGACAAAAACTGTCAAAAGCACCCTTTACAACAGTATAAGTTGGTATCAGTGTTTTATAAGGTTTTTATGACGGCTGTGTCAACAATAACAAATTTACACGGAAGTGGACATTCTTCCTCGTATTTTTGCAGAACTGCCATCCTGACGGGACAAAATACTTGGTGCTGGAATATGTCACCGAATGTTTTGTCATTTCATTTGTCAAATTGCCCAGACATGACAGGTGGAACTTACATACTTCAAATTGTTACGATGTTTTTTTTTATGTACACACACTCTAAACTCTAGATACATGTCTGTTTTATCTCAGTTAAACTATCCGTAAACAATCCGAACCATGCTTGGATGGTTAGGTAAAACGTCAAAATATTACGTCACTTACCATACTAACAGTAATTTAGCTGAACATGATATCTTATTGGATAAAAGTATTGCATATAAAACAAAGGTTTACATCATATTCCCAGAAATGAAAATGGTTTATCTGGAAAATGGTTAGAAATGGTAAATGGGTTATTTTTTGTCCAATAATTGAAACCAACAAGTTTTCAAGTTAAAAAAGTATGTTATTTAGTTTTCAGGTGAAAACTAAACAACAAGCACGTTTTCAAAAGCACTAATATTGACTTTTCTCTGTATTTTTCATGACAGAATAATATTAACCAAAGTTTTATATTATTATAATGGGTTCTATAGAAATCATTATATAAAATGTTTTTATGAGTACTTTTGTTTTGTCATGGATTTTGTGAAATTCAACATCAAAGTTGCAGAATTATGTTAGCTTTAAAAAGGTATGTTTTAACATTACTATTAACATATACAAAACTAAAGTCACGATAGCATAAGTATTACTATAACTGTAATTGTGCAACTGATTAAGAAATGGTAATATTGCAACGCAGCTACGTATACCCAGGAATATGTGTGACACTATATACTGCTTTAAGGGCCAAGTGGACATTCGCTCAAATATTTTATGAGAGTTCAAACGTATTCTGTATTCATTGGTGCTTTCGAAAATCTACAAAGATAACATATATAACCATTTTATACAGCTTAAAAGGGTTTTAGGATCGTTCCTCCTTCAACATCTAATAGTTATAAAATTTAATAACATTTCAATTTTAAAAATTTCATAGCATGATTTATGTATGATATAAACTTCAAGCAATCCAACGACTTAAACAATAGAAAATAGTCATAAAAGATAGGCCAATAACAAAAATGATATTACACTGTTTGCAAGATTGATAAAAAGTAAAAACATGAACGTTTACTGTTTTGTTCTTAAACTTTTAAACTAATTTAAAACTAATGTTTGATCAAACAATAAAATAAAATTACACTAATGTAGTTTAAGTGTTTTAAACTAAGTTTAACGGATATTGCAAAACAACGGGGTAAAACCGTTTTCATTTTGTTTGAACACCGCTTTAAATAATAAAACCACGAATTGCAGATCCAATTTCGGGACTTAAAAGAATAGTTAAATTACCGTCAAAAACATTTTCATAGTTTTTGTTTTATTTTTAGTTTCAGACCTGTCTAGTGTAGAATAAATAAAGCACTATTTACTATATTTTTAGCTAATGTGATGTTTTCTAATTTTACTTCATTTACTATACGATAGTACTATGTTTGAATAATATCATATCTGCGTTATTATTGTTGGTCTCTAACTCAAATTAAAAATTTTGAGTAGTTGTTAATGCTATTAATTACACAAATTTTATTTATGTAAATATTGGTAGTAATACCAGCTATACCTCTACCTTGAAGTTAACTATATCGCACTAATTGCTAAAAAATCACATTTTATATTCCCCCTAGAAATGTTTGGATATTTTGATTTATATGGTTATTTATAGTCTTTTGATAGATTTTGGAGATATAGATTTTCTTCATGATCAATAGTAATTACGACAAAGTCAATAATTACAAAGTTTAAAACCCTTATGAAAGACTTTCTTCTTGTGTGTCGTTATGATATTGCATCCTTTTTAACATTTCCAAAATATTAAAGTTCACAACAAATTTATACAGATAACCAACGAACCCTAGATATCTTTCATAATTTATCAAGATCCAACCAATTACTTTCAAATAGGGTTAGACTAATGATAAAGAAAGCTTCAGTGGTAACAGTCTCCAACCAAAAGGAAATTTTATTGTGTGGGACTTCGCTTAAACTTTGATGCAATTTTGCATTAACTATTCCATTAGCATCCAAAGGTCAACAGATTCTTATCTTAGCCTTGAAAATTCGATTTAAAAAACTGTTTATAAATTTTATTGATTGTTGAGAGATTTATGGGTTTTACTAGTACTTAGAAGAACTTTAGTACACAAAATATTCCTAAATCTTTTTTATGATCAGACATAACTTTGTATATATGAGTTTAAAATGTGGGAAACTGTTATTGCTAGAGGTAAAGAATTATTTTTCGTCACAAATATTCTAACACTGAACTTAAAAACTTAAGTGTTTATAACTTTTAAAAACACTTAAAACCCATCATTGCTAAAACGAATGGGTCTTAGATCCAATTTTTCTGTTGCGAATAGAAGAAGATATGACAATTTTGATAATATTGAAATTGCGGAAAACAAATTACTTTAATATTTTCTCGTAGTAATGCCGGTATGTCTACTGAAAAATATCTTCTTACAATTTATAAACAATACATACTAGGATTATGACTAATTTTGTTATATTACTATTAAGATTTAGGAAAAGTCGATGCATTAAAATATCTAGGTTTTTAAAAACAACGTTTGGATGTTGGAGGCACGTTTAATAAAAAAGCTTTTGTTTACCTGTTTGGTCAGAAGGAATTAAATTATTAAAATTTCTTCGGGGATCAAATATTGAAAAGAACCATGATATTATTATTAAATAATTTAAAAAAGTAAATATATTAGTCAATTAATACATAGAAAAATACATCTTTAATGATTATTTTCAAACTATTTATAATTGTTATTTATTTATTTTTCCTATAAACCTGAGCTCCTGCTAATCATGAACTTGCTCCGGCCTCCTTTCACACCTATATAGAGACGTGTTTCTAGCTTAACAACGTTAATTATTTACGTCTCTTAGATGAATTTGGCATTAAAAAACAAGATCAGATAATCGATATTTCATAATTTGATTACCATTTTTATTACAATCTACTCTGGGCTTACTACTAAAATTACCAACCACTGTGAAGAAGAATTATGAACTAAAACCCGTAGTTTTTGGTATTGAGACAATGTATTCAAAGGAAATCGTTTTAATAGCTTTTATGAAGAATGTATGAAGAATAAAAAATTAGGGACGGAAACGGAAGTCAAGTTCGTCTGGTTCACTGATTCCGTTGTAACCAATCCCACAGTGTATGACGTGTTATAGGTTATATGTATGCCTTGTGTTATAATATGTGGTATGGTAAGTAGGTGCAACGTTGGAAGCCTAACTTGAGAATTTGATTAACCACTGATTGGACGTACCATAGCCAATTAAAACATTCCAGATCTTTTTACATACAAGAATATTAAAAAAAGATGCATAACTCATTACACATGTGTTGTATATGTATTGATATTGTGTTGTGTGGGTTTACTTGATGTTTTAGGAATAGGGTACATAAAGTGGAGGAGAATAGTTTACAATCCATGATATTCTAAAGAAATAGAAGAACAGTTAATTAATTACTAGACATGTCCCCTCAAAAAACGTAACTATAGATATATGAGATTTGCATGGTTTAATGATTTTTGGCGTGAAGTCATAGAAGATGGCACTCAATAGCACGAATGATATATCCCATGTAATCAACGTTTTGGTGTGGTTTAACTCAGAAAACTTTGAAAATGGTCATCGAAATATTGACAGTCTATGTTAAAGAAACCAAGGTTATTGATCCTTTACGGCTTTACCCAACGATGAGATAGCTCCTACACCCTCATTACCTATGTACGAGTAGACGTGAATTGGTAACTTAAACGATTTAAAGGTTTTCAGCTCTCAGAAGTCAGCAAGGACAAGATACATTAAAAATAAAATTGTGTTAACAATATTTTATTACTGTGTGAACTGGATATTAAACAATGTACAATATTTTGTAATGAAGTTATGTTGATTGCTTTAGCTCTAGGCAATAAATAAATGGATAATTCCTCTTGCAATTTTTTCAACATAAAGCTTAATGCTGATTTACTTAGTTTTAGTTTACCTCCTCTTTACTAAAGTTATAATTTTCAAATTTAGTCTATAATATTGAAGAAATTATAATTTTTATTTTTAAAATGCATTGGCGTGAACGAATTAGACGATTTAATGATAATCATAATAATTTCCGGCTGTGAATTCCTAACAACTTAACTTGCTAGCTTCTACTGGAAACTGAACGTACAGAACGCTATTCTTTGTTTGCTCCATAAGTGAGGAAATTGCGAAACAACTCTAATTGATTATTTTACGAGGGAATTAGAAGAGAAAGGAAAACAGTTAACAGTGCTAGATCAGTTGTACTGGATTGCTGATTGGTTTGAGCTGTTACCTATCACGTGACTGCTGTTACTTCCTCCTCACACCTTTATAAGGAAATGTGATTAACTCATGTAACTAGTATAATATTAACATAACTTTTCCGATGGTAGTTCTCCACAGAAAAGACATCCATAATATCTCCTGATAAAATTTTTTTTAATGTTTATGTGCTCAGAAACAAATAAATATAACATGATGTATGTTGCGTGGTTATGCCTAGGAGTATTAATTTCCTGCTGTGAAAAAAGGTAGAAGAAATTTGGAATTTATTCATATAGAAGTAAGAAATCGGGAATATTTCTAAATTACCGTATATTGAAATGAGCTGTGAGAGGAGTAAATAGTAGTTAGGTGTCTCTATAATAAGATCGTATTAATTTATTTATTATCAAAAATACGACCATAACATAAAGTAAAAAATTCAGTTTTTTCGAACTCAAACAGTAGTAAAACTTAACATAAATAGTAATCATGGGAAAAAAGTATAAATACCACAGCAATTAATATTAAATACAATAAGAGTAAATAAAGTTATATATATAAATTTGAGTTATGATTGTCTAGTAATGCATATGTGTGTGGTCTAACAGTATGTGGTTTAATCTCCTAGCACGCATATCTAGAGTACCTAACGTTAGAGATGTAAAACTATCTTTAATTAGCTAAACTAAACTAAAAAATTAAACAGAACTATTAATATAAAAAACATAGGGTTATAAAAAGTATGTTGACTTCCTGTTAATATTGTATCGGCTCTCACTAGGAATTATATAGTCCAGTATTGAATTAGGAGAATGACATAACATAATGATATTTAGACTAACATAAGTGCGTTTATCTAACTTGAGTCCTTTTTTTAAACATCTACATAAAAACGATCCAAATTGATTTTGCATATTTCTATATTTATGAGTGAAAGATTAAAGAAGAATATATTTGATGTGCAGTAAAACAATTGGATTCACCACATGTTTTTTGAACTCCGCTCTTGGTTGATGTAATATAGATTGAGCCATAACTCAGTGCAAAAATGTTATTAACCAAGTTTTTTATGTTTAGTTTCGAGGATTTAAGTAGCGTTTTACAGAGCTCAAATCTTCTGTACCATAGCGAACATTGAATCTATCGTACATATGAAAGAGTAGCATGAATGACAAGAAACTAAGTCCTTTGTAAACATATTAGTATTTCCCCCCCCCCCACCCCCCCCCCCCCCCACCCCCCCCCCCCCCCACCCCCCCCCCCCCCCACCCCCCCCCCCCCCCACCCCCCCCCCCCCCCACCCCCCCAATCTTAACTTCCTGTACTTCATGTTACTCTGCCATACGTAGGATAGGTTCAGTGTTCGCTATGTACAGAAAATGTCAGCCCTGTAAACATCACTTAAATCCTCAACACTAAACATATCAAACTTGGATATTAACTTGTTTTTAACTAAGGTACAGCTCAATCTTCATTACTTCAAGCAAGAGCGGTGTCCAAAAGAATATTTGTTACATCTAATTGTCTTACTGGTCATCAGATGTAATTCTTCTCTGCCTCTATATTTGTAAGACGTCTCTTTTCTAATACAGTGCAATTATATAAGAAGTAGCGACATACACTCTTATGAAACTAGAGGCATTGATAAATACCGGACTAGGACGCACAGCACGCTAGAATGAACGTTTGCCTTCTCAGGCAGAAGATCAATTTGTCTATTGCCAAATTAAATAAAAAGAATGCTGCGATGCGCGAGGCATTTAAAACTCGTATAAGAACTGCGTTGATTTCAAAAGCATTCTACAGTATAGACGATTTTACATGATTGGCTGACTGGCATTTGGGTAAGAGTGGGGAAAATTTAGAGCATATTAGAATTGGGATGAATGTAAAAATTGTATATATGAATGAGATTCAAACGCAGACGAGATGAATGCAAAAGTTTTGTATGTTATTCACTCTGACGGTTGCGCTCTGACGTCATTAGGCTCTATATATATATACGAAATGAAGTCATTATTATTATTATCTTTCTTAATTTACTAAAGGGCACATTTTAGGATTTTAGAAACACTGTAAAGCATTAATCTTGCCCACATACCGATTTTTTTATTGTTCAAATATATTATTATTTTATGTTAAATAGTGCTATTGCTTTATACAAGAAATACTAATATGTTACAAGGACTTAGTTTCTTGTCATTCATGCTACTCTGTCATATGTACGATAGATTCAATGTTCGCTATGTACAGAAGATTTGAGCTCTGTAAACGCTACTTAAATCCTTGACACTAAACATAAAAAACTTGGTTAATAACATTTTTGCACTGAGTTTTGGCTCAATCTATATTACTTCAACCAAGAGCGGAGTTCAAAAAACATGTGGTAAATCCAATTGTTTTACTGCACATCAAATTTATTCTTCTTTAATCTTTCACTCATAAATAAAGAAATATACAAAATCAATTTGGATCGTTTTTATGTAGATGTTTAAAAAAGGACTCAAGTCAGTTAAACGCACTTATGTTAGTCTACATATTATTATGTTATGTAATTCTTCCTAATACAATACTAACTATATAATCCCTAGAGAGAGCCGATACAATATTAACAGGAAGTCAACATACTTTTTATAACCCTATGTTTTATATTAATAGTTCTGTTATTTTTAGTTAGTTTAGCTAATTAAAGATAGTTTTACATCTCTAACGTTACTCTAGATACGCGTGCTAGGAGATTAAAACACATACTGTTAGAAATGTACCACACATATGCATTACTAGACAATCATAACTCAAATGTATATGTATAACTTTATTTACTCTTATTTTATTTAATATTCATTACTGTGTATTTATACTTTTTTCCCATGATTACTATTTATGTTAAGTTTTACTACAGTTTGAGTTCGAAAAAAACTGAATTTTTTACATTATGTATGGTCGTATTTTTTATAATAAATAAATTAATACGATCTTATTATAGAGACACCTAACTACTCTGTACTCCTCTCACAGCTCATTTAAATATATGGTCATTTATAAATATTCCCGATTTCTTACTTCTATATGAATAAATTCAAATTTCTTCTACCTTTTTTCACAGCAGGAATTAATACTCCTAGGCATAACCACGCAACATACGTTATGTTATATTTATTTGTTCTGCGCACATAAAACATTAAAACAATTTTAATCAGGAGATATTATGGATGTCTTTTCTGTGGAGAACTACCATTAGTTATGTTAATATTATACTAGTTACATGAGTTAATCACATTTCCTTATAAAGGTGTGAGGAGGAAGTAACAGCAGTCACGTGATAGGTAACAGCTCAACCAATCAGCAATCAGTACAACTGATCTAGCAGACTGTTAACTGTTTCCTTTCTCTTCTAATTCCCTCGTAAAATATCAATTAGAGTTGTTCGCAATTTCCTCACTTATGGAGCAAACAAAGATAGCGTTCTGTACGTTCAGTTCCAGTAGAAGCTAGAAGTTAAGTTGTCGGGAATTCACAGCCGGAAATTATTATGATCATCATTAAATCATCTAATTCGTTCACGCCAATGCATTTAAAAATAAAATTATAATTTCTTCAATATTATAGACTAAATTTTAAAATTATAACTTTAGTAAAGAGGAGGTAAACTAAAACTAAGTAAATCAGCATTTAAGCTTTATGTTGAAAAAAGTGCAAGAGGAATTATACATTTCTTTATTGCCTAGAGCTAAAGCAATCAACATAACTTCTATACAAAATATTGTACATTGTTTGATATCCAGTTCACACAGTAATAAAATATTGTTAACACAATTGTATTCTTAAGGTATCTTGTCCTTGCTGACTTCTGAGAGATGAAAACCCTTAAATCGTTAAGTTACCAATTCACGTCTACTCGTAAATAGGTAATGAATGTGGAGGGAGGAGCTATCTCATCATTGGGTAAAGTGTAAACCCTTAACTCGTTTGCCTACCAATTCACGTCTACTCGTAAATGGGTAATGAATGTGGAGGGGGAGGAGCTATCTCATCATTGGGTAAAGCGTAAACCCTTAACTCGTTTACCTACCAATTCACGTCTACTCGTAAATGGGTAATGAATGTGGAGGGAGGAGCTATCTCATCATTGGGTAAAGTGTAAACCCTCAACTCGTTTACCTACCAATTCACGTCTACTCGTAAATGGGTAATGAATGTGGAGGGAGGAGCTATCTCATCATTGGGTAAAGCGTAAACCCTTAACTCGTTTACCTACCAATTCACGTCTACTCGTAAATGGGTAATGAATGTGGAGGGAGGAGCTATCTCATCATTGGGTAAAGCGTAAACCCTTAACTCGTTTACCTACCAATTTACGTATACTCGTACATAGGCAATGAAATAGGAGAGCTATTTCCTCATTGGGTAAAGCGTAAAGGATCAATAACCAGGGTTTCTTTAACATAGACTGTCAATATTTCGATGACCATTTTCAAAGTTTTCTGAGTTAAACCACACTAAACGTTGATTACATGGGATATATCACTCATGCTACTGAGTGCCATCTTCTATGACTTCACACCATAAATCATTAAACCATGCAAATCTCATATATCTATAATTACTTTTTTTTGGGGGGGACATGTCTAGTAATTAATCAACTGTTTTTATATTTCTTTAGCATGTCATGGATTGTAAACTATTCTCTCCACTTTATGTACCCTATTCCTAAAACATCAAGTAACCCACACAACACAATATCAATACATATCAACACATGTGTAATGAGTTATGCATCTTTTTTTAATATTCTTGTATGTAAAAAGATCTGGAATGTTTTAATTGGCTATGGTACGTCCAATCAGTGGTTAATCAAATTCTCAAGTTAGGCTTCCAACGTTGCACCTACTTACCATACCACATATTATAACACAAGCATACATATACCTATAACACGTCATACACTGTGGATTGGTTACAACGGAATCAGTGAACCAGACGAACTTGACTTCCGTTCCGTCCCTAATTTTTTATTCTTCATACATTCTTCATAAAAGCTATTAAAACGATTTCCTTTGAATACATTGTCTCAATATCAAAAACTACGGGTTTTGGTTCATAATTCTTCTTCACAGTGGTTGGTAATCTTAGTAGCAGCCCAGAGTAGATGTAATAAAATGGTAATCAAATTATGAAATATCGATTATCTGATCTTGTTTTTAATGCCAAATTCATCTAAGAGACGTAAATAATTAACTATTTAAGCTAGAAACACGTCTCTATATAGGTGTGAAAGGAGGCCGGAGCTAGTTCATGATTATCAGGAGCTCAGCTAGTATGCATTCTTCGCAAATTGTAACCAACATTGGTGGTTCTCTTTACATATTTTTATTTAAATCAGTATATTTTGGTTGCTCGTAACTTTCTCTTTATAGGAAAAATAAAGAAATAACAATTATAAATAATTGATAATAATCATTAAAGATGTATTTGTCTATGTATTATTGACTAATATATTTAATGTTTTATTAAATTATTTAATAATAATATCATGGTTTTTTTCATATTTATTCCCCGAAGAATTTAATAATTTCATTCCTTCTGATTAAACAGGTAAACAAAAGCTTTTTATTAATGTGCTTCCAACATCCAACGTTGTTTTTAAAAACCTAGATATTTTAATGCATCGACTTTTCCTAAATCTTAATAGTATATAACAAATTTGATCATGATCCTAGTATGTATTGTTATAAATTGTAAGAAGATATTTTTCAGTAGACATACCGGCATTACTACGAGAAAATATTAAGTAATTTGTTTTCCGCAATTTCAATATTATCAAATTGTCATATCTTCTATTCACAACAGAAAAATTGGATCTAAGACCATTCGTTTTAGCAATTATGGGTTTAAAGTGTTTTTAAAGTTATAACACTTAAGTTTTTAAGTTCAGTGTTAGAATATTTGTGACAAGAAAGTAATTCTTCACCTCTAGCAATAACAGTTTCCACATTTAACTCATACGTACAAAGTTATGTCTGATCATAAGAAATATTTAGGTATATTTTGTGTACAAAAGTTCTTCTAGGTACTCGTAAAACCCATAAATCTCAACAATCAATAAAATTATACACAGTTTTTAAATCGAATTTTCAAGGCTGAGAATCTGTTGACCTTTGGATGCTAATGGAATAGAATACTTAATGCAAATTGCATCAAGTTTAAGCGAAGTCCCACACAATAAATTGCCTTTTGGTTGGAGACTGTTACCACTGAAGCTTTTTTTATCATTAGTCAAACCCTATTTGAAAGTAATTAGTTGGATCTTGATAAATTAATTATGAAAGATATCTAGGGTTCGTTGGTCATCTGTATAAATTTGTTGTGAACTTTAATTTTGGAAATGTTAAAAGGATGCAATATCATAACAACACAAAGGAAGAAAGTTTTTTATAAGGGTTTTAAACCTTATAATTATTAACTTTATCGTAATTACTATTGACAATGAAGAAATCTATATCTCCAAAATCTCAAAGATATTAGACTTTAAATATCATGTAAAGGAAATATCCAAACATTTCTAGGGGGCATATAAAATTAGATTTGTAACATTGGTGCAATATAGTTAACTTCAAGGTTGAGGTATAGTAGGTATTTCCACCACTATTTACGTAAATAAATCTTAGCATTAACAAGTACTAAAAATTTTATATTTGTGATACAGACCAACACTAATGACACAGATTTTACATTATTCGGACAAAGCATTACCTTATAGTAAATGAAGTAAAACTAGAAAGCATAAAATCATCTAAAAATTATAGTAGACTAATAGTGTTTTTTATTCTACACTAGATAGGCCTGAAACTAAAAATAAAACAAAAACTATGAATATGTTTTTGACGGTAATTGAACTATTCCTTTAAGTCCCGAAACTGGATCTACAATTCGTGGTTTTATTATTTAAGCGGATGTCGAATAAAATGAAAACGCTTTGCCCCATTGTTTTGCAAGATCCGTTAAACTTAATGTAAAACACTTAAACTGCATTAGTGTAATTTTGTTTTATTGTTTGATTAAACATTAGTTTAAATTGGTTTAAAATTTAAGAACAAAACTGTAAACGTTCGTGTTTTGATTTTTTATTAATCTTGCAAACAGTGTGACAACAGTTTTGTTATTGGGCTATCTTTTATTACTCTTTTCAATTGTTTAGTCGTTGGATTGTTTAAAGTTTGTATCATACATAAATCATGCTATGAAATTTCAAAATTGAAATTTTTAAATTTTATAACTATTAGATGTTGAAAGAGGAACGATCCAAAAACCATTTTAAGCTGTATAAAATGGTTATATATGTTATCTTTGTAGATTTTCGAAAGCAACAATGAATGCAGAATACGTTTGAACTCTCATGAAATATTTTGAGTGACTGTCCACTTGGCCCTTAAAGCAGTATAAAGTGTCACACGTATCCCTGGGTATACGTAGCTGCGTTGCTATATTACCATTTCTTAATCAGTTACACAATACATTTATAGCAATACTTATGCTATCGTGACTTTAGTTTGTATATGTTAATAGTAATGTTAAAAAAATACCTTTTAAAGCTGACATAATTCTGCAACTTTGATGTTGAATTTCACAAAATCCATGACAAAACAAAAGTACTCATAAAAACATTTTATATAATGATTTCTATAGAACCCATTATAATAATATTAAACTTTGGTTAATATTATTGTGTCATGAAAAATACAGAGAAAAATCAATATTAGTGCTTTTTAAAACGTGTTTGTAGTTTAGTTTTCACCTGAAAACTAATTAATAAACTTTTTTAACTTGAAAACCTGTTGGTTCAATTATTTAACAAAAGATAAACCCAATTTACCATTTCTAACCATTTTCCAGATAAATCATTTTCATTTCTGGGAATATGATGTTAACCTTAAATTATCTTTGTTTTCAATGCAATACTTTTATCCAATAAGATATCATGTTCAGCTAAATTACATGTTAGTATGGTAAGTGGCGTAATATTTTGACGTTTTACCTAACCATCCAAGCATGGTTCGGATTGTTTACGGATAGTTTAACTGAGATAAAACAGACATGTATCTAGAGTGTCGAGTGTATGTAGATAAAAAGACATCGTAACAATTTGAAGTATGTAAGTTCCAACTGTCATGTCTGGGCAATTTGACAAATGAAATGACAAAACATTTGTTAACATTTTCCAGCACCAGTATTTTGTCCCGTCAGGATGGCAGTCCTGCGAAAATACGAGGAAGAATGTCCACTTCCGTTTAATCTGATATTGTTGACACTCCCGTCACAAAACCTTATAAACCCTTAGATTGTTGTAAAGGGTGCTTTTGACAGTTTTTGTTACATCTTTGACTGACATTGTTCTCAGTTGTAATGGACGGAAAAAAGTTTGACTACATATTAAGTATTGTTCTGTGAAGCCATTGTAATACATTTATAATTCACAATAATAGTTTTTTTTCAATTTTTATTTCAGTTGGGCAATTTAAAAGTGAAAGATAATAATAAAAATATATGAACGTACTTAAGTAGAGTATAACTTAAAATTAAAACATTATCTGAAGCAATTATGCAGCACCGGATAAAATAGTTTGCTTCATTGAACTTCCATAAGAAGTTAAGTACGTATACGTTTAGGAAAACTTCCAAGACACTCTTTTAGTTTTGAACATATGATAACAGTTTTTATCAATTTTATCAGATGGGCTACGAGTAAACAATAATAATGCATTGATAACTTATCGATATACAATAATTATACCCTTAATGGATAGAAAACTCTTCTTAATTTGTGGTTACAAAAAACACATATTTTTATCTTAGCAATGTCCCTATAGTATTTATTACAAAACTGAATACGTAACTTACTATAAAATACAATTATGTCATAACTTTAAGACCAGTTTTCTTGGATAAAGCGTAACGAAATACTATCATGAATTTTTTGTTGGGAATCGGTTTAGAATATATATTACAAAAATATTATATTAATCCAATTGTTCTTAGAAAGTTTATGAGTGAGGATTTTTGTTAATTGTATTAATATTGTATCCTTTTTCCCACATCACTTGATATTCATACGCAAACTCATACTTTAATTTTGATATTTCACCGTACAATACGTTTTAACGGTCAATCTTGAAAAGATGTGTTAGGAGGCAGGGCTATTTCCACTTCGTGGGTTGATTCGTTTATTAAATTAATAAAGCATGGTTGCTCTTGCTAGCTAATAAGCCGAAGTATTTACTAAATACCCTGCGTTGTTGTCAATTATAAATGTTCATGTTCACTTACATAAACTATGTTTTCCCCATACAAACATAGACAATAAAATACGAAAACTGTTGTGATATATATATATATATATATATATATATATATATATATATATATATAATTTCAATAAACATTGAATCACAAAAAGTACTTGCTCCGCCGGGAGTCGAACCCGGATCTCTCACTTGCCGGGTGAATGTGCTACCATTACACCACAGAGCCCTTACTTTTTACGATTCAATTATTTTGTATTTGGCCGTATCTGTCACACATGCGTTTAAATAACTAAACTATGATCGGAAGACCAAATACCTGTCAAATGACTTATATTTTTCATTAAATTTGTATAAGTGGCAATAGCCTAATTTAATTTCAATAAACATTGAATCACAAAAAGTACTTGCTCCGCCGGGAGTCGAACCCGGATCTCTCACTTGCCGGGTGAATGTGCTACCATTACACCACAGAGCCCTTACTTTTACGATTAAATTAGTTTGTATTTGGCCGTATTTGTCACATATGCGTTTAAATAACTAAACTAACATATGATCGGAAGACCAAATACCTGTCAAATGACTTATATTTTTCATTAAATTTGTAGAAATGGCAATAGCCTAATTTAATTCCAATAAATTTAAACGCATATGTGACAGATACGGCCAAATACAAAATAATTGAATCGTAAAAAGTAAAGGCTCTGTGGTGTAATGGTAGCAAATTCACCCGGCAAGTGAGAGATCCGGGTTCGACTCCCGGCGGAGCAAGTACTTTTTGTGATTCAATGTTTATTGAAATTATATATATATATATAAAAGACAAAATTAGGAGCAATCAAAATCTAATGCTTTTTACTTTAAAAAGTAGATTTATAGGAGCAGTAATGATGTATACGAAGTTGTATTGCTTTACCTGTAATCGTTCGGGAATTATGAAGCCCATTCATGTTCACTTACATAAACTATGTTTTCCCCATCCAAACCCTTTAATAGACAATAAAATACGAAAGCTGTTGTGATATATATATATTACAATAATAAGGGCAAAGTTCAAGATCACTAGTAAGGCGGTCAGTGTATGCGGTCAGCTGTCTAGATGTTATAATAATTAAATGTTGCAATCTCCCACCAAGACCAGTTACAACAGCTGATTATGTAGGGGAAAACTGATTCCAATGCGCTTATTAACAGATAAAATATTTTCTTGATCAACTGGTTCAGAATAAATTAAATTCTTATATTAAGCACTAGCCACTATAGCCAGTAAAATTGTCTAATATTATGTATCAGTAGGCTACATTGTTAACTAAAGTGTTATACAGCGTCTAAAAACGTCCCGCACGGGCTTGATAATTCCTGAACGATTACAGGTAAAGCAATAAAACCTAGTACATCTTTACTAAATCTACTTTTTTAAGTAACTACCATTATTTCCATGTCAGGGAGATGGCCCGCAAGGGGTCAGAAAAAAATATAAAATCTGAACATAGGTCGAGTAGTACATCTCATTGAACGTCTTCATTGGTAGAGACCAATGTCGCAAATCTGACTTCAAAGGGTTCACTATTTAAAAAAAAAAAAATACGCTGGTTTAAAGTTTGAACCAAAATTAACGGTCGATTTTAAGTGTACCAACCTAGGAAAAATATAATCTGAAAAAGTATAGTTTCGTATTTTTAACCCTTTTGATAACCTCCCATTTCGAAAACATTGCGGTTTTCTATCGTTTTTCTTAGTAAAAGCTCCTAGATCGATTTAAAGAAAAAACAGATTGTATACTTATACAGCACAAATTGGTTCTCGGTTCCTACACTAAATGCAATTAAATATAAGCACTAGAAAATTTAATTGTAGAATAACACGATACTAATACTAATTGTCTTTAAATTACAAAAATTTGAGGTAAACCATATTCAGTAGATGTTGATAAAGATGTAGGTTATGTCAATTTAACAGTGCAGAGTATTCATGTTCACTTTGTGACATGTATATGAACACGTGTACTCCGTGGTATGCCATACATTATACGTTTACATTTTCATGGCTGTACTCGTATACCTACAGTCCTATTCGTGGTGATATTAAAGGATGAGAACATAATTTTCTGAGAGCTAGCGAAGTTAAATAGGCTGAACAAATTTTATTTCCGTCTGTTTTTCTACACCATAGCAAACATTTTTACATGACTAACCACTTGGACAACGAAAAAATTACAAAATAAATAAATATTTAAATAAACCTAGAATAGACATATGACTTTTTAACATGTGATATAGTGAAACGAGTAGCCTAATAAAATGGGCTACAGGATTGAAATTTTGAATGAAACGTCAGTGAACCCTGCTTCGTGACTCTTGGTTCGTATACATCATGACGGTTGAGATAACGTGTGGAATTCAGTACAAAACATTACTCGTTAACTTAAACTCAGGACAGAAGTAACTGTTTTGTATTGGTTATCCAGCTAGGAAAATATTATAATACTGGACTCACTGACAAGGTCAGATATTTCTGTCACTGCGTTATTTGAAATATTAACAATAAACGGTTAGCGTGTCTAGTCCCTTCACAACAACACCTCTTTAGCTTTTTCAATGTTCTTACCTACTTAGAAATCAATCTATAGACAATATGTTTTGCAATAATTGGATGGTAATTGATTTTGCGTAGTTGTTTTTATTGTTTCCATCCTGTTTGCTCAACATTCCTTGCGAAGCTAATTGTTTACAATCAATATCTCTAATGTTCTTTGTTTGAAGTTTATTTTTGACGATGGAAGGATTGTGAAGGAAACAGGATTTTTCCGGAAATTTGCCACCGTTAAGTGAGACAAAAAAATCAGTAACACTACGTTTCGAGGTCTGCAATATGATCTCTTCTTGAGGTAAACAACTAACCTAATACATAATTATGATCTTAAAAAACTCGTGTCCGTAGTTTTGAATTTATATCGTGTTTGTACATTAAGATATGTTTTGTAATTTATATTTAATTATTATTAATTAACCAAAATAAAATAGAATTTGTGACAGTACAAATCTTAACTGTTTTTCTCATTTTAATGTTTATTTTGCGTTTAATTAATTATAACCTCTAAAATATTCCGTATCCATGTACACGTTTTCTACAAATATTGGTCACGAAAGGGGGTGAAATGTAGCGAGGATGTTCTACAGCCTGATTGTCACAAAGCCAGTTTCCCAATATTCCTTCTCTGCTTCCTGTCACAAGTTGAAATACAGCGATTGGGTGAACCACGAGAATATTCAAATTTATCGATCCTAAGGTCAGACCGGCATAGCTCATTCCATTTCTTCAATTCCATTATTCTTTATTTTGATCAAATAAAGTAATTCACAACGTCAATTCCAACGTTCAAAGAGAATAATAGAATCGTTATTGTGACATAACCTATTTTGCACCTTGTTCAGTCGGTTTAATCTTGGTGGTCCCTATCAGCAAATGAGTGAGGCGTAATGATCGTAAATTTAAAAAGTAGAGATACGTATCTTTAATTTCAAAAGATAATAAGGTTTCCGAAATTTCAATACACGTTACAAAAAAAATATAACACTAAGTTTCGACGATTGAAATATAGCCTCTGCTTCAGGTGAAAAACCACAAAAAAACTTTAAAGTGGCAATGAACTGACACTAAAAAGTTAAAAATATGTGATACCTGAAGAACTGAATGGAGTCCAGACTGGAGACATTGCTTCATTTCGTTAGTTCTGGTGTAACACTCATCGCTCCTGTGCAGTGACATCGCTTGGGTTTATTCTCTTCAGTCTGGACTTCACGCAGTTCACTTAATTATTTTAACTTTGAATTGAAATCCATTGCTACTTGTTTTAGTATTGTGACACTTAGGGCTCTTTCACCTGAAGAAGGGGGTAGATGGTAAATGGTGACTTTCCGAAATCCTATTATCATCGTCAATAACAAAAATAAAACAAAGAAAAGTATCTTTGGTTGTCTTACAAGGCTGAACTATTTCAAGGGCTAACAACTAAGCCGCAATTTCTATGAATGCTCTAAACAAAACTGAACTGCAGAAAGGGTGCATATTTCATCAAACAAGGCATAAGACATTTACATGACGATTAACTAATTAAATAATATAATTAACAAATCTAACAAATCTTTAGATTTTTTTTTCTTGTTTATCTTTGTTTTTTATCTTAACAAATTAAAATAACAAAACAAATTAACAAATTAGTTATAATCTTGTGTTTTTATTTTTAAAGCCCTATGGAGATGTGTTACATATACTATTCAAATAAAATTACTAAACCGACTTAGTTGAACTCCTATATCGATATATTTTTAACACTTTGATAACATACATGCTTAATTAAAACTAAACTAAAACTCGGCTCCACCGAAATGGTATTTCAATATGTAGAGAGAAAGAAGACAGTTGCATCGTGTTTGCTTAAAAACTTTCTTTTGTCATCCCCCTTGCAAACCCTTAATTTTAACCTAATTATAAAGACAATTTTAAAAAGTGAAACTTTAAACGAGAGAAATTTCTGGAACGTCCTTAGAGGGCTTATCTGTGTTTCATTGCCGGCTATTTAGTAATAAACTTTTAGGTAGGCAAGTTTACACTACACTAGTTTGTGCAACACAACTTAGATTTTAGTCATTTTTTTTATTTAAAATATTAACATATCCCAATCTCAATAAAGGAAATAATATAAACACTTTTATAAATATTACTACTACAACATAAATATTACAGACATACTTTTGTGAAGATATATTATCATCCCAAGAATGCCAATTATAACATTTTTAGTGGCTTCTTAGTATTTTCCATTAAAACGCTAACTAGGGCAATATGCACGCTAGACCTCACAACGGTAATATAAAAGCCAGATTCACAAGGGTAACTTGCACATCAGACCTTATAAGGGTAACATGTAAGTTAGACCTCGCTATGTTAATGCACGCTAGACCTCATGCAATCTCGCTTATTCTGTTTTGTATTAAAAAGTGTTTCGAAACACTCCAACATATTTCGTAGGGTCCAGCCCTGGCATAATAAATGTATGCCAATATATGTAAATGCACTATTAATTTGAAATTCACTAATACATCACGATAGCTGAGCAAACTAGATACTACAGTAAACTGTCAGATAGCTACACCTCTCAGAGACACTCGTAACGCTGATTGTCAGCAAGTTTAAACCACCGCTTTATATTCGCGTCGCAGCACACAATACTTCATGAATACAGAAGAAGCACTTGATATGTATTCATCGTAATTTTATACCTTCCGTTTTGTACAACTAGGGTGAGGATTTTGTTACTAAAGCCACGATTTACATTACTTTAGTTTTGATCTTTCACATCTTGTAGTAGTATAGCTATGAATATCAGATATTGGGCGTAATATTTATGTCCCATAATATTGATACCCTTTTAGTATCTAACAGATTATTGAATCTTGACAGAATAAAATCCCATTCTATGTCCGTTAGAAAGAAGAAATGTAATTGATCCTGTTCCGAGGATAAGTCGGATTAGGTGCCTTTTCCGTTGTCTTTCCTCGTTTCTTGTAAATCTCTGATATATTCTAGAATCGATTACTGGGACGGAAGACATTTACTGCTAAGAATATCCCTGCCAGTATAAAGTTTTATGTTTATTTTGTTATAGAATCACCCTTAAAAGTTTATGACTGAAAGCTGATGTTATATCTGATATAATAACTGGTTTTCATCCGCTCGTTTACATTCATAACTAAAAATGAATGTTTTCAGGCTAAATTGCACTTTAAAATTTTCATACTGTAACAATGCAATAAAGTGAACTGAAGTTTAATAATTAAGAGGGGAAAGTACGCCATACCATGTTTTCGCAACAGGCTTCACTAAAGTTGTTTGCAAAGTTGCGAGGTCTATTGCTACATGTGCTACCATATCACAAGTTACCATGTCATACGATTGTGCTACGTTTATTTAAAAATTCATATATTGCGCAATTTTATCATTGCCTTTGCGGTTTCCCATTAAGCAGTTTTATAGAATACAATGGAGGAGCGTCAAACTCTATGTTGCATGTAAGAGATGAAACCATGCAACATTTCAAGTATATTGGACACTCAAATTTTTTTAGAGATATCGTCGAATGTAACTCCCAGGAATAACTGGCATTTTCAAGCCCTTTGCTAACGCTCAGCCATAAAAGTGGTTTAATCTAAAAGCTTTGGTAATCACAATATAACTACTATCTACATATTTTATTAGGGTATCAAATTTAAATTTTAGCTGTTTAAACTACACAACACAACATGGTCTAGGATGTCATCTTATACATATTTTTTGTGGAATAATCCTCCATCGTTGAAGTTGAAAGACATAAAGAAATTAATTAGATTGTATAGTAAATGACACTTTATCAATTTGAAGTATCATGCAGACAAACGAAACATTTTCGGCAATCTAAATCAGTAATTTCACTTAGGTTACAAAAAAGTTTAAAAAACATGTTAAAATTTGGTATTTAATCAACAAGTTTTTTGTTTTCACAATATCAAATTTTGTGAGTATTGTTTCTAGAAATACATTTACTGGTTATGGAGACTAAACCTTTATTGAATTACTTAAAAAGTTTAATCAATTGTAACTACGAGTATATATTTATAAAACATCTCATAATCATAAACTTTCCATCCTTCAAAATAATCATAAAACTAGATAGTTTACACAGGTAGTGAATATAAACTTTCGAAGTAAAATACATTATTAAAATAAATTTAATATATTATATATGTAATTTTACTACAAAATTAAAAATATAAATGTATGTATCCATCCAATCTATTATTTATGAAAACCTTTGCAATCATTAGGGTTGTATCGTTCTTTTTGAGGCATTACAAAAATACAACAAAGGTTTATACTCCATGAATACAATTGGTAACATTCCTAAATGTAAAACTGAATTTGTGGAACGAAGAATTCGCAGTTCCAATTCCGACCCCCTGAGATAATTTACAGTTGTACGATAGTGTCTGAAACATTTTGCATCTGCATTCTTCGATAGATTTGGAAATTAAAGTTAAATTCGTAAAGAGAATGTTCAGTGTTACAGTTTGCGACATTTCGTTAAACATTTGTTTGCGAAAATCAAGTGACGAGTCATAAACTTTTGAAAATTTAATTATGGAAGTAGTTTAAAATGTTTTGTTCCGATAAGAAATATTTTTTGACATCACTTCCAATATTTATTTCTGTGCCATTGGTGGGGCAAAAAGAAGTTTACTTAAACTACTAACACATAAAACGTTCACTGGGAAATAACTTGTTTCCTCACTTGGGTGTTCGTGTTGCGATCGAAACACAAAGACAGCAGTAACAAGTTTTGAGCAGTTTTGTCACGGAACCATTCATAATTTAATGACCTCGTCCTGGTAACACGTATATGATTCATCAATTTCGTTGTATTCGAAGTTGGGCCAGATTTTCGAGAATATTCGTTTTATAAATATTGTTTAAAAAATTTTTTTCTCCAAAAGAACATTTGTTACTTCCAATTGTATTACTGCACATCAAATTTAATTCTTCTTTAGTCTTTCACTCATAAATAAAGAAATAAAAAAATTAATTAGTATTTGGTTCGTTTTTATGTAGCTGTAAAAAACTCAAGTCAGTTAAAAGCGCTTATGTTAGTCTAAATATCATTCCGTTACGTCATTCTCCAAATATAATTCTCTTAGTATCATTCTGTCATTACCATAATTCAATTTTGTTATTTCAGTCATTCATCATTCTCTCTTTACCACTGTGTCTTTATAGCTTTTTTCAATTAAAAACTTTCAGTATTATTCGTTCAGTATCACATTCCCACAACAATTGCCTCAGTATCACGTTTTTCTCTCTGCATCATTTTTAGTATCATCCTACTATTAGTCAATGTCTTATATTGAAAATTAATTCATGGGGGCTGACACTCTGGGTGGTTTAGTAGGTATAAATTACCCTCCAAAAAAGTGATTTGGTAGAATTGTTCACCCGGGTTATTGCTGAGCTTTAAGGCCTCACAAATGTGTACTAGCTTAAAACAAACTACTGAGTGCAGTTTTCATGTTTGTCTTTCAAACTTTCGCGAGGGGATCTTGAACCTGTGAACTTCCTAATATACACTCATATTCAGTATTATTTCTTCAGTATTAACCTTGCAGTAACTTTCTGTTTTACTCCTTACCGAGACAAGGTAAACACCGTTATGAGTTGCATGTGTCCGCAACCTTGCACCAGAACAGCATTCTCTGTCCTACACCGACTACTATCACGATACATATCGAATATCTTATCTTTAAATACCTCCGGCAGTTCCTGGTACTAAGCATACGCGCCAATGGAAATTTTGTTTCCATGTGACTTTGCATGCTTGATGAGACATTAATTTAGACGTTTGAATTTATTGCACTAAAGGAAATACTCCGTTTTCCAATACTTTTTAATTTAATGCACAAGACCACACCTACCGATGATATATTTTATTTTTAAAAATTTTAAATTTAAAATTATTCGACAATTGTGTGTTTCTTGTACCTCAATATATACTACTCTGAAAAAACAAAATCTTCCTTCAATGAACTTCTACGTTGTTCACTTTTTCCAAAGCAGCAATGCTATAAACTGTTTGAAGTTCTTCACGTAACGCTGTTTTGGACCTTCGAATGAAGATTAATAATAAAGGTTTTATGGTGAAAATATATTATTAGTGTACAAATACTATTTCCCCCAATTGCATTCATAGCAACAAAAGCCACTAGCCCTTAGTGAAGTTTATAATTAAGCATTTTCGATACCACTGTGTTTATAGTCAACGGATCTGCCCCATCCCAATGACCGAACATTACCTCATATGAAGAGTATCATGATCTCCAAATATTCAAAAGCACTATTCTAAGACATGACGAGCTGTATAATATTTTAATGCATATAGCGTTAAAGACCATAAACTACATACAGGGCTAATAAAAGGTATGGAGACCCCCTGTCAATAGTGTAACGGTTCATACGAGAAAAACTAAACTCTGCACACCTTTTTTTATGTTATGAAATACAATTTGGACATCTCTATCTTAAGGGTTACAAAGAAATTCCTACATTCTCTAGCTTGTAATCTTTTGTGAATATTTAAAAAATTTTAAGTCTCTGAGTGAGATTTTAATTTACAATTTTTAGTTTCCGCTAAAGGTTACTTATGCCGAAGTAAGTAGTTAATTTTAACTTTTAGAACATTCAATTTGCAACCATTTTGTACTGGGTTAAGATAGAGACCTCTAGTTTGCGTTGTTAGATTTCTTTTATCAGGAACTTTAAAATTTTAAATGTCCCCAACTTTGCGTTTTTAAACGAAGTAGTAGTTATGCCTAAAACTTACTTCATAACATGACATTACGGTTTTTGGTTTTTCTAATGTGAGCCGTTAAAGTATTAACAGGAAGTCCCCAGACTTTTTATTATTTGTTATTGATAGTTCTAGTACTTTTAGTTTAATTAATTCAAGATGTTTATACCATCTCGGCCTGTAAAAGTTACTTCAGATGTACTGTCCAGGAGATATAAAAACCAAACACTGTTAGAATGTATGCTGTACCACACATATGAATTATTAGACAATCTCAACTCACATTTAAAACATGCATCCAATGTTTATGTCTGAACATTTATTGAACTAAAATATTTCACTTCAAAACTCTGAGATTATGGACATCCAGGACATGAGTTCACTCACTCTTTGCCTAGTTTGGTACACACAAGGAGCGTAAATTACACGATGATCTTGATTTCTGGGTAGATAAACAACAACAACAAATAAAACCAGGATTCATATTAGCCTGTCCCTGAGATAGAGTACATACGGCCATGACATTATATTTCAATACATAACATAGCTATGGTGGGAAGGTTTTATTCAATGCGGATGTTAAGTTTGACTCTATTATACCTTCACACTGTCACTGACCAATGGCGCAGAGTAGCGGGTTCAGCGGTTATCGCAAGGTAACTGGACAAGCAAAGTCGAGCGAGGCATTGCTTGGACGGGTGACCGCTTATCGACCCTTTCCCTGCAAGCAGCTCGCCTCCCGTTGGTGGTTCGCAAGTCACCTTTAAGCCGATGGTCCCCAGGTTAATTATTAGAGAGGGCTTCTTATCCCTACCTTCGCCTAAAATAGATGGCGGCAAAGAAGTTCAAAACGAGCTCTTTGCATCCTTCCGGCATCAGTGACATCTAGGCTGCAAAACCAATTGCAACCTACAAGAAGATGTGTTCGCATTGTCTTATCAGGTGCACAATTAATTGTCACTTGAGCTTCTTCGTCGCCGAATTTTTCGGACTTCTTTAGACGTACACGGACTCCAGATTCTTGAGCACGATACTCAGAAAATAATACTGACCGAATAATATGTGATAGAATAATAATGACCGAATAATATGTGATATAATAATACTGAACAAATGATGCTGAGAGAACGACACTGGCATGCGTACATTTGTTTAATATAGCTTTAATCGTCTATTATATACTTAGGAACTTTATCAGACTCATTCTGTGTATTAGGGTTTTTATGAGAAGTAAAGATTTTTTCATCGTAGGACAATTACAATCAAAGGAAATCAAAGGAATTCATTCCTTTACAGTTAGAATTATATAATCAAAGAACTGATAACCTTAACTAATTATCGAGGTTGTTAAAACACGTACTCATAGCATCTTCATTGATATTATTTTCCCTTCTGGTATAACTCATTAATTGAAAACATTGATCTATTGTTTATCCAAAGCTTATAATCTATAATTTAATCTTTATATAGGAACAAACCATTCATAGACGAGTGTAACTGTTCTTGAGTATAAACACCAATCAAACTTATTCAAGATTTTTGCGAATTAATAGTTTGTCATCTTTCAATGACAGAAATTAAACAAGACTGATTTCAGAATTAACTTGTCAGAGGCTAATGCCGCGGTGACGTTTAATGTTAATGAAGAAGTTAATGCAAATTGCCGCCAAGTAAAGCGCCCAACAATAAATCTTGGTTTTTGTCTCGAGATTTTCGTCGCTGAAACGATTTGTTAGAGATATTCCGCTATCAATCTTCTACACTCCAGAGTCTTGTTGGAGGCTAATGGGTTAGGTCTTGATAAACACTGCGGCCCACAATGATGTATGAATAGTAGCATCGTCTGGAATTATATTTAATCTTGAATTAAAATCGGATACAGATAAAGTTTGCACAAATGTTTTTACTAAAAATTATTACAGTTTAACTAAAAATTTGTAAAATTGATATTTATGTTTGGTAAAGAAAATTCTTTAGTTCTTTCCAAGCCGTTGGCACTAGCGGAGGGAATGGAATCAGTTTTGAACTCTCTTTAATCGAAAACAAACGTCATGTTACATTAAAGAAACATTTTTAAGTTATGGCTAACTGTACCTACAGGATTATCAAAACGTTAAAACAATTTTTTTTTGCTTAATTTTATTGTTATTTCTTCGTGCGTCTTAGAGAAACAAAATTTGCAAAACAGTGCACGGAATACACTCCTGTTCTGAGTATTGAGCATTAAACACAAATTTTACAAATTGAGTTCTTCTAACAAGCTAATATTTCAATTTATCAATCTCCAAACAGTAAAATTAATCCAACCAAAATTCATATAAACTGGAAACTAACATTTGTATGGATACTAATATTATTTATGACATTTCATCTCTTAGAATAATTATTACCGATCCCAGTTTTAAGGTCTTGTAAGTTTGTTACACTATTTTAGTGCATGAAGCTAAGCTCATTTTCGAGAGGTCAAAACGACTGATATTTTCCCGTAGTGGACAGACAGTAAGACAACTGCAGTCAATCACTCATTTCCCATTTAGTTCTTTATCATTGTATTGACCAGCTTTAATGTTGAGAACGATCTTTCAGTAGGACTGAATGGTTTAAATAATAATAATCTTTCCCTTAAAAAAAAATAAATTTTACGGGGGGTCCGGACCCCTTAGATTCCCTTGCTTGCCACGCCCTTGCATGGCCGTTACCTTGTTTCCTGCCAATACCCAAGCGGTTTTGACCCTCGCCTTCGTTATGAGCCATTTCTAGACACCAGTTTACCTGTAGCTGTGAACCTCTACATGAAGTCTACTATGTGCTGATACTGATGCTGCCCTAGGAGAGTCCCTACTATGTGCTGACGTCCTTAGGTACAAACTTTTAGATACTGGACGTACTCCTGTCGTTCATCACATCTGAGTATTCTTGGGTATGAACTGTCTACGTGTGAAACTGATGTTATGCACTTCTACTCTTTAAATATTTCAAAACAATTTGAGGTGGCTAGCTCGGGCACAACAAAATTGTTTTGATGACGAAAATATCGAGCAAAAATGTGAAGTGCCTTATTAAAACTTAGCAGAAATTCGCAATAACTTCTTAGTTAGCGTTAAACGTCAAAGCTGTAGTAGTCTCTGACAAATGGATTCTGAAATCAGTCTTGTCTGTCAAATAAAGATGATACTATTAATTCTCAAATCTCATGAGCGGGTCTAAGTGATGTTGATACTTCAGAAACGTTTAAACTCGGATATGAATGGTTGTTCCTCTATCAAAAATTAAATTATAGCTTATAAACTTTGGGTAAATGATAGATCAACGTTTTCAGAGATTGGGTTTCTTTTTAACGGAAAAATGCTAAGAGTACTTTTGTTACCAACCTCGATAAACAATTACGATTATTTGTTATTCGACTGTATAAATGTAACTGTCAAAAAATGTATTCACTGATTGTGATTATTATACGATCAATCAGTTCTTTATATCTCAAGAAAACTTCGATATATATGGTGAGCCTAATAAAGTACCCCATGTATAATTTCTTTCAAATGCATTGCTCTCAGTGTCGTTTTCTGGGTATCATTCGGTCAGTATTATTCTAACAAATGTTAGTTTTTCATAATCATTATCTCAATACCGGAAAACTTCGATTTATAGCGTGAGAGTGATAAAGTGCCTCATGTATAATTACTTTCAATGCATTGCTCTCAGTGTCGTTTTCTGGGTATCATTCGGTCAGTATTATTCTATCAAATGTTAGTTTTTCATAATCATTCTCTCAATACCGGAAAACTTCGATATATAGGGTGAGCCTGATAAAGTGCCTCATGTATAATTACTTTCAATGCATTGCTCTCAGTGTCGTTTTCTGGGTATGATTCGGTCAGTATTATTCTATCAAATGTTAGTTTTTCATAATCATTCTCTCAATACCGGAACACTTCGATATATAGGGTGAGCCTGATAAAGTACCCCATGTATAATTTCTTTCAATGCATTGCTCTCAGTGTCGTTTTCTGGGTACCATTCGGTCAGTATTATTGTAACAAATGTTAGTTTTTCATAATCATTCTCTCAATACCGGAACACTTCGATATATAGGGTGAGCCTGATAAAGTACCCCATGTATAATTTCTTTCAATGCATTGCTCTCAGTGTCGTTTTCTGGGTATCATTCGGTCAGTATTATTGTAACAAATGTTAGTTTTTCATAATCATTCTCTCAATACCGGAAAACTTCGATATATAGGGTGAGCCTGATAAAGTACCCCATGTATAATTTCTTTCAATGCATTGCTCTCAGTGTCGTTTTCTGGGTAACATTCGGTCAGTATTATTGTAACAAATGTTAGTTTTTCATAATCATTCTCTCAATACCGGAAAACTTCGATTTATAGGGTGAGAGTGATAAAGTGCCTCATGTATAATTACTTTCAATGCATTGCTCTCAGTGTCGTTTTCTGGGTATCATTCGGTCAGTATTATTCTATCAAATGTTAGTTTTTCATAATCATTCTCTCAATACCGGAAAACTTCGATATATAGGATGAGCCTGATAAAATACCCCATGTATAATTTCTTTCAATGCATTGCTCTCAGTGTCGTTTTCTGGGTAATCATTCGGTCAGTATTATTCTAACAAATGTT
This sequence comes from Homalodisca vitripennis, assembly GCF_021130785.1. Classification (NCBI taxonomy): domain Eukaryota; kingdom Metazoa; phylum Arthropoda; class Insecta; order Hemiptera; family Cicadellidae; genus Homalodisca; species Homalodisca vitripennis. The sequence goes on from NC_060213.1 coordinate 47,443,485, forward strand.
AGTTTTTCATAATCATTCTCTCAATACCGGAAAACTTCGATTTATAGGGTGAGAGTGATAAAGTACCCCATGTATAATTTCTTTCAATGCATTGCTCTCAGTGTCGTTTTCTGGGTATCATTCGGTCAGTATTATTCTATCAAATGTTAGTTTTTCATAATCATTCTCTCAATACCGGAAAACTTCAATTTCGATGATAGAGTGATCTGACTATATTTTTTCAATTCTTTCAATGCATTGCTCTCAGTGTCGTTTTCTGGGTATCATTCGGTCAGTATTATTCTATCAAATGTTAGTTTTTCATAATCATTCTCTCAATACCGGAAAACTTCGATATATAGGGTGAGCCTGATAAAGTACCCCATGTATAATTTCTTTCAATGCATTGCTCTCAGTGTCGTTTTCTGGGTATCATTCGGTCAGTATTATTCTATCAAATGTTAGTTTTTCATAATCATTCTCTCAATACCGGAAAACTTCGATATATAGGGTGAGCCTGATAAAGTACCCCATGTATAATTTCTTTCAATGCATTGCTCTCAGTGTCGTTTTCTGGGTATCATTCGGTCAGTATTATTCTATCAAATGTTAGTTTTTCATAATCATTCTCTCAATACCGGAAAACTTCGATATATAGGGTGAGCCTGATAAAGTACCCCATGTATAATTTCTTTCAATGCATTGCTCTCAGTGTCGTTTTCTGGGTATCATTCGGTCAGTATTATTCTAACAAATGTTAGTTTTTCATAATCATTCTCTCAATACCGGAAAACTTCGATATATAGGATGAGCCTGATAAAGTACCCCATGTATAATTTCTTTCAATGCATTGCTCTCAGTGTCGTTTTCTGGGTATCATTCGGTCAGTATTATTCTATCAAATGTTAGTTTTTCATAATCATTCTCTCAATACCGGAAAACTTCGATATATAGGGTGAGCCTGATAAAGTACCCCATGTATAATTTCTTTCAATGCATTGCTCTCAGTGTCGTTTTCTGGGTATCATTCGGTCAGTATTATTCTATCAAATGTTAGTTTTTCATAATCATTCTCTCAATACCGGAAAACTTCGATATATAGGATGAGCCTGATAAAATACCCCATGTATAATTTCTTTCAATGCATTGCTCTCAGTGTCGTTTTCTGGGTAACATTCGGTCAGTATTATTCTAACAAATGTTAGTTTTTCATAATCATTCTCTCAATACCGGAAAACTTCGATTTATAGGGTGAGAGTGATAAAGTACCCCATGTATAATTTCTTTCAATGCATTGCTCTCAGTGTCGTTTTCTGGGTATCATTCGGTCAGTATTATTCTATCAAATGTTAGTTTTTCATAATCATTCTCTCAATACCGGAAAACTTCGATATATAGGATGAGCCTGATAAAATACCCCATGTATAATTTCTTTCAATGCATTGCTCTCAGTGTCGTTTTCTGGGTATCATTCGGTCAGTATTATTCTAACAAATGTTAGTTTTTTCATAATCATTCTCTCAATACCGGAAAACTTCGATATATAGGGTGAGCCTGATAAAGTACCCCATGTATAATTTCTTTCAATGCATTGCTCTCAGTGTCGTTTTCTGGGTATCATTCGGTCAGTATTATTCTAACAAATGTTAGTTTTTTCATAATCATTCTCTCAATACCGGAAAACTTCGATATATAGGGTGAGCCTGATAAAGTACCCCATGTATAATTTCTTTCAATGCATTGCTCTCAGTGTCGTTTTCTGGGTATCATTCGGTCAGTATTATTCTAACAAATGTTAGTTTTTCATAATCATTCTCTCAATACCGGAAAACTTCGATATATAGGGTGAGCCTGATAAAGTACCCCATGTATAATTTCTTTCAATGCATTGCTCTCAGTGTCGTTTTCTGGGTATCATTCGGTCAGTATTATTCTAACAAATGTTAGTTTTTTCATAATCATTCTCTCAATACCGGAAAACTTCGATATATAGGGTGAGCCTGATAAAGTACCCCATGTATAATTTCTTTCAATGCATTGCTCTCAGTGTCGTTTTCTGGGTATCATTCGGTCAGTATTATTCTAACAAATGTTAGTTTTTCATAATCATTCTCTCAATACCGGAAAACTTCGATATATAGGGTGAGCCTGATAAAGTACCCCATGTATAATTTCTTTCAATGCATTGCTCTCAGTGTCGTTTTCTGGGTATCATTCGGTCAGTATTATTCTAACAAATGTTAGTTTTTCATAATCATTCTCTCAATACCGGAAAACTTCGATATATAGGGTGAGCCTGATAAAGTACCCCATGTATAATTTCTTTCAATGCATTGCTCTCAGTGTCGTTTTCTGGGTACCATTCGGTCAGTATTATTCTATCAAATGTTAGTTTTTCATAATCATTCTCTCAATACCGGAAAACTTCGATATATAGGGTGAGCCTGATAAAGTACCCCATGTATAATTTCTTTCAATGCATTGCTCTCAGTGTCGTTTTCTGGGTATCATTCGGTCAGTATTATTCTAACAAATGTTAGTTTTTCATAATCATTCTCTCAATACCGGAAAACTTCGATATATAGGGTGAGCCTGATAAAGTACCCCATGTATAATTTCTTTCAATGCATTGCTCTCAGTGTCGTTTTCTGGGTATCATTCGGTCAGTATTATTCTAACAAATGTTAGTTTTTCATAATCATTCTCTCAATACCGGAAAACTTCGATATATAGGGTGAGCCTGATAAAGTACCCCATGTATAATTTCTTTCAATGCATTGCTCTCAGTGTCGTTTTCTGGGTACCATTCGGTCAGTATTATTCTATCAAATGTTAGTTTTTCATAATCATTCTCTCAATACCGGAAAACTTCGATATATAGGGTGAGCCTGATAAAGTACCCCATGTATAATTTCTTTCAATGCATTGCTCTCAGTGTCGTTTTCTGGGTATCATTCGGTCAGTATTATTCTAACAAATGTTAGTTTTTCATAATCATTCTCTCAATACCGGAAAACTTCGATATATAGGGTGAGCCTGATAAAGTACCCCATGTATAATTTCTTTCAATGCATTGCTCTCAGTGTCGTTTTCTGGGTATCATTCGGTCAGTATTATTCTAACAAATGTTAGTTTTTCAAAATCATTCTCTCAATACCGGAAAACTTCGATATATAGGGTGAGCCTGATAAAGTACCCCATGTATAATTTCTTTCAATGCATTGCTCTCAGTGTCGTTTTCTGGGTATCATTCGGTCAGTATTATTCTAACAAATGTTAGTTTTTCATAATCATTCTCTCAATACCGGAAAACTTCGATATATAGGGTGAGCCTGATAAAGTACCCCTTGTATAATTTAAAAACTGCATTGCTCTCAGTGTCGTTTTCTGGGTATCATTCGGTCAGTATTATTCTATCAAATGTTAGTTTTTCATAATCATTCTCTCAATACCGGAAAACTTCGATATATAGGGTGAGCCTGATAAAGTACCCCATGTATAATTTCTTTCAATGCATTGCTCTCAGTGTCGTTTTCTGGGTATCATTCGGTCAGCATTATTCTAACAAATGTTAGTTTTTCATAATAATTCTCTCAATACCGGAAAACTTCGATATATAGGGTGAGCCTGATAAAGTACCCCATGTATAATTTCTTTCAATGCATTGCTCTCAGTGTCGTTTTCTGGGTATCATTCGGTCAGCATTATTCTAACAAATGTTAGTTTTTCATAATCATTCTCTCAATACCGGAAAACTTCGATATATAGGGTGAGCCTGATAAAGTACCCCATGTATAATTTCTTTCAATGCATTGCTCTCAGTGTCGTTTTCTGGGTATCATTCGGTCAGCATTATTCTATCAAATGTTAGTTTTTCATAATCATTCTCTCAATACCGGAAAACTTCGATATATAGGGTGAGCCTGATAAAGTACCCCATGTATAATTTCTTTCAATGCATTGCTCTCAGTGTCGTTTTCTGGGTATCATTCGGTCAGTATTATTCTATCAAATGTTAGTTTTTCATAATCATTCTCTCAATATCGTGATCTAGAATGCATCTAACTTACATTCCGGTGAGTATATTATCACGCTTAGATTTGATTTAAAATTTCTTTAATGCTACACCTTATGTCTTAAGGTTTTTGACACCTGAAGAAGAAGATTCCAACTTTTAAAACATAATAATTTTTTTAGCATACAACAATGACAAATATCCGAAATCTGGTCATTATCAAATCATTTCATGTTGTGAGTGTGCTTTAGGTACATAAATCGAAAGGTTTTTTTCTAATTGCGGAACATGTCATTAGTATGTTTTACATTACCGGAAACATAACGTTTCGAGAGCTGAAATCCATCCCCTTTTTCAGTTATAAAATCTAATAATTTGCTAAGCACGTTAGAAAATAAAGAAAACTAAAGTAAAAGCAGAGCCTTTCAAAACACGCTCTGTTCCACTCTGTAACTTAATTTTCACTTGATTTGTGGACTTGCGATTGTGAATTTATTTTTCCAAAAACACAGTCTTCGACTGTCTTAAACTACCTGTTATGATGTTTGTGCATGCATTGTTCCAATGCGTTTTAGTTCTGTTTTATTTGTTTTGTTTTTTTTTTAGTTTCTTCTGAATTTTTAATATGGGTCACACGTATAAGTTTTGTTTCATGGCGTACCAATTTTTCGTTTGTAACTGTGTGTGTGTGTGTGTGTGTGTGTGTGTGTGTGTGTGTGTGTCGCTATATTTTTTGTACTTACCTTTTCGCACACACGAAATTCATTCATTTTTCACCTGAAGAAGCGAACAGACATCTGATGTCGAAACGTCGTGTTTTGTTATGTAAAATGTCCGTAATAGTGTCATCCTTTAAAATTATAGCCAGTTTATCCTGCATGCTTACGTTTTGTATTTATCTGGCATAACTCTGATTAGCCACTGTTAATTTCTTTCAGAGCTACGCTTCATCATTTGTACTGATCTAAACTACACGAGTATTTAGTTTTAAAATATAACAATTATTAGCAGAAGTCATTATTAAAATAGTATAATTGTTTAAATTATCTCCACTTATAACAAACGTCATGCAGTAATTCCTCGTTAACACAATTAATTTTATTTTGCTTTTCAATCGCTATCTTTTTTATTATGCTATCTGTTATCGGATAGTAATAAAAATGTTGAAAAGTTCGAAGTGGTTTACAACCATCCTACATAATAGAGTTGGATAAGTAGAATAATGTTCGAATTTACAAAAATAACAGAGTTTACGGACCGTCAAACTAACTAAACTATTCAACTAACTGAATTGGCTTACTCAGCAACACTTAAACTTCAAGTCTTCTGGAGTATAAGTAACACAAGTAGATAAGCACCCTCGGGAAAGCACAGAATCTGAGTATTGTTAAAGTTAGTTGAGCTTGAACAGATTGTCTATCTATGTAGCGATCTCCAAGTTTGGATTTATTACGCTCCACAAGTGTTTTGAAATAAAAAAGTTTTTTTTTTTCAATGAAGATTTAGACATGTTTCGTGTCAGCTAGAAGTTTTAAATATGGCCAACTGAATCCTGGACGTTGCCCTTAAAAGCAAACTTTAAAAAAAGATGTAATTTTTATTTGAGTTCTCCAAGTTTTGATTTTAATACTACATTCTACAAAATTAGTGTATAAAAATATTTTTCTTATTACCCAGATTATTTTATTTGCAGTCCACATCTATATCTCATACGGCATTTCCTATATGCTTAGAGATTCAATACTTTTACAATGTAAACAGTTATTAATCTGTACATTATTAACTAAATCTATGTTTATTTTGTCTATTGGTGTGGAATAATGCCTTTTCATCGCCTCTACAAAGTTTGTTGAGGAAGGTATAGTGATGGGAAACTCCACATTTTGGTATAATTAAAATATTAATAAATCTAAAGTCATCGATTTAAATGAATGAATGGTTTATTTCTTCTGACTTAATGTGCTACAGGACAAACACATTAAATTGCATTACAAGATAATTAATTTTATGCTAATGTGGTTTTACAAATCTAAGAGGAACATTGTGTTTACAGGGTTCCACAGGCGAAGCCTGTTTAGTGGTTTCATCACATAACACATAAAATAATTTAAAAAAGAACGCTTTTAATGGCAGACTTAATGGCCAAATGAAAAATAAAATGGCCAAACTTTGTTAAACATAAAAGTATAACTTAAGTCTAAGCCAAAACAACATTGTTTATACATTAAATGTGTAGACTTATTGTACATACATCAATATTTGCATATACACGAGTATCAGATAATTTTTATTCAATATTTTGAAAACTTATGTTTACATAAGTATTGTAACATAAACTAAAAATATTACTTATTACTTTCTATTATTAATAAATTATGCTAAATATAATTGAGCCGGGGCTCAGTTTGGACATTTTTTTGTCTTTTACCTTTCCCACCTCGGCCACTTTTGTCAGTCGGGGGGGAGTCACTCCGTCAAAGTATTGATTATTTTCAGCCTGGTTGAACTGATTGGTAGAGGTCAGGTGGTTGACCTTGACTGTTTACCGACCAGCTGTTTACCGGCAGCGGCTACTGATCGGAGCGGTCGGACACGTTCGGCAGAGGCGTCGTGAATCTCGTGCTGTCTACTGGTCGTCCTGATGCCCATGGCTGGCTAACTCTACTACTTTCGGCAGGTAATTGTCTTTTTCTCTCTCTTAACTTTATTTTGTTGGCGGTTTTTCTCTCCCACGCAGACATATATTTTCGTAGTTTAGTTAAATGTAGCTTATTTATTATTTTGTAATTTATGTTCCTTGTGTACGTTTTCGTGTCGCTAAGTGTTCTATCATGTCTTTCGTACGTTCTAAATTGTTAATTTATAACTATGCCAGTTAAGTTTATTATATTTTTGCTCTAGTGCTTTCTACCGATCCGTTCGGCGAACGGAAATTATTTATTTAGTAATCACTTTGTCTTTATTTAGTGTAAGCGAGACGGTACAGACTTTGCAAATTTTGTCACCTCGTGTTTTGTGTTGTTGTGCAAAATTGGGTGGCAACATTCATGATTTCCATTTTATTGTTTAATTATTGGCTTTATAGTAGGGTGAACGGATTATAATTTAATTATTGTTATTTGGGAAATAATGTACTGTTATTATTTGTAAATTACATAATTATTATTAGGCCTACCTTACAATTAATATTATAGAATGATTAATATACAGTGAATTATTGTTACAAAAATGTTACCAAGCTGAATAATTTAGTATGGCTGTTCTAGCCTATAAGTAATTTTTTGAATATTTGAAAATTTGTTTTGTATGTAATATTTAATATTGTCACCAAGTAGTGTATCTTATAATACTTGGTGTCTTGAGTTATTTTTGGGAAATAGTCTTTTGATACTTAAAAGATACTGTTAGTTACAGATGGTTATTTTTAATTGTTAAATTTAAATATTTTATATATACTTTGTGGCAAACATAATTAAGTTTTTATTATTTCTCGGGTTATAGTAATATTTTTTCTGAATATCTACTGGTTATGTTGGGATTCAATAGGATCCCCGTGAGTGCCGTCAACGGGACTGGTGCGGCGAGTCTGCCCAAACAGCACTGGTAAACTAAAACTGAATGCCCGCGCCCTGCCAGCGCTACTGTACCGGCATCCAACTGGAGTGTCTGTGCTCCTATTCTTCTTGAACAAGGTTGGATCCAAAATGTTTTTTCCTTCTTCTTGTACTGAACTTGAGAGGATTGGGTTGTATGGAGCGCTGCCAGATATTATATCTGGAGGAGGGCCAGTATATTAGCTATTATAGTATTTATTTAGTTTAGTTACATGACCTGAAGGGGAGGATTTCATCTTTAATTCGGATTCGTGGAGGCAACTAAGCCCCCGCCTCCTTCGAAAATTGGCTTTAAATATTTTTTTTTAATTTTCGGCTACAAACTTGAAACAAAATTACTTTTTAAAAAATAGTGGGCCTAGAAATTCTACAACTTTTTCCCTCCCCTCAGTTAATAAAAAAAGTTACCAGTTAAAAATTTTATATTTACTACTGCCGTACCTGAAATTATGTTATTTATATACCAAATTTCTATTTATTACGTTATTTATATATCACATTTCTATATTCTATTATGTTATTTATTTGTCAAATTTCTATTTATTATGTTATTGTCTATATTGGAATTCTATCTATTGTTATTTAGTTTGTAAGTTACGCGGTGCACCGTGGTGCTGCAGTAATTGTATTTTGTATGAAAATGTTTGCCACCTAATAATTATAAATCATGTTCTCGAAATCTTGTCTCTCTTTGTCTCTCTTCCCACTAGTGGCATGTGATTGTTTTTTTTTTTTTTTTATGCTTTGCTCCGACTTTGGGAGGGGCGCGCTTCCGAGACCTCCTGTTGCGATTAAGGAGACTTCCGGTGAAGTTTATTTTCGCTACCTCGGGACATAATCTATGCAAATAAACATTAAAAGCAATTCATCCTAATGGAAAATTACAGAAAAGTTATCTCCACCATCTCTGTTCTTATTTTACAAACATGTTTCAATAATCCTACTCCTTTTATTTTTAACGTTTGACAGAAGTCTGTTTTGAATAATGTAGGCGAATATAATAACATTTATTTTTGTAAAAAAATTAGATTTCGGAACTCTAAAATTACATAAGTCCCTCTCGGTTCACATACGTACATATACAAAAGTTCTCCACACTTCAAATAAAATGAAGTGCCGCCTTTAAACACTTTATGAATATATCTTACAGGTAATATCTTTAAACTAACAAAACATGGGTAATGAATCTCGTGAACTTGTCTTTAACACAAATCCAATATACCACTTTTGAATAATTTTCATATGTTTTATATTAGATTTATAGGTTTCTTTCAAAGAGCAATTGCATATTCTAGCCTGCTATTTACTAACGCAAAATAAAGACATCGCATGGTCTGGAGAGGATCCCGTAAATGATAGAATAGTGTATTTCCTGACAAGAGCTCCCTGATATTGAAAACTAAGAATTCCAATTAAGTCTGCTGTTTAAAATTATACCCAGGTATTTAAGTTCTCTAATTCCATTTTTTTTTTTCAGAGCAGCTTCTGCAAATGGTCTGCTTGCTTAAACAATCCAATCATTTAAATATTATTTGATTATCAAAGTCAACATAATGTTTTAAACTAAAATTAATGCAATTTGTTTCTTGAACATAAAGGACCAATTCGTTTCTGTTAAACCGTTTAAAAATCTCCAGATCAGACAAAAGTTTTCTTTTAGATTCACCTAATGAATCACTTATCTAATAACGGATACGAGGACACGTAGCTGTTACTATCATTGATAAGAGAACCAAGCCTCAATATGTCCGCTTCGCTTGAACGATGACTCATATTTATCATATCCATTGATATTGAATAATTCTTTTTCGGCGAAGGCCCCTACACATTTTGTTGAAGAAGATATTTTTGTTGAAAATAAAATTGAAATTTGAAATTTCTATATTTTATACCATTTTTGATACTGTTTGTAGTTGTGTAATGATCAAAACGTATTGCAACCCTGTGTGTGTGTCTTCTTGGGAAAAGGACATTATGTTCATCGAGTATTTCAGGGTAAAGACATTTTAAAAAATCAAACAACAAACACCGAAGCTGTAAAACATCAGATCTCTAGTCGCAAGAGAGAAGAAACATAGAAATATCTAAAGTCGAATTATACAAGACATGTCTCAGTTTATCCGGAAGTGAGCTCCTCCTTCGTCCGGAAGTGATTTGTTACCTTCGGCCATTCGTCATACTACATTAGTATTTAGACAGATACATAACTGAGACTCTTTTCATTTTCCTTTTGTACATAGAGGAGAAACAGTTAGAAGAAATCAAAGCTATCAGTAATAATTATAGCGCTTAATAATTTTATGAAAGATTCCCTATGTCGTTACGACACAGAGTCACCTAGACTACAAAATATAGTGTAATCTAGATGAGAAGCTTCCATCAGGTACTCAATTAGGTACGCACTACAATGTTTTAGATACAATCTCTAAGCGCGATGGAGCACCAGAGTTTTCTACACATACTCTGATGAACCAGGATGTGTGGATTCAATGTCAATGTTAAGTTTATTTCCAGTTCATTGACAATGAGAATACCTCTCCATCTAGATTACACCATATTTTAGTCTAGATTTCTCTGATGTCGAAATGATGTAAAGAGTTTAATTGAGCTTCTCGTCCCCGACTTTTTTTGGATATCTTCAGAAGAACATGACTCCAGATTCCAATAGCCACGTCTGTGATAGTGTCAGATTCTAGACTCTGCGCTAAGAAGAAGGTGAACTGGAGATAAACTTAACATTGTCTATTCAAAGTGAGAACAAATTCTAGTGTCGTAGGTTTTGAGCCAAATATAACAAGCAAGAATAGGTGCGACAATGGGAATTCCATCACGTGACCACTTCTAATTCACCGTATTGGAGAATTACTCGTTCAAATGAAGGTGTTCAAGGACAGTTCTGGGGAATTCTATGACGGTATATCGGGACGAAATGAAAAATGGATTTTCCCGATGGTCTAATAATCGATAACTGCTTCCATCCCAAAAGCCGTTCACCGGAGTGTAAACATTTTCATTTCTATAAACACAGGAGTCGTTCCTTGTAAAGTGTGGACAGCCACATATACATTGCGTTCAGCATCTTGCTATCAAATTTCCAATACCAATGAGTGGTATTTCAATATAAGACCAATACATTTACGTATTCCTACTGTAAATTCAGCGCACGCAAACAAGCGAAGAGCAATTAGTGTGGAGCAATCTTTCGCCCATAAATATCAGGAATTGTTTTATGGCAAATACCCCCCCTCCACCCAACGATTGGTCAAGGTCGAACGGTCAACTACTGCACAATACTACAACAATCTTGATGATAGGCCACGGTTATAATAGTGTACTTTCGTGTTTACAGTACCAATAAGCGTCGTCGGCGACAACTCGCTCTTGTGGCGGAGAAAGAAAAACATCTCTCGAGGTAGTACACAAATTCAAGCTCATATCACGTAATGCAAGCTCAGGAATTGAAGTTGATACAGTAATTGTAGAGAATTGCCGTTTGTTTGTATATAAAATACTTTCTTCTCAACCAATAGGGTGTGGTCGGTATATTACCAAAGACATATTTTCTCCTATATTAGCTATTTTCTCACTTCAGATTTTTAATTTCTTCATCGCTAAATGTATACAGGTATACCATGCTCTAGTCTCGTATATTTTTCTTTGCAGGATTAAATTTTAGGTTAATGAACTGTTCTTGATAATTTTCATTAATCCCCTTCTTGTACTTTAAGATTTGTGACTAATTTATTTAGTGCAGTCACTATTCTCCGTACTCTGACTGATGCCTATGTGTGGATACATATTTAGAGTAATGTTTCACATTCATTTTTGCTACTTTATATGTACATGATCATAATAAACGCAATTAATGAATTTATAGATTTAATAACGGCTGAGAGTTCTTTTAATGTATTATGTATCTGTAGTATTTTTATAATTTGTGTATTATTTTATTTTATCCCAAAAACTAAACAAATTTTACGGTGGTAAGGTATAATACTAAGGGAAAGACGAAGAAATACCGAGAGTGTAACAAATTAATATTATGTATAACGCTTTTTGACAAATCAAGAATAAAATAAATGTTAATCTTCTAAACTTACTGTTTTTTAACATATTACTACTGAAATTTTTCAAAATCTTGTCATTTTTTTCAAATCATCCATTGTTAATAAGAAATTGTAAGCAAATTATATTGTGTTTTTTGTTTCATCGTGTTTCTACAATTCAATAATGAATTCGGATAACCGACACTCGCAATCATCCTAAAGGTGTTTTAAAGTTGGTTACGATCGAAATCAATGATACCTGGTATTTTATGGTACGTTATAACTGATTCTACGGCATGATGACTTACTTTGTCAATTCCACTGTTAATGCATAGTTCAGACGCTTATTTTCATTCGTTAAATATATTAATATTGAAACATGAATACTGATAAGTTAATTAGGATCAGTGGCGTATGCAAGATTTCAGTTTGGGAGGTGAAGCTGATCAAATCATAATTTAAGGTGCTAATATCAATCACGTCCTTTCTTAATCATTTAAATATGGATATTTAAATAATTTGAATAATTAAAATTTTAATAAATTAATCAAAATATTTATCCCCAGACACAGTATTAAACAAACCCGTTAATATTTATTTTTTACATTTCCAATTTATCGTGAGATACTACCCACCGGGTAACCTTGTAGGGGTTATATCATTATGTTACTAACCTTCAAATACCAGTACTAAAAAAACCAATTTTTAGGAGTATATACTTGTCTTATTTATTCAGTATAAAGACGCTTTGTAATTTTAGTTGGTAATTTGATATTATACAGACCACACCCTGACAATAAACGCCTTGTGAAAATTTGGTTGATGTATTTACTGGAGTAGTGTAGAGCAATCTTTAGTCGATAAATATCAGGATTGGATCGCAAACCCCTCCCCCCTCTCACAAAGCAATGCTTGGTCAAGGTCGTCAAGCGGTCAATTACTGCATAGTGCTACGACAGTCTTGACGATACTCGTATAAGCGTATATTTCTCTTATTTGTGCAGTATAAAAACACAAAATTGACAAAAATTATAAACTATGTTTATGTAATAGTGTTGTACTTTTTAGCAAAACATATAACGATGGTAAATGTCCGAAATCCTATTATCCTTTCAATTGCGCTAGTCAGAATATTCTTACACTTATTTCTCATCTGTTAAATCAGGGCAGTTAGCTGAAGGTTCAACATTGCTCTTCTGTACTATATTCGGATCAGTGTGTCCTCTTTAATTTAGGGCTTTACTAAACAGGTACTATATACGAGTATATATAGTATATTTTATAGTTTCAATACACTATTTTGCTATGTATCTACTCTTATCTGATATAAGAACTAATCATTCCTATAAATATCTCACAATCAGATCCGAGCTGGAAGGAAAATCCCTATCATTAACACATGCAAGGTATAAGCTTTATACAAGCAGGCTATAAATGATGCCAAGTTTAAATATATCTATAGGTTTATTTGCACATATTTGTATTATATTCGTAAATATTCTTATAATAACAAGAGAGAAGCTCCTAATTTAATAACAAGGGAGCACTTGTTGCTTAATGCCAAATTTAAAGTGTATAGCTATTGAAAGATAGAACGACAGACAATAGTACGGCAAAAACATTTTTCATACCCCGACAAACAAAAGTGAAATTTTATTAGCCTACTGAACGACTTCACCGACGCTCATCCAAATTCCTAAGTTGAAGATGCGGCAAAACAGAACTTATTATTGTATATGTAGAAATGAAGATTCATGAAAACTTTCAAGTATGAATGGAGATGAAAGCTTTCTCGATATATCTTGTCACGTCATACATTCACAACTTGTGTTAACTAAACTGGGTTTTATATCAGTATTTAAATGATTGAAGTCTACACACCAAGTCACCATAAAATGGTGGTGGATGAATTGAAATAATTAGGCTACATAAATATTCTTAATGTAACATGACAAAATCTCGAATTATTATATTGAATTTGTTTAGAAATTTATGTATTCTGCTATTCTTGTTGCCGACAAGGTTACCCATAAGATCAATGTAGAGATATTCACTAACGCTCAGTCAAAACCCATGGAATGACAAGCGCCATAATCGAACTCTGTGTTTATCATAGATAATCGTAGTTTCATTCAAACATTTAAGTCTCAAGGTCAGTTCGTTTTCGAGATATCGTGCGGACAGATAGGTTTTCGAGTCCCACGAGTAATTGGCTAACGCTCAGCTAATTACAATTATTACAAGACTACATTAAGACTATAAATAATTTGGCTTGCACTTATTATGATGCAATGTAAGGCCCCCTTACCATGTCACTCCACTGTTCTGAACAGATTTTAACTCAGGCTTAGGTAACAGTAACTAATGCACATTTATAAAATACAAGTTTTAATTTTGGTTTCTTAAGCATCTAAGTTTGTGAAATATATATTGCGATTTAATGGATAGTTATAAGTTGAATGATAAACCCTTCCTCATGGATTTCATTATTTTTCCTTATCCTCTCCCCCCCCCAAATTTTCTCATGAATTCTCCACTGATAAAGATAATTTATGCCTCGTAATGTTAGAACTCGTTCATGTGGATATTGCATTTTTTGTTAGTTCCATCATTTTTGTTGACTTTTAGAGCTGAAATGACTTGTGTTGATACATTTTGTCACAATGTTTGGCTATTTCGAGTCACCGTTACAGTTTTCCTCCCTGGTGACCTTGAGACCTTGACCTTGTTCGCACATCTGTGTTGTGCTGGGCTTTCCGGTCGGTAGTCTTCATTTCGTTCTGCATCGCCTGCTTGTCACCAGGTTTTACTCTCCACTTTCTCTTCTTTCTTTTGCTAAAAGCTTTGTTTTAAAACAAAAAGTTTAAATTGTGTGCGTCATGAAAATTATATTTTTTTGTGTTCTTGTAGTGATTTACTACTTACATCCTACTGTGTCAGGTAAGTCTATACTTTTATATTCCTTTGCAAAATTGAATTGTTTGCAAGAATATAAAAATGTTTAGTTTTAATTTCCGTTAGAATGAGACCTTAGAAATGGTTTGCGGTAAGAAAATGTCTTAATAGATCGTTTAACTAATTCAGATAATTAACTGAGTAAATCATGATTGATAGTTTATAACCTAACATTAATGTATATACAGTATACTGTATATAATGTTTGTAGTTTACAGACCCCTTTTTGCCTATTTACAGAGTGTTTATACTGATAAATGCTGTTAATTTATCTAGATAATGCTCAATATAAATGGATAAATAGTTCCTAACTGTCTACGCGATGCCTAAGAAATCTTGAGTGCAATCTTAACTCTTGTTTCATCTTATTCGATATAAACAATTCCATATTTTAACTGCTTTCTTTCTTTAATTTCTGTCAGACTTGTTCAAAATTTCCCATTTCAAAGTGATGAATACGTTTCACCTGTTTTTTCGATCCATTACTGATAGTTCCGTAGGAAATCTTAACTTTAGTACAATAAATAATTATTTGCGGAATACTGCTCTAAATAGATAAACAAATCGAAGAGAAATTGGACTCATATATTTTTATAATTTGTGAAATTTTGGATAGCTGTTGCACGTAAAAGTATGGAAATAAAGGTACAATAAAACAACTCCAAATAATGATTATTCATATCTTAACTAGCGTGTTATAATATACAATATTTATATAAAATTATTTATAGTAATATGTAGTACAATTTCTTCTTAGGGGGCTACAGGAATGCAAGATAAAGTTAAATACTAATGCGTTATTTGCACTGTTTATATTTTTAAAAAGTTTTATGGGACCATACATTTACTTTGAAAATAGCAATTTCATTATCCTTAATAAATATGACTTCAGATAGAAAAAATGTAAAATATTTTCTTGGGATTTCTCTAATAAACAACAGGAAAGTATTTACCTTTAAATACAATTTAAAAGAGATTTAACTTCTTCATTCCATTTTTAAAAATTTCTTGTGTGTAATTATATTATATATAATTAATTATATTCCTATTAGTATGAAATCATGCAATTCAAGTGACTACTCTAGACTTAACTAATTCCAACCAAAGTTGGCATGACAGTATTATGCCGTTAAGAAGTTCCTACCAATCTTCGTTCAATTAAAAGTTTTAGTACGGCGCTCCATAATATTAATATAAAATACATTTCTTGGTTACTTTATGGTTGAAGAGTACGATCATCAATTACATGACAGAATGTTGAGCTTACATAGTTGAAAAGCTTTACATTTTTAGACTATTTCTGTAACATTCTTGTCCATTAAATATTTTATCATATTTTAAGACGATATTATGGTAAGATGGTATATTAACATACCAGACATTAAAGAGCTGTCATAACAACGACTATGTGTCATTCAACTTTCTACTCTAATCTATCTTCAACATGACATTGTTTGATGACAATCGCACATACAATCTACATTTATTTCGAATGAGTCAAAAAGGATATCTTAACTTAATTTTTGTATAAAATAATGCGGACAGTCGAGTTTGAAATTTTCAATTTAGTGTATTGGTCCTGGGCAGACTTATCTGTTCACAATTTTCTTGCCTAACCAGAATACTGTCTGAATTATATACGATCAATTTTTGAAGGATTTTCTTAGGACTTGTAGGGAAGAAACATAATCAAACCACAATAATATAGTAGCTGGAGTTCAAACACAACTAATCTGTTACAAAGAACACAGAAACAGTTACAATCAAACAGAGAAACAACTGAAACTTTAGTTAACAACCATGCATCATTGAGAAAAGAAATGTTTACATTTGCCGGCAGACAAAGTCAAACTTGTGTCAGCTTAATGAGTGATAATCTTTAATGGCGCACAGCCAAATTCAAATGGGTTGATACTAGAACTCTTCGTCTATCAATAAACTTCGTTTCTTGTAAAATTTTAAGTCTACAGATAGTATGTATGTAGTATGTATGTATGTATGTATGTAGTATGTATGTATGGATGTATGTTTCAAGATTCACTTACATTTTATTGAGTTACGTTTCATAGCAGTTTTTAAAAAGTAAATGTTCAGATGAGTTAGGGGGAGGCACTACAGCTGAAGAATGTACTGAAATTAAATCTCGTTACCATATTTATAAATTTACTTTCCACATTATTTTTTCCCCTTTTTATTACATGAATCAGCCACGTGTGTTAAATATGTTAAAATCGTATATGAGTCTACTCAGCTTATTTACAAATTTATTAATAATACTACTCGTATTGTCTCGTTGCCCCCGTGGTTATAACACCAATGTAAAAATACTAATTAAGGCCCGCCAAATTCAACGGAGTTTCATGCATTATACAATAAAAATAGACCTATATGTTAACCAGGGACCCTAAGAATAACCATTTCAGTACAATCGGTCTAGTATTTTATTATTTGATTGAATAAAACCTATACGAGCACACAGACAGACACCACTAGTTTTTATATAATAGTATACAATTTAAAAAGCCTGTTATATGTAATCAACTGTTCTATGTAAATATTTTCAGTTAATCACAATCACATTTTTCATTAATTTAACCAATATTTTAATTTGTTTACATTTATAGCCTTGAAAGCGTAAAGTAAACTTGATAGAAACAAAACTTATTATTTCAACCTTTTCTGCTACCACTTTTGAACAAACATTAAGAAAATATCCAGATAAACAGATTAAGTTTTATTGTGCTTTAAACTTAGATTTCGGCAAATACCAAGAACGCAGTGCTTAGTCAGTACCGTAATGCAGATATCAAAGAAGTTACTACCTAACTTTGACTATAATAGCTATATACAGACTGTTATAAGCCCAAATTAGTTCTTTTGACAGAAGTAGGCAGAAGTCTGAGAACATATTTGTCTGTGTGTGTATATTCTTCTTGATTGGAAAACAAGGAATACTCAACTATGGATACTGAGACCGGAGTAAATTACAGTGGCCATAAATGTACACTGTTTACATATTTTCTTGGTCATCAACACAAGGCAAACACAACACTAGTATGGTAAATTGAATTCCCTCGAACTAGAAATGCTCATACACGTACACTGCCTACGTAATTGCGTGTGAAGCCGTGATTAACTAGTGGTTTTCTTATATAAAATTCAGTTGAATTGGAAAAAAAGGGAACAAACTAGACATACACAACCGGAATACTATCAGTCGACCATTAGGATTCTAAATGGGCGTACGGGAGTGTGGGGTGAGTCGGCGAGGATCCGTAATCTTACAGGCGTCAAGGTTCTCTGACAATAGTATTTAACTAGATAAAATCTATACGACGGAGTATCGAAAGGTCCAACAGAGCTTAAAGACATAGTTATCGAGCAGACGGACGGATTGTCCATTGACGTTTTAATCCCAAAATCATTAAAGTTCTCATGAGAAACCTATAGCTGTACCAAGTTTCAAGCCTCTATGCTGTGTCTATTACGAGTTGCCACACAGACTAAATGCTTTTTAACCCCAAAATCTATAGCCTTCTTTCTTGCCCCAAGTGGAATCTATGCACTACGTTTCCAATCTCTATAACCATTCTATCCATAGTTATATCACAGTCGAACATACAGCGACCAATAGCGCAGTATAGGGGGTACAACGGTTATCGTAAGATAACCACATCAAGCAACGTCGAGCGAGTCTGCTGCTTGGATGGGTGACCGCTGAGCGATCCTGTCTTTGCGCAGGATGGCTGCCCGGCCATTGGCGGTGGCTCGGAAGTCACCTTATAGCTGTTTGTCCCCAGGTTCAGTGTTAAAAAGGGCTTCTCAGGGACATCTTTACTTTACTTTACAGTGACACTATTTTAAGAATTCTCTGACGAATCAGTAATCATTATGACCCACTACCTCTGTGTTTAGTTCCTCCTCCATGTGTGGAAGACGGCCAGGAATACCCTCCAGGGGCGAAGTGGACGGTGGTGGTCAATGGAGAATGTGAGGGAAGAAGCTGCTCACGAACTGGTGAACTGTCCATGTCAGGGTAAGCGGTATATAGATAATAGATAAACCTAAACATACAATTTAGAGATGTAGCCTCAAAAAGGTTATGATAAAGTTATATACAATAATAAACCTTTTTAACACTTTTGATATATTTTTTTTATTTCGTAATATGTACATTTCAAATTTTAAGAATTCATCATCAGGTACATTTTTAGGTTAAGGTAAGTAATTGAACATACAAGTTTATGACTAAATCTCGATTGTGATTTTCAGCTAAATAATGTCAAGCGACAGAGAGTTTTAGCTCAATTTGATTTAAATTGATTGTAATTTCATGTGTTTGAACATTCACTTTCATACTGTCAAGATCACATAACTGTTATGGATTTTTTTAACCTTTTTTGTGACAGATCATTAATCAGCATTTATAAAATTAAAATCTCAGTAAGTGTGGCTTCTGGATAAATCGCTGATGTCAATTTTACACTGTTGTTCATATTCCTCTAATAAAGGACTTTAAAACTAGGCTTACAACTGAAATGCTTTACTCCCTGCTTGAACCGTTCCTTCATTGTAGTCAAAACAATGGAAATATATCAATGAAATATTTTTTACACTGGTAAAGACATAGCTGTAAAGTTGCATTATGTAATTCTAAATATTTGTTAATTATTAAATTATTCTTGGCTTAATTATTATTTTGTTCTTTCAAAAGATCTGTTTCATAATTTGGTATTTTCTGTAATAATTAAACTCTTACTATTAATATGTTAATAGTATATGACTAGGTAAAAATTATTTTATTGTAGTCAGAATGTATTATTGTAACATTAAAATAATATTATGTTATACAAAGAGGGTAGTAGAAGAGTTATAGTAAGTAGATCGGATTCTCCGTTTTCTTAAAAAAATGTAAACCCCAAAATAAACCCTAGCTATATAAACGAATCAATACTCAGGTAACTATCCAGCTGAATAACTATTAAAACTAATGTACTTTAAAACATTAGTCCAATTAATTTAAATTTAAAACAGCTACTCGAACTCTAAATCTTTGTAATCCGATACCAGAACTTTTTTAAACGTTACTGTGTGGTGGTTAATTGGAACTCGATTATTCCTTTTGATTACAACTTTCAATTACACGAATTACCATTATTCAATTGTAGAAACGATATTTTAACATGTTGCTTTCATTAGAGGGTAAATTTAATTTATGAAGTTTTGAAAAGTTCTAATTTTACGTTATTTTTTAGAATTACAAATTGTATTGGCTCTCTGCTTCTTATATTTCTTCATTTCCTCTCCTCATCCTTCTTTTTCATCATTGCCTGACTATTTCCCTCTCTTTCCTCTCTTCTCGTTTCTCATCTTTCCATCACTTCCAAACTATGTTTTTTCTTCTCCCCCTCTTTCTCTCGTGTCTCCAACTACAGTTCTACCACTTCGTGTACAGGTGTCCAAAATACAAGCTCCGAGAGGGCTGCTACTTGACTCGAGGAGATCTGACCAAGAGCTACCCCGACTGCTGCCCCAAGCCGGTCTGTCCGCCGCCGCCATAGACGGAGCTGGACACAGAGCCCAGAATAACATTTGCAATTAGCGAATAACATATTATGAGCGTTTCCAGTTATTGTAAACCCACCCTCTATGTGTCTAGAAGTTTATGAACTCGTGTACAGGTTATTTACAGTGTTTTGTATGCTGATGATTTGAAACTATATAGAAAAATTCGAGACAATAACTACGTTTCTGAACTGCAATCAACGCTAAATCTACTTAGCCTTTGGTGCTTAAACAACAACTTGTTTCTAAATGTAAAGAAGTGTTTTCGATTACTTATTCTAGAAAAATATTTTTAACACCACCAGAATGCTCTCGTAATGGCACTTAGCTACAATTAGTGACTCATGTTAAAGATCTTTGACTCGACTTTTACGTTTGACAATCACCTTAATTTTATCATAAATGGATGCCATGGGATGTTGGGCTTTGTAATTTATTAGAAACACAAAGTTTTTCCATTCAATTATTTCTATCATTAAAATATATAATGCATTCGTAAGAAGTAGGCTGGAATATTGTGCAATAATGTTTAATAGCATTGCTTCTCTGGAGCTAATTCAAAACAAGTTTTTAAGGTATTTATATCTTAAAAGATTTAATGTTTCATGTCAGCGAAACCTGTCAACAGCTGTCTTAAGAAGTATTTTTTTCTTCTGAAACTTTGTTAACAAGACGAGACGGATCTATTATTTTATACATTTATGAAATTTTACAAAACTTATTTTGTAGCTCTTTTTTGATGGAAAGGTTTTTCTGCACGTTCCAAGAAGTAATCTGAGACCCTCCTTGGTTTTTTACACCACGTTTTCATACATTGCAGTTTTATAACTTTTCATTTTTTAGAGGTATTAGGTTGTTAAACATGTATAAAAATGAATTGGATATATTTAATAATAATTTTAATTCATTTTGTTTATTAAGACGTTTCACTAAATGTCGTCTTCATTTCCACTTCTTCTCATCCCTCAGCTCAATCACATTTCCCCCACCGCTCTCACATTTCTTCCACTCCGTCCCCAGCCCGCCTTTCATTACTCAAATCTCTTTTACGGAAACACCAGCACAGTTTACTACTACAATTTTGGCTAAACATATTTTTACTTTTAAAGCATTATGTCTCATCATAACTTATAACTTTTGGGAAAGTTACAAAATAAAATTCATTATTTGTTGCAGAATAAAAATGTGTTTTTTCTAAAAGAACATACAGAATATACACAGGATTAGCACAAGAGTAAACTGTTCATGTAAAACACGTTTAATAAAATAAGTTTTTTTTTCGGTCTATCTGGTTTTTCAACAGAATCTTTTATTATTTTTTTGTTATATAAAAGAACCCTGTGATCCATTGTGTGTTTTCATCAAAGCCGAGAGCATCTTACTTTCAAATTTATAGTGTTTTTATGTTTGAAAATAATTGGTTTGGCATAATCAATGATAGAAAAAATAGTACGAGTAATGGAGCTAGTTAGATTTTACTAGAAACTTAAAACTAACAAGGTAAAAAATATATTTGCTAAGTAAAATAAGCTATCTATTGTAATAGGAATTCAAAAAAGATTATACAATTGATTCAAATTAAGTAACTTGTACTTACAAACTGTTACAAAATTTAAGTTTTTTTTACAAATTAACGTGTTTTTTTGTGAACATACAGTGCTTTTAGAGACTTCTCAATATTGTAGTTCTTTCCTGATAATGGAATTATGGTTCCTTGTGAAATACGAGCACTTATGGTGCTAATGTCCAACCAACGACGTAGCGGCAGCAACAATAAATACGAGACATTTCCAGAAAGTAAGATAAAAATATAAAGGGTAACACGCGTATTTCGCACTCGGCGGGAGATTGGATTGGCATTTTTCACGAAAAGTATGATGATCACTTCTCAACGTACTGACCTCTAACCGGTCTCATTGCAGATGGGAGGAATCCGGTTACAAGACAGTGTAGCCAACATATCGAAAAAAATCTCTCGGCCGTAAGAGCCTCAGTACACTTATTTTCTGGGTATATCTGCTTTTGAAACTGATATACCTATCTGGGTTTGAAAACAATCCCTTCTTTGTACAACATACAAATAAAGGAAATATACCAGGTTATAAAAGTTTTATCTTTAATACACTTAATGCTACAATACAGTAAATATCATAATCTGAAAATCGAAAAAATTATCTGGTTTTGAAAATATACGACTCAATTTGATTTCAACGTATCATTTACATCAGAAACCACATGGTGTGTTACATAATTCTGTCTGCCTTTTTGGAAATTCCCACACTTGTGGACTGGTCGGTACTTACAAAAGGGATACTAATGTAAGACTTAACGATGCGTTATCTGTCTGTCTCAATGCCGATAGGTTCATTTATATCTCATTAGTCCTGCAACTGAGTAAACTCACCTTGGACTAACAGAAAAGAAATTACCAGCCTTTCAAATTATATACTTTAATGACAGCCTAAATCCCGTTTTTGGACCTGCACCATCATATAAGTTATTCTTGTCTATGTAAAAACAGAGTTTGAAGCAAAACGTTTACAGATAAAATCTTTCTTAAAATATCTTGCACATAATAAATCATATTTTTTATTTTTTAGCTGAGTTTCATAGCATGTTTAAATAATAAATATCTACAACTAGTTACCAAAATATTATGTTACATAATGTTGGAGTAGTTAGGATATATATTTTAAGATATAACGTGTTAAAATCTCATATTATTTTACTCAGTTTGTTTAAAAAAATGGATTATTCTACTGTGTTCTACTTGCCAACTGGTTAAT
Organism: Homalodisca vitripennis; assembly: GCF_021130785.1. Lineage (NCBI taxonomy): Eukaryota > Metazoa > Arthropoda > Insecta > Hemiptera > Cicadellidae > Homalodisca > Homalodisca vitripennis. The sequence goes on from NC_060213.1 coordinate 47,466,445, forward strand.
CAAAATACCATTGTAAAGATTTTCACTAACGCTCTGTCAAATCGCATGGAGTGATATCCACTACCACCGAACTCAGTGCTGCCTATGTAGAAATGAAGCTTCATGAACATTTCAAACTTATAGGTCAGTTATTTTTTGAGAAACGTGTGGACTGACAGGCAGACAGAATTAAAGTATTCCACCCTATCAAGTGACAGACTTCGCTAACTCTCAGCCAATAACATTATCTGTTTTGTGATATGGCACTAAACTATAAAAAATCTTGAACAATAGAGAACATTTGGTCATAATAGTGAAATGTATATTAGTAAAGTTACTTTGTATTTATAAAATTAACAATGTAATGTATATAAATAACAACTACTTCATAAGTTTTATTTCTTGGTAAATGGAGGGGAAAACTATTTTATAAGAGAACCTCAGTCAATGTTCACATTTCTAAATTGATAATCATTTCTTAATATTTTAATCAGTCTTTTTCTGGTATGATAAAGAACATCGAATTCTTTAAAATGTAACTTATATTTCCGATTTCCTAGACGAAATGTATCATCGAAAACACTGCAGCTGAGGACAACACGACGGCCAGGGCTGGCGAGGATCCTCTGCGCTCAGGAAACAGTCTGTGGTACCTTCCAGATTAGGGCATCTGTAACAATATAGATATCAAAGTTGTAACTAAGATTATTTTCGGTTTTCTAGAAGAAATGCACTTGTATTATCGAAAACACTGCAGCTGAGGACAGCACGACGGCCAGGCCTGGCAAGTGTCCTCTGCGCTCAGGAAACAGTCTGTGGTACCTTCCAGATTAGGGCATCTGTAACAATATAGATATTAAAGTTGTAACTAAGATTATTTTCTGTTTTCTAGAAGAAATGTACTCGTATTATCTAAAACACTGCAGCTGAGTACAGCACGACGGCTAGGCCTGGCAAGTGTCCTCTGCGCTCAGGAAACAGTCTGTGGTGCCTTTTGGGTTAGTGCATCTGTAACAATATAGATATTAAAGTTGTAACTAAGATTATTTTCGGTTTCCTTGAAGAAATTTATTATCGAAAATACTACAGCTGAGGACAACACGACGGCCAGGGCTGGCGAGGGTCCTCTGCACTCAGGAAACATTCTGTGGTGCCTTCTAGATTAGGGCATCTGTAACAATATATATATATATATATATATATATATATATATATATATATATCAAAGTTGTAACTAAGGTTATTTTCGGTTTCCTGAAAGAAATGGCTCGTGGAGAACACAGGAACTGAGGACAGCACGAGAGTCCTTGCTGTAGCCGTCCAGGTTAGAGCATCTGTAACAAGTTAGAGCATTTCCTCACTTAGGATACAATTTGGGGAGCCTTCCAGGTTATTTTATCTGTAAAAATATTTATCTTGTAAATGTTTAAACTTGGATTCTTTTCGGTCCCCTGAAGATATGGGTTGCTTCTGGTTAGGGCACCTCTAACAAATAAACCCCGAAGTAGAGACTAAGTTATATAAAGAACAGTTTAGCTGAATCTATCCAATATTGTTGGGGGCCTACGTGTATTGCATTTTATTTATATCTTGAATAACATCCGTAAAACTATAGAATATTATGTACTCAACTTCAGAAATATAATGATAATATCTGAAATACGTAACTTGGTAGTATATATCATGCACGATTAAGATATAACTTTATAGGTGTCAGATGTGTTAGTCAGTATCCTGCCAAGTGTGTTTTAGATCTGTTCTGTTTACTTAGAATATGAAGGTGAGAAAATTTCGCATTAGTCTTAAGATCTTTGTGATGCTTTCAAAGTAACAGGATATTAGGACAAGTAAATTTGGAAGAAAGGACCGTCTCCTGTCGATATTTCATGTCACATCCGGTTTGGAAGTAGGGAAGGCTAGCTCTGTTCAACCTCTTCCAGTCAAAAGCAGGCGGAGTATGGCACTTCATGTTTAGACTTGTAAAACCTTTAACGTTGAGAGAGCCTCTTCATTAATCATTCTCCGCAACAAACTAGGCGTATCAGTCAACCCTTTTACCCCATTATCTTGACATTTGTGTTTGGTGATAGCCATTTCGGTGCCTCTCCTCCATGGGGTTTCCCAAAAGGAAAACTTTGGGTTTTGGTGTACTCAGGTGTATGTCTAGTTAATAGAAAAGTGCCAGTAACAAACAGATTTTTTGTAGAACCCGATCACATTTTTTTTGTATTGGCCATATTAGTATGGTATTGAAATTGAAATTAATAGATATACTGCTATCTAGTTTTCAAAACTATTGTAATGACAAAGGTTATTTGTATACCTGCAGTATCTATGTTGTAATAAAAACCGTGAACAAAACTATGCCAGAATCCGATCACCAAGAAAATGAATCGACCTATAGAACCATGCCATCAAGTTTTAATTAATACTGTACGGATATGATTTTAGTTGGCTTGTTTTGTGATGTGATATGTTTCTAATTTAAACTGTTCGAGTATTTGTTTGTATTTTAACACGTTTCTCAAGGTATAACAGTTTCAACCATGTTATAACCTACCCCAGAACAGATATCTTCCCACCGTCGACACAGGAATGGCGTCCACAGCTTCCTTCCGGAGTCCACTTCTCTCCCACTTTGTACACTTTGCTTCCCGCGCGGCACTTATTCGACTGAACTGCAACACAGAAACATCCGTTACAGGCAGTCTTCAAGAAACTTTCAACTGCTCTAGAAACTAGAAAAAATCAGTTAAATACGTTAAGGCTGGTCATTGTTCAACTAGAGGTTTATTCTCGATAGTTGTATAAAATAGTAGAAACTAAAAGGATGATAGGATTACAGCAGGACTAGCCATATTAAACTGAAGATTCATCCTTAAAACAGACTTTTTTAGTTAAGAAATTGGAAGGATAAGTTTACGATAAGACTAGCAATACTAAATATTGACTTAGTTAATAACTGTTGGAATTTGTAAACCAAGTTAGGTTTCATATAAAAAAAATACATTTTGGAATCTTACTGCTGAACTGTTTCTTTTCTTTAATACGAGGGTTGTTCAATAAAGACTGAGACTGGGCCCGGGATTTCCCCATACTGCTCTGATAAGACATGATGCCAGGTTTTTCCAATACCTTTGGACCCTATTGTTTACCAACAGACATTGAATTGCTTTATCTCTATCACAAAGCCATCAGTGCTCATTTGAACATCAGCTTGGTAAGTGCCGCCTCCAACGTTTTATCATGTCCAGTTTGCGTGAACAACGATATGCGATTAAGTTTTGTGTTAGACTCAACAAAACTGCGACTAACACTTATGAAGACATAAAGCAAGCTTTTGGGGATGACGCAATGTCTCGTGCTTCATGTTTTCGCTGGTTCAAAGATTTTAAGGAGGGAAGAGAGGACCCAGAGTTGCAGGGAGGAGATGGTGCCCCAGTTACTGCTCTCACTGAGGAAATCATCAATACAGCAGCGGCAATGATCAAAACCGACCGACGTCTGACCGTCAGACAGATTGCTGAACTCCTTGACATATCGGTAGGTAGTGCTCACACAATTTTAAAAGACAATCTTAACATGTCTAGAGTGTGTGCTCGTTGGATTCCTCGTTTACTCACACCTGAACAAAACCAAAACCGTGTCGATGTTTGCCTTGAGTGGAAGCGGTTCGTTGAAGATGATAGGGATTGGTGGAAGAGTGTAATCACTGCTGATGAGTCCTGGGTTTATCAGTATGACCCTGCAATGAAAATACAAAGCACTGAGTGGGTAGAAAAAAATGAAGGTCGCCCGAAGAAAGCTAGGGCAACCAAATTTGCAAACAAAGCAATGGTCATTACTTTTTTTGACTATAAAGGAATGTTGTACACTCATTCAGTTCCACGTGGACAGACAATCAATGGAGACTATTACAAACAAGTTTTGGCTACATTAATGAATGATCACATTTCTCGAAAGCGTCCAGAACTTCGAGGAAACTGGAAACTTCATCACGACAATGCGCGGCCTCACATTGCACACGTTGTGACAGAATATTTGGCCAAACGAAACATTAAGGTCGTGCCCCACCCACCTTATAGTCCTGACCTTGCGCCCTGTGACTTTTTTTGTTTCCTACTGCAAAAAAGGAATTAAAGGGACGTCGTTTTGATTCGGAACAGGATGCAGTAAAGGCTTTGGAGGTGATCCTGAAGAACATGTCAAAGGATGGCTTCTCTAACGTTTTCCAGGCATGGCAAAGGCGCTGGGACAAGTGCATTTCACTTAATGGGGAATACTTTGAAGGTGAAAAATTTGATGTAGATCAGAATTAAATAATAAATGTTTTATAGACACAGTCTCAGTCTTTATTGAACAACCCTCGTATTAGACACAGGAAGGATAGTAAGATTACGGAATGATTAGCCATATTAAATTACAGAATTAATCCTTAAAAGCTTTTTTTAGACTGGAATAATAGGAGAATTACGGTAGAAATATCTATACTCAAATGGAAATTCGTGCTTAAATGCTATTTTTAATGTTCTAAACTGGAAAGATGGGATTACGATAATACTAGCAATATTAAACATGGACTTCATCCTGCAACTGTTTGAACAGTTGAGATCTGAATATAAATGTTAGGTGATTTACAAAAGCTAGGTTTTACAAAATAAAAAAATATTATACGACCTTATATATCCACTCTCCTTTGAGTTTTAATCTCTGAAATAAAAGATTATACGTGCATAAAAGTTTACAAAATGACAAACAAGAATAAATTCGTTTGAGTCAAGCATAACAATAAAAACTAATGTATCTGTCAAAACCATTATCAAAACAAAACGCCGATAAAAGTTTCAAAGAAGAAGGAATGTTCGCTACAGAAAGCCTAGAGGCCCAGTAAAAATAGCTGCAGGCGGCATTATAACAAAAGGAAAAGTTATTTTATGTTACTTATTTAAGGTAATGAGATGAGGTTGCGTCTAATCTATCTATGTCCACCTTATTGTAAAATGTATTGGTATTGGTGACCATTTATAAAAATAACTGTAAATTAACATGGTACTACACCTTTTTTGTGAAAGGTTTTACTATAAAATACTTTCTATAATTACTTCTGTGTTCAGAATTTTCCGTACAAAACTAGCAAAGATAAATGTGTTTTATGGTATGTTGTTCTTTCAGTTTTATGTTGTCACGTTGACATAATAGATATTTATAGACTAGTGTAAATACTTGTACTAGATTAAAAACATTTGACTTCTCAGAACTGGAAGTGATGTCGCATCATTTAGAAGAAAAGTGTATTGTTGTTGATTATTTTTTATGTTTACACATGTATCTGATTATTTACATTTTCTTGCATGTTGCTGGTTAAATATTGTTATTTTTGCATATGGTTATTTTTTTAATTTGTTATGACTTTGTTGTTGTTTATTTCTTATCGCACATCACAAATTTATTACTGTTGCTCGTTTTTTTATTAAACTATCTATTATTGTCTTTGTCTTTTTTTTCCTTTTAGTCGATTATTTATTTTTACCACTGTTTGTTATTTAATTATATAAGTAAATATTATTAGTGCACTAATGGTGTAATTCCTTTGGAAGAATAAATAAATATATATTATAACCAAACCTTTATTCCGCTTCTGAGACCGAAGATCCGCTTGGTTCCCTCCAAATCTGTTCAAGTCCGTCTGGAAGCCGGCAGGAGGCGGGTAAGGAGCGGAAACTATACCAGGGTTGCGAGAGGCAGGAGTAAAGCGAGGAGGAGGGCCCTTAGAGGACTGGTAAGGTAAGGTTCCCTTTGGACCATTTAAAGAGGCAGAACCCCAAGATCCTTGGCGAGGTGGAGGTTTATTGTAAGCTGTATTCCAGGGTGGCGGATAAGGTCCAGTATTTCCAGAGTTTGCTCCCCAGGCACCCTTGGTAGCTGCAGAGTACGCCCCTGGATTGGTGGAACTCAAAGGAGCGGACCAAGAACCACCGCGTGGGGAAGATTGTCCCCAAGCACCTTTAACTGCTGGGCTGGGTCCTACAGAAAAGATCTGTATTTACTAAGTGAAACCTAGTCAACAAAATCTTGTTGAAAAACACATTTTCAGATTTATTTTGATTCTAAAATTAGTACACAGTGAATTTCATTGGAACTAATCATGGGTTCTTCAAAGTACTAAATGTATTAATTAATTTCATAGCGTGAAAAATTTATATTACTAAAGAATTCCTTGAGAGAAACTTCTATTAAACTACAACATCGTACAAACCTACCTTCTAGTTTCAAACAAAGGAGTTAATGGAAAACATTGGAACATGTAATAAAGAACATAGTGAATCTCTGATTTGTCAAATTGATGAGTTATTGGTTCACCATATCAACCAATCACGACGAAGCCCCCTTCATTTACTGCGAAAGTTTGTTATAGGCCTTCTCTGTTTAGGTTTACTTCCAATTTAGGTCTATACGCAATGACATTAAAAATCTTATATCTGATTGGTCAGGTTGATCGGTTATTGCTTCCAAGATATCAACCAATCACGACGAAGCCCCCTTCATTTACTGCGAAAGTTTGTTATAGGCCTTCTCTGTTTAGGTTTACTTCCAATTTAGGTCTATACGCAATGGCATTAAAAATCTTATATCTGATTGGTCAGGTTGATCGTTTATTGGTTCCAAGATATCAACCAATCACGAAGAAGCTCCGCGAACTTCGTTAAAATGCGAAATGACGTTACTGGTCCTTCGTGGTTTGGCTCATATTGGGTAATGAAGAAGATGGCTATTTTCATCGAGGCCGAAATGAGGTTTCCAACATTTTAATTTTATTAGCAATGATTCGTTTCGGTGTAAATCGAAAAACTTAGGTGTTAGGTAATTACACCAGCCGTTGAAGCCTAAGATTTGACATCATTAAATGCCTGAATTTGGTTAAAAATAAATAATTTGTATTATTATATATTTTTATTTTCAAATAATTGATGCTATCATGTGCCGTTGAATACTCTGGTGTTATTAATGTAACTTTGTCATACTCAAGTAGTAAACCTTGGATTAGCTTCGATGTTGAAAGATTTAGATCCAACAGTGGCAAAACAAGCGTCCTCGACTTTTTTTAATTTCCTGTAATACTCGGAAAACAGATGAAAAAGCAAGTACAACATGATGCGTGACGGAGATGTACAAGAAGCATTTCTCCTGATTTTGCTTGCTGAATTTTAGCGTGGTAATCCACATTACTCGTTCAGGTGACATTGTTATTGTACAAACAAAAACAGGACCCCTGATGACTCCATAAATAGTACATCATCTAAATATACAGTCGAACTTTGTCCAGCAACTTCTTGACACGCAAGACTTGTGCCCGGTGATGTCCGTTGCCTAGTTCCAGTTGGAAACCGTTAAGTCGTAATCGATCTACCTTAAGCAATGTATTTTTAGATGTGTGGCCTATTTGAATTATTGGGTCTTACCTTTGAAAATAAAATAAAAATAATATTCATCAGATTTCCTCAATAACGGGCATATAAGAAAAATAAATATAAAAAGTGAACTCTAAATAGAAGAAAAATGGTTTATATTCTAGGATTCCAACGACAATAAATTATTATAATATTATCTCGTAGTTTTTCACAAGTACAGGTAAAGAAATGTATGTGTGTTTTCAATTTGATATTTTAAATCACTAATTAGGTAATTCTTTATTCGACTAACAAAACACCGAAATAATGTGCTCTAAGCTGGTTTTGAAATCCATAATCAAAAATGTTAAATGGCCGCCATTAGTTTTAAAATTACAGGGGACTTTTTCCAGTGACGTAATGAAGACTCTATAATGCAATCATGAACGCAAAATGCTAAATCTGATCGTTTAAAAATTATCGGCTTTTAACTAAAATACGGGTTGATAATTTTTTTATAACGTGCCTCTAACTTATAGTGTTTATTTCACATTTCATGACAAGTAACATTCGAGTAAACTTAAGAAAGTGCCAAAACAGTATCTTCAGTTAGATGCGAAAGGTTTTTTTCTCATTTAAGATCGCATAAAAATAACTTAAAATGGAGAAATAACTGTAAATATTGTTTTTATTGAAACATTTTTTACGCGTAACCTAATCCTAAAAATAATGAACCGACCTTTTTTTGGGGTTATGTTTTGTTCAGAGATTACTTTTGTTTCGTTAGTTACTAAATTAGACACCAGCGTGACAAGTACCGCTATCTCAAATTACAATTCTGTAACTTCATTATTTATTTTTTAAACTTCATTAATCTATCATATTTAGGTTAATTGTATGTATTTGTATATATATATATATATATATATATATATATATATATAAATTTTGTATATAATTAAAATATGTTTAATTATTTAAATACGTTAAGATAATTTTTAGGTTAAATGTACATTTTCTCTTCGTAAATTTCTTTAATTCACTTGACCTGAAACGTTACACGTAAAATTGTAAAACAGTGAATCTGTATAAATAGATAGAGCGTAAAATGTCTTATATGTCCAGTGCTAGAAGTAAAACCTCCTTTATATTGGCAAAGCCTAAATGAAAGTGCCATACATTGAACTCAAATCCAAAACTCAAGGCCATATTCATTCATTCCAAGCATTATGATACATACTAACAAATCTTAACCTTAAAATGCGCAGTTTAACAGCACTCACAAATATGTCAGAGTTGAAGGTTTCCTTGCCCCAGTGATTTGTATATGTCAGAAACAGGTTTACTGTTATAAAGCTATTACCGCCACACACGTCCCACCCGGTATAGTCGGTGCCAATTAATTGTTTACATGTGCCTTGTACCTTCTCAGGACAGAAAAAATATTACACATGGACGTTTCACTGGAACGACTGTTCACAGCACTATCCGATGGCCAGACCTAGTACTATCAGCGGTTGGACGTAGCGCTAATTCCGTTTTCTGCTCATGGTATGTAACTAACTTCAGTGGAACGAACAGATTTAAATTGTCTTTGCTTCATAGCATTACAAAAACAGTTTTGTCAAACTAGCAAAGCACTCAAAGTTGCAATAGCACTCAAATAATATTCTATTTTTTAAATTGAGTAAAACCTAAATTCCACACTATATATCCTCTATATAAGTCAGTTCCGGATGAGACTGACATGAAGCCTGTCTGAGATCAGGAAGTATTGCGTCGCTGCTCTTAATGATACTAACTTAATAATGCAAATTTGATGATTGTCATTTAGGGGTCACCGGACCCCTGTCCCCCCCCCCTTTTATTTAATTAGCAATTGAATAATTGTTTATAGCCAATACTACAGTCATCTTGTATATCTTCACAATATAATTTGGAAAATTAAATTATTTTGATTATAAACATTCAATATTAAACATCAGTTTTATTATAGTAGATATGTTGTCTTTATTTCTCCAGGAGTATTATCGCATATTTCGTTTTTATAGTTTTACAAAGCTGAGCATAATATATTCGACCCTCATACTTCTATGTAACTGGATGAGTTGGCATGTACATTTTTTGATAAAATTTTTAATTTAGTCAATAGGTGCCCCTGTAATAGGGGTTTTTGACCCTGTAATTGGGGCGGCTGGTTTCGGTGTAGTGCAAAGTGCAAAGTGTTATATTTCTTTTATCTTTGAACGATATTCTTCAAGTTTTCTTAATGTATTTTAATGTGTAGTTGTTGTGTCACTATTTTTATTGCTTAAAATAAAATATTACACACATAAATAATTATTTTATCTGTAAGTTTATACTTGCATTTTTAAATGTTGTAATTAACACTATTGTTAAGTATGATTTGATTCCTTGTAAATACACCACAAAGTGAGGTTACAATAGTGAGGTTACAGGGATAATGGCTTATTTCCAAATATATTCTACGTACCTAGGCCTATATATGTTTTGGTTCATAAACAAGTAAATTAAAAATCCATAATTCATAAAAAGACTTTTCAAAGAAGGGACCCCGGAGCACCGTATGCTAAATCCGCCCCTGATCTTAACCCTACAACTGACGGTTTCGGACCATTTCATCCTGTAGTGTCGGGCTGTTTTAGAGCTTCACGCAAGATTTTATTTAAAATATAAATTAAGAGCTATATACGACTATATATTATGTTATTACTTACTCCACATTATAGGGTCATCTTTATGTTAGAATAATTAATGGTGAACTAAAACCCTTTTTTGAAAATTAGGATTTAAAAATTGTATTAAAAAGCTTTTGAAATAACGAAATAAAAAAATAAATGAAAATGTTATGCAAATAAATTTAAAATTTGGGGTGCCCATCCCCATCAAATCAAATTATTGTGAAAAATGTAAATGTGATATAGCTATTTTGTGTACAATTTAGTTTCAGAAAAAAATACTTTATACACACATATGCCATCATAATGAACCTATAAAACAAAAAAGCAGTTATGCGCATAAATTATGAAAATCGGGTGTGTATGTAAGAGTATGATAATACTCGTTTTGGTAAAACAATTGAACATAAATATATTTTATATTGAATATTTTCTTACTCAAAATAAAATAAGCTATACAGCACAGCATCAATGATATAAATTAGACAACTCATTTTATAAAGTATAAAAAAGTTATTTTTCGACATCATTAAAGAATCTCTTCTGGATTAATATTTAAATTTGTTCATTGCGAAACTAGTTTCTTTAAATTGTTTAGTTATAAAATCCTTTGTGGTGTTGGAATTGTATATAAAACATGTTTAGTTTATTTTCTATCTTATTAGTTAGCGTTTTAAAATTAAATTTCTATACAAAGTAATACTAACCTATAAACTGATGGCCGTGGCCTAAAGCACCGGCAACAAAAATAACGCAGAAAAATACAATCATAGCTATGAAATAAGTTGACTTAAAACACAAAACTCCTGACCCGTGTGAGTAACACCTCCCAAGGACCGACTGGCCTCCCCGCGAGCCGTTCTTCAACTACTCGTAGCTACTTACCGCCGCGGCGGGGATTAATTACGGGGAAATCCGTCGCGTTTCCGCCTAATCAGGAGCGCAATCTTTGCCATCTTCGTGGCACCAGTTCCGATCACTGTTACCGCTGCATACTACGAGGAACGGAGGAACAGGACTAGCCAGACTGCTCAAGGTCAATCATTTGTCCAGTTTCCAGGTTCCACTGACTAGCACAGCGAACTGAGCGAAATGCACAAGCAGGTTTTTTCAGTTTGGGGATGACAAACACAGTAAACCCAAAAACTCGAATAGAAGTCAGAGCGTTCTCGTGGTTTCTTTTATTTATTTATTTCCAACGCCCATTTTTTTAAACACTTACAACATTCATATAACATCAAGACGGATACACAGTCGTCATCAGCATACTACATACACGCGGCTTCACACGCAAGTTTGAAAATCGAAGGCCGTAGCTTTCTTAGTAAAAGCATTCGTGATGTAATATAATGGAGCCCTACAATTGTTTTAAACATAATTAGACATATCAGGTACATATTATTTCAGCACCCATGGTTGAGAGATTCAAAACGTAAATATAAATTTTGACTGGTTCTATTTTAGGTTTTGTTGTACGAATACACAACACAAGTATCGAAAGCCTAATTTTACCAAAACATGTCAACTAATGCCTGTTTAGATTAACGTTCTATCTAAAGTTTTTCAAGTGCCATATTTGAGTTTGCCTTGGGCCCAAAATTAAATGTGTACCACCAAAAACTTTGACTCTTTGAATTTACTGTATGTCTAAACTTTTTCAAGAGTTATAGTAATAGTTTGCTTTTTTATCCCGATAAATAAAAAAACGATCGAAACGTTTCTGCGGTGCAAAAGAGAGGATTAAATACAATTCCGCTCTAATTTATTTACGGTTCCACATTTGATTTTACGTTGGTGCACTATCCAAGAAAATAAACACGTATTTGGGTTTTGGTATTCAACTTAAATTTTAAAGCGTTTATTTGCGGTCTGCGATTTTTCTGGTGCTATTAGTAATATTTATTTTTACGTCGATCAAGAAAAAATGTTAATAGAAATGTATACTTTAAAAGAGAGATATGGTCATTCTGGGTTATTCTTTGGAGACAGATATATGCCACCGTGAACTTTCTGTAGGCCTTTTTGAAATGTCCAATTCCGTAGTATATTATTTTGTTATAAGTCGTAATGCTTAGTCATTATTAACAGTGAAAGCGCTCAAAATATCAATTTTCGCATTATGCAAACCTTTCTCTGTTTTCAATGATTAAAATATTAATGTATCGAACCTACACTAGTTCATAACGAAGCCGACAGTGAAAACCGTACCAAAATCCTTTGAGTAGTTTAAAAAATATCATTGCATAAACAGACCAACAAAAAAGCGACTTTTATTTATACTATGTATTGATCGATGATACAAATTGTAACTTGACATAGATAACAATAATAATAGGTATCCATATCAATACTAGCTAACAAATGGTAAAGTTGATAATGGTACTTAATAACAGTATAGTCTAAATACATACAATAATAATAGAAAATACTAGTAGATAATAAAAATGTAATGGACTACTAATATAAAAGACAAGAAACAATTACGGAAAAAGCAGGGGAAAAAGAAACTTAAAAAGCAAAAACTGACAATATTTATAAAGAAAAAAATAAAAATATCAATATATTAATTATTCTAAATAGCCTAATATATGTTTAGTATACATCATGTGTTAGAAAATATGGCTCAAAACTACATATAGAGGGAAAATGGACTGTAATAAACAAAAAGTTTTCCTCTACATTTATTTATTTATTTATTTATTAACGACAACGCCAATGTACAGGAAGTCCACATCAATACGAACCAAAATGACTCATTAATAGAATTAAACTAACAACGTGCTACGTTTGCAATTAGTTAGCAATAATACAATACACTACATTTGAACCAGATCCATTTGTAAACTGTACAGATAAACCACAGTGTAAATCAACACCAATTATCAACAATAATTCAACATATTCAAAACTGGCTCATAAATACCTATATTAATTCAACATGGTATAGGTAAATATTTGAGGAGATCATGTTATTATTATCAATTCGAAAGGTTTTGTGAACAATTATGTTTAGATATTTGTATGTTTACGTGATCGGGTGTTTGGTACTCAATCACTCAAAATTCTTGTGGACAGATTTAGAAGAAATTTTAGCATGGTTTAAACATTATAATAATACATAGACATATTTTATCCCTAAATACTATTCAATGTAAAGTGCTTATTCCGTAATTATTAATTGAATGAACAAAATAAATCTTTGTGCATTGTTCTACATATAGTTATGACAGTAGTAAAGCCTGATTTAAATAACACCAGTAGTGAATTCAAACCATTTACTTTATTTTGGCAACTTGAAATTAGTTTCATTTGGTATTGTGGGACAGCATTTTTACAGTAGCTAAAGAGACAAAAAATGAAGGACCTGGCATTAATGTAATTCAACAAACCATTCATTCTGTGACTACAATTTGAGGAAACAAACGAGCGAGTAATCTCGTGAACATTGCAAATGAAATCACCAAGCAATGCACCAGAAACAAAGTGCAAACTTTATGGCAGAAAACCATTAAGTGGGAGGTGGATCTGTTTTGCTCTGAAGATACATTCTATACTGATTGGGTATATAAAAATGTTCCTAGACTGAAGCAAGAAAATAGGATGATATAACGAACAGACATTGGAAAGCATGGGCATTAGGTATACAAATAGTCACACCTAACTAGATTGTAAGATTGAAGAACTAATAACGAGGGTACAGATAAAGAAAGCGACCTGGATGAGCTGCATAGCGGACATGCATTTCATTCTTTGTAATCTAAATAATGCTAAATATTTAGGAGAGATTTATTACCAACGTTGATCTATTGAAGAGTAAGGCACATCCGCAAGTTATGTTGTTCACTATATTCCACTTATTAAAGCAATGTTTGGTACGTAAATTAAAAAGGATATGCCTATGTGTTGAATATTGTGAGTAATAATATAAATTTATAACGGCGTAATATAACAAAAAAAGCAATGCCAGCATAATTACAATCTAAAATCTACTGCAATTTATAAACATCTATTAAAAAACGTAATACAACTAGTTCAATAACAATTTGTACATTAATTTTATTCAACAGCAATAATAAATATATACTTTATTTAGAATAACACTAACAAATATTTGAATGATATTATTTTAATATTGTGTGTGTGTGTGTGTGTGTGTGTGTGTGTGTGTGTGTGTGTGTGTGTGTGGTGTGTGTGTGTGTGTGTGTGTGTGTGTGTGTGTGTGTGTGTGTGTGTGTGTGTGTGTTAAAAAAGTATAGCCAATCTTAGTTTTTTTTAATATTTAGTGGGGCTAGAAAAAACTATATCTGTATCTCTGTCTGCCTATCTGTTTGTCTGTTTGCACGGTATCTCGAAAACAAACTCACCTATAGACTTGAAATCTTGCATGTAGCTTCATTTATATATGAGGAACACTGAGTTCTATGACGGTGCATATCCAACCACGGAATTTAGCTGAGTATCATTGATGCCTGTCATTCAGTAGCTAACACCATTTCTCTTTTGTATGCTGGAAGGATATAAACATTTCTTTTCTGTGCGATTGCATGTCTCCTATCTGTCCACTAGACATCTCCAAAATTAAATGAGTAATAGATTTGAAATTTTGCATACAACCTCAGTGAAGCCTTTTACAACACGAGGTGTGGCGTACTCTTGCCTTGTAATTAATTGAGGTAACGGTAACAGACAAATAGTGGTATTAAGTGTAAAACACCAGCATAACAAATGCACAACCATTATCCAACCTTCTCAAGGAAAGAAACGCCTTTTTTAGATGATGTTTAGTATCGCAGGAGAGATCGTGATGAGAATCAAAGAGGTTTCCAAGGTTACATTAGAGTTCTCCTGGTGTTCTAACCTGGCTCGTAACATTTGCAAAGTACTAGGCTTCTATCCACAACCATACTATGGATTACGTGAATTAAACAACAGATGAACTTTCCCTAACCTTATTGAGTTGCATTTCCCCACAGGAATTTCTCCTAATCAGGTTCATCCTTCAGAGCCGGTTGTACTGGCGGTCACCTTGAACCTGTTAGCACAATGTTTTAATTTGAACCTCTTTTGCACTCTTAGTTTTGTCGGAGAATAATGAGGCATGTGGAGTTTTAAAGATATGGCAATACGCAACTAAAGTTTTTTGTAAATTCCACTTATTGGGGGAATTGTCGGGAGATTCTTTGCACTTTTTCCAATCGTGCCTCCCAAAACTTCCGGAAATACAGACACCAAAAATAAAAAATATATGTATATATGGGGTTATGTAATATAACGCGAGCTTGTGTACACAACTGCCTAATATTTAATATATCTAAAGTGGACTTAATACAGACTAAGTATTTGCATACATATTGGATGAGTTCGTAAAGTAGTCTTAGCCAATAAAATGTTTCAAGATGGTGACGATTCGCATTTGTCGCAACCAAAATTTTATTTATTCCCAATACTTATCTAAAATGACACATTTAAAAACGTTAAATAATTATAAACAACTTTTATCCTTTCGCATTTTTATCATTTCAAGAAGGCTGGGTCCTGTAAAATGAGACATCTTCCATTATTTTACGACCAAAATATGGGAATAAAAGGTCTGAGTTAACCGTAGTGTTCTTATAGTGTAAATCCAGGGAGGTTTTACTACAACAGGTCCTTTAGGTGATAGCATGTTTTGGCTGTTTAATATTAAGTAGGACATGGTTCCCACGAAATTACATGATCAGAACAATTTCAGAAGGATATCACAATAATCTCTGAATTCCTTTTGTAACATAATTTCCAGATAATCAAAACCATCAGTCCATACAAAAGTTTATGTATACATACTTTTAAACACGATATCTACGAAATTTCTTACTGGTTCACAATAAACTGTACGCAATGATTAGACTTTTCCTTTTTGTGTTCTCTTAGGACAAGAAGCTGAGAAATTGCACGTTTAGGTGGAGATCAAAATGGGAGGATGTCAAAAGGGTTAAAAAAAAAATTAAAACAAAAAACAAAATCTTTTCTCAGATCACAGTGTCAGATAAGTGTCAGCTTAACATATACAATAAGGTGCCGACTTTCAGTTTCTTTGTCTAGTTGTCTAACGGTAATATAACTATTACTTGTGATTCTAACGATTGGTTCTAAATTAATCAAGCTAGGAAAAATATAATCTGGGGAAGAATTTTCGTTTTAAACCTAAATTTTGTAAACATTTTTCATGTCTTCAGAAAAGGAATTTTAAAGTGGTGAGAGTTAAATTATATCCACAATTGAAAAAATCCGCCAAAAAGAACTACCTCAAATAATTTATATCTCGATGTTTAGACTTAATTTTGAAGAATTTTCATTCTTTACATTGTCAAGATTTGTTAATTGACCTCCATTTTATGTAAATACATGCTACTTTCTAAGGTTTAATTACAACTCAAATTTGACTCCCAATTTTAGTTTTTTTACTATATCGCTTTGATGGATTTTTCTTTTTAATTTCGTTCAGTTTGCATGTTACACATCATTCTTAGGCTAATTAGTGTTACTTCTTTACTAATAATTAATTACCTGGAATGTCAAAATAGTAAAGTTTGCTTCTATACAGAACAAGCAGCAGTTGAATTCTCAAATAGCATCTTCATTGTATCATTATGTACTTAAAAACTAAACGTAACTTTAAGCTAACGAGCTATTTAAGATTTTTTACACTTAGAGATGTCCGATGATCTTTGTTAACTGTTCTCCCTCCTGAGGAGACGAAATACAACTGATAGTTTAAAAGTATACTGTTGTATCATTTTTATAAGCAGAGTTTTACTTTGGGAGTTTAAGTATTAAACACTTGTGAATACAGATGCATTTACACACACAGTGTTCTCTTTGAAATCTGAAGCATGTTTGTTAAAAGGAACAAAATAAGTTTAATCTAATTACGTCCATAATTACTTTTCTCCATGAGTGAATCGAATAACAATAAATTAAACCTAAATTGGCCGGAGTGTTTCAAGAGCAAAATAACGTGCAGTAATTACATTCAGTTTGACCTTTTAATGCAATTATAAGAACAACTATGTGCATCTTCAAAGGATTCGCGAGATAAAAGGTCAACATCACAAAGAGTGTTATTTTTGTTTGGTAATCCTAGTCAACCTTTGCAGTATTCTATTACTCATACAATTAGCGAATCTTCCCTTTATAAAGTAAGGATTCGTATTCATTCGTATTCTTCCCATGCAATTTCTTTACAATCTAATATTCAGTACTAAAATTGATCTATTACAATATTTAACGAATCTACATTATGCCTTTTACAAGTTTCTTCTTTGAATTCGACTGATTCTAACGTAAGTTAAATGCAAAATACTGGATAATATTAGAACACGATTGAAAATAAAACTATAATATAATATTTATATATATATATATTAATTTCGTACAGCGTTAACTTTTTATGTTTGAACAAATGTGTTCAGTAGTTTACCATATCCTTAGGTTACTAATATATTGAAATAGAAATGTATTCTTTCTTTCGTTAACAGGGTCATTGAACGCATGATAAAGTATTATTAAACCTGAAAAACTACATAATAAGCTTTGTGTGTTGATCATGCGCAAATTATAAAGTACATTTCACTGATCAATTTCACCAAAACTTTATATCAACTCATATTACACAAAAACGAGTCTTTAATACAATTCAGGAAAAGGTAGCCTCGTAATCTTAATACTGTCATTATTAGGGAATACTCTGTGTGCATTGATGATAAAATACTGTGTATACAGCTTGTCCTAGATCTCTCTACCAATATTTTCAGGGATCATTCTTGGACCAAAGGCAAACCAAAATATTATATTAAAACTTTTGAAAACTCAAACAGAATTTTCGCCATTTGGTTTTTTTTCATTTAACTATTTTTAATTTGTGAACGGCTTGTCGAAATAAGTTTAAAATTAATATATACCTTTATAACGTAAAAGCCTAAATAACAGAAAAATTTAATTTTTGTACCCTTTATTTTCAAAATGACGGCTACCTAAAATCTTTAAATATCTTAAAAACGACATGTGATCAAAGTCACAGTTATTTCATTTTAGTCAGAAAATTTAATTACAAATCCAGTGATATCAATTTTAAGCACACCGGTTCAAATTATTTGTAGATTATAAAAATCTGTATTTTCTTATGTTTTTATCAAAATAATCCTACATCTTGCAATTTTTTTTGTCTCATTTAAGCATCAGCGTCAGCTATGTCGGCTTCGAAGTGCACTGGTTTTTTATTAAAGTACAAAGTACATGATTGGACCTCTCCGGGATTTGAACCCGTGATCTCTCGGTTAGGGAGCCGAGACTATAACCATTAATCTACGGAGGAGGACTACTTCCTGCAATAGGAAGGGATATTATGACCACGCTTAAACGATGTAACATAATCAGCTGATTAGAACAGCTAAACTTAAAACAGCTGATTGTTGTGTCCACAAATAGTGCTGTTATATAATGACATGGATATGGATAGTACTCGGTTTTTTAAAAACGCAATATCTCCCTTACTTATCAACCGATGTTCTTAAACTTTGTATCTTTGTATTTTTTGATTAAAATGTAATAACTATGACTTTTTATCATTTGTCGTTTTTTAAGATATTTAGGCTTAAATATCTTAGGAAGCCGCCAATTTAAAAGGAAGGTTCTAAAAAAAAATTTAATCGTTGTGTTATAAGGGTAAATCCCACATTTCAGCTTTTTACAACAAGCCGTTCTCAGATAGAAAACAGTTACAGTTAAAACCAAAAAGCGAATTATTGAGTTTTCCAGAGTTTTAATATGATATTTTGTTTTATCTTTGGTCCAGGAAATTATGCTTGAATGTATTGGTAGAAAGTTCTGAGACACCCTGTATTTTATCTATAGTTTGTTATCTATCAAAACAAGAAGAATTATGTATTTATTTATGGCGTGTATTACTTTAAGGTGAATGTATATTATTAAGATATAATCTTCGAAATGAGAATCATTTCACACTTCAGTCAGAATTATATGAATTATTTAATGTTTAGGTTTTTATCAAACACTTTGTTGATACAATTGTTCTAATTTTATATCACAATATAGACTAGAAGAGCTTACAATCTTCGAAATGATATGAGTGTTGTGATGTGTTACGAGTCATTCTATATTAAAAAATAGCAGCTATCCGCGGCTTTGTACGTAATTTCTTATTGAACAACAGGTTCGCCATAGGAATATCTTTGGTAAATGGCATAATAAACACTGAGATAAGTCATGGTTGCTGGAAAATATTATAACCTTCAGATTATTTTTTAGAATAATTATTTCAGTTTAAAGAGCAATAGTTTGGGGCCCTGAAATTAGAGAATGAAACGAGCTTTATGAGTGCCTACGAAATAAGCAAATTTATTTTATGCGCAAACATTCCATATTTCATTGAATACCTCCAACAACTTCAGTAACACTTAAACCATCTTAGTTCAATGTGGAAGAATACGTGTGTAGTAATCTTAATGAAAGCATAATGCAATATATCTTATATCCTTTAATCTTAATGCAATATCATGTAACTCTATGACAGTTTTGAATCGGAAGTTAACTTGTTTAAGGTGTATATATTTCAGTGTTCGTGGTTTAGAGATTTTAAAGTTAAACAAAATTGTCACTGGTTCTTATTTTAGATTTTGCGTGTGAAGAAGCATTCCTAGTTTGAATCAACTATATTTCACATAGTACAGTATAGTTGTCTTCTAGCCATGATCAATGAAATATATCCATTAAAAATATAATTCTTCCAAGGAATGCAAACTCCATTTTAAACCCTATAGATGGTTGATTTCCATGAAAGACATTTCATTTATCTATTGCGAACATGAAACACCATCAAATGTCATATTTCCTAGGATATCGAGTAGGTGAAAAACAAAATATAGATCCTCTTGTGGTTGCAACCTTTCAACCCCTATTGATGTTTGATCGTTATGAAAATTCTTTAGTTTTTCTGTTTAACACATGAGGCATACGTGTACCAAACTAGAACTTTCTTAGATATCGGGAAGTTGTAGAATTAGTGATGAGTGTGTAAGGAGGTTTGGCTTTTATAGATAAATAATATATACATATATATATATATATACACATAAATATGTGTGTGTGTGTGTGTGTGTGTGTGTGTGTGTGTGTTGTTGTTGTTGTTGTTGTTGTTGTTGTATACAAGGTGTTTGAAAAGTCTGGGTACGGCTTAATATTTTACAAACCATAGCAGATAACATCTATAAATTTTGCACAGTGTCATATGGCTATGTAAACTAGTTTTCGTTGCTATTACCATGACATGCCAACCATGGGGGGACGGCCCACAGAGGAAAACATGGAAATCGTAAACTAAAGCATGGGTCGAGTGATACCTCATTTTAAAGAGCTCACTTAGTAGAGTGAATGCCGCAAACCGTATCTCAAAAGGTTTATCCAATCAGGAATGGCGGGTTGTTTTAGGTACACATTGTGAAGTACATTATGCGCTGCCATTTTTTACTGGATCGTCGTGTTTTGATGCGGTAGGCGGCGTTTCACCGATGTGTTTTCACTGACTTATTTTTAATTATCATGTTATCTGTTATGGTTTGTAAAATATTAAGCCGTACCCAGACTTTTCAAACATCTTATATATACGTTTGTTGTTAAAACAACATCTTTAAGGATACAAATTTTGATGTCTCATTTGATACATATTGCTTTGGCTATTAAATCCAAAAATGTTATATTTTGAAAAAGAAAGAGTAGGTACAAGTGGATAGATAATTTTTCCTTAATGTCTCAGTTAAACTCAAGGAAATTAATAATTTATTCTCACTCAAAACTTATAATTCATTAAGGTAAATATAGCCTAATCCCAGCAGATTATACGGACACACCATGTAAGCCAGAGTGGCCAAATATTTTTTACCTTGTACTTCCAAATTTCAATTTTTTTATGTGTCAGAATCAATCAAATAATTTAAAGACATTAGAATCTTTATATCCTCACTTTAGCATGTCTCAAAGTCCCGGAACAAGTTTGGTGCTATAAAAATTATACCAATCCTAAGCGTGAACATTTTTTTCTTGTGTACAAGTAAAACTACACAGTGCAGTACTTTTAGCATAAAATATAAATTATAAACCTTATAAAAATCTTCAATATTACAGAATGGAGAGGATGCTCCTGGAGACATTTTGCTAATACGTATTTAAAAGACAGGAAGAGGTCACATTAATCAAGAGATTGCTCCCCAGACCCTTCCAATATAATATTGTGTACCGTAAGGGTAAGTGATAGGTCCCCGGCTATATTTTGAGATAAAAATCATGATATTACTAAGTGCGTTACTTTTTCACATTAAACTAACGAAAAATGCTACGGTAAACAAGGAAAAATTGGCAAAGCTCGGGTGTGGTTAACAGCTTGTAATAGACAAAAAAAGACACACAAAATAATTTTGAAAACGATAAAACAGTGGACAGTGTGAAACTCTGGAGGATCTTGTACCTAAAGCTTTTTTGGGTTTTATAAACAATGTATGTTTGAAATTGTCTAGGACCTTCTGTGATATCTTCTGGCTACTATGAGTATTGCAGTCTTGTTTTCTCTAGACTCAATGGCCTAACAGTATATACAGGCTCGTAGTAATTACCACACCTGTTTTCATATTTTCAATGATAAATAAAATTAAAATTAATTGGCCACAAGAGAAGATAGTCATGCACATAAAATCTTTGATAAGCAATTTTTTTCAGAATCCTTTATTTTAGATGAGAAATGAGAAAGATTCTTGTCCAGCATTGGCAAGTGGTAAACTTGTCTATAATGCTCTACCACTCTTGCATAAGGATCCTACATTTCAGGAGGTTCCGGACGGCCTAAACGCCGTGCTCAGAACGTGGAACAAATCCATCGTCAAGTTATGCCATGCCAGCAAAGTAAATTAAAACAACATATAAAATAGTGACGAAGTACATTCATAAAACGTGTTACCGCTCAGTGATAATGATTTTTTCAACAAATTTAAATGAAATAATTAATACGTAAAAACTACAGCACATGGCGCTGGTTTCAATATAAAAAATGAATATACACATACATAAAAGACAATCTATAAAAGAATAGTGGCTACACTGAGTAGCCTACACTCGAGCAGGTGATCATCTGTTAGCAGCTCAAACTCCTAGGCTTTTATTGTCATTGTCAGTTGGTTTTGTTGGTTATGTTGTCTAGTCTTTCAGTTGTATTTGGGTGTTTGTTTGATTGTAACAGTGACTCGCAAACTGCCTAACAATCTATGTTAATTAGGATATGATTGATCATTTTCCTTAATCAACAGTTTTAGACATGGGAAACCCTGACAGTGATTCTCATAATGAAGATAATGAAAACATTAAAAATAAAGATGTAGACAAAGATTTCCAGCCAAGAGAAGCGTTGGTAAGTAAAACTAATAATAAATTGTAAAATGTTTAAAAGGGCAAAATACAAGATAATATTTTTGCAATGTTGGACATTTTATAAACCGTTTTAGTTAACTCCTAAAGCTAAAAGTAAGTTACTTCAAAACACAAAGTAACTATTTACACAAGGAACAAAATAGTTCATAAAAAAGTAGCATTAAAACTTGTCTTATAAACGCCCCAATGGGGGAGACTTTAATAAGGGGCCTACACTCTTATTCAATTGCTATTATTGAACAATTTGTTATATTATCCAACTTCCATATGTAAAATTCATGCACAATAAGAGTTATATTAAATTACCATAACAAGAAGAATCAATCAATATAACAGTATCTATAGTCCTCAATAACAATCATATGTTTGAAATTAAAATATGAATTTAATATTTACAGTAATAATATCAAAATAATAAATGAACCAGAACAACCAAACAAATTATTACATCCAAAAATAAGAAAACTCATAAAGAAATTGATAACAAATCGAAAAATAAATGATAACATGACAATAATTAGAATAGAAAATGGAAACTTTTCGAACTATCTATATGTTTTCTCGGGTAGGGTACGATAAGCGGACCTGGTTTTTGTATCGAAATTGGCAAACGATATTACTTAATCATAACCATCAATATAATCAATCGATCTTGATCAATTATTTTGAAATGTTAACTTAAATAATCTATACCAACAGCTGTAAACACTTTCAAATAATACATGTAGGGTAGTATTACATAAGTAATTATAATTATTACAAATTTCAGTCAATTTTAGAAAACTACACCACATTGCTTTGAAAGATGATAAGACATGTTTTTCGTGGCTTCAAGATGTTGGACTCGTACCAAAAAACCCATTATGTGAAATTTGTGGGAAAGAAACAACTATAACTGTGAGAGGAGCAAATATGGTCGTCTTCAGTTTTCCTAATTTTGGTTATAATAATTTGTTGATCATTGTAAGTATTAAATTTATATTTTAATTTAAAACATATGATTGCTATATTGAGGACTGTAGATACCATATTGATTGGTAAGTTAGTCTAGGATCTGAGATGCGAATATTAGGTATCGATGACTACATTCTTCGATATAAAAACCGGGTCCGCTTATCGTACCCTACCCGTTTTCTCCTGGGTAGCAATTTTTAACTGCTTTTAAGAAATGGTTGAACGCGTCCTCTTCAAAAAATCATACTGTACCTCTCTTTTACATAAATATTCGCAGAGATAATCTGCGAGAAGGTGAGCTGGTAGGCTATACCACTTTTCAAACTGCGTTTTATCACTCTCCACAAGCTTTCAACTGTCTGAGTGTTGGCACCAATTGCTGGGTTTAAAAGGTTTTTGTTATGATTAATGGTAAAATGGACAAAACCATAGTCACTCAATCTAAAATACGTTTTCCACATGTCTGTGACTATGGTTGTTCCAGGCTTTACATGTTTTAATACGAGTGGAATGAGGGTTTTTGCATCTCGTTTGGGTTGCAGTATAATGAGAGGTCACCACCACAATAGAATCATATTTTTGATCATCTAAATTATGAAAAGAAAAAATGTTGACACGAATTACGTTATAGATACTTTAAGTTATAATATAATTTAGCTGTTCTAAATCTAAAATATTAATAATTTATTGATGAATAAAAAACTATCTCGTTACGTGTAAACCTACTGTATACTGTATGTATAACTGTTTTGTTATACAATGTAACAAAACAGTTTAACATTTAATTACGTTTTACTGTTTTTAAGGATAAATGTGATGTTTTTACTCAAATACCATATAAGTGATTATACTTGGATTGAATTAATTTGGAACAATATTGTTATTTAATACATTAAAAAGAGCTGATAAACATTAATTGTATATATATATATATATATAATCGGTTTCACAGTGTATGTGGTCGCCTTCCGATTCCCTAACATTAATTGTAAATAACTGTAATTAAATTGGTTTTCTATTTCATAGTTTAAGTATTTCTAATTGATAATTTGGTACCCTGATATGATTGCAATGGTGGCCTCTTACTATACTGCAGCTCTCGTTTGTTTTCAGGACAAATCTCAATTCTCTACCTACCACCACGTTTTTGTCCTTGTATGGTTTCAATTAAACCTAACATCCAGATTCCTTATACCAATCTCCCTTTGTTATGTTTTCGTTTTCCGATTTTGCATTATCAAATTCCACTACCACTCCAGGACCTCCAAGCTTTTCTTCCCTATTAAACTGTTCATCAACCCATACAAAACGACAGCCAGTCAGGTTCTTCTTGATGGGCTATGTAAATCCAAACTACACTCAAGAATTAAAAAGTTATAGTTTGTCTGATTTCTGGAAAAAGTACATCAAACTCACAATGTTGCGCAGTCCAAACTTTGATCCTTGAAAGAAACGATACTTCAGTGCATTTTTACTAAAATTATGTCCACCTTTACCTTCTTTTTTGCATCTGAAGACGGCCATATTTGCTGCTCTCATAGTTAAATTAGTTTCTTTCCCACAAATTTCTAATAATGGGTTTTTCGGTACTAGTCTTCCATCTTGAAACCACGAAAAACATGTTGTATCATCTTTTAAAGCAATGTCGTATAGTTTTCTAAAATTGACTGCCATTTTTAATAATACAAAGTCATGTATGTAAAATTCAAATATTACATGTATTATCTGAAGGTGTTTACAGCTGTTGATATAGATTATTTTTAAGTTAATTGTTCAAAATAATTAAGTAATATTGTTTGCCAATTTTGATATAAAAAAACCTGTTCCACTGATCATACTCTCCCCATATTACTTAATATGATCAATATTTATTGCTTGTTTAGGTTGTATCAAATATACAATTAAAACTCTTGATGTACTAAGTCGCATCCAAATTTGTCAAAGCATTATAAATATTATACTATATAGGCCTATATTACATCCGGTTTTAAGAGTTGACAGCAAACTCAGAGTTTCATGAATGTAGATTACTCATAAAACAAAGTAATAGACTTCATTATGAAAGAACTGTTGGAATTATTACCATGTAATATACCTTCTGGTGATGTTTTTAAACTGTACTATTTTTCCATGAAGTATTATTGTAGCGTTTTTAAAGCTACATTGATTTATCTTTTGAATTAAAACTTAAATTAAATAAAAATTTTGGGATCGAAATATTGGGATTTAATTTTAGATTAGATTGTGAAATGTCAGGATAAAAACGAACATGTAATCCTTTGGCAAGTTAGTACTGGTAGTTTTAAATTGTTAGGAAGGCAGGTGGACTGCCTTGAATTGATTAGAACTTGTCTTGTTGCGAGTATTGTTCTCCTTGTTTGAGAAACAGCTGGACCAATGAGAGAGCACCACGGATGCCCTGCAAAGTTGATTGGAAAGGGAAGTATTTAAGCGCCCGCTCATAATTTTCGCCCTTCTTTTGGTTATTTTCATGAGTAAAGTTAATTACAGTGCGCCGTGTTACTTAAATTTTTTTTCCGCGAGGGATTTTGAGGTAAGCACCAAATTTATTGTACGTTTTATTGAAATAGTCTTCCTGATTTGATATTAAATTAATTTTTGTTGTCTTTTTTATAGGAAAAAATTAAATTCATAGAAACTATAGAGCAATCTGAATAACTTATTCTCGAAGAACAATAGAGGATAATAGAATCATACAAGTTACATTTGGTTCATGCTTGCAAGAAAAGTGAATTAAAATTGAACTTTGTTAATAACTTTAATTGAGATTTGGAAAAGTAGTAATTTATTAATATTTAACTGGAACTGTTTTATTGTGAATTATTAATTGGAAATTAATTGAACTTTAATAATTGTTTGAGAGAGTTGTAATTTGAATTGTAGAGACTTGAAAGTTAAGGTTCAAACAGTCTAAAGAGAAGTTTAAATTTTTATTTTTGAATTTTTAGTGAACTTAGAAGTGAACATTTTTATTTTAGTTATTTCCAAGTGGTATTTCATTTTTATTTTAAAACTTTATTATTTTATTTTAGAAGAGAGCTCTGATTTTTAGTTTGATATATTTGATTAATATTTTTATTTCTTGCCAAAGGAATTTTTAAATTTACTAAAAGGTTTGTCAATTCTTTGTGGAAAATTGAGTGATACAAATTCTGAAACGTTGAACTTATTAATTTGCCAGTTTAAAATAAATCCATTGTTTTTATTTATAATTGTGATTTTTATTTTAGACAAACCAGATAATATTTAATAGTTAACAAATTTAGTAATAAATTGTACTTAATATACACTAGGAGCTTACTAATCAAAAAATATTTTATATCGTCTTGGATGTCTTATTGATAAATTAAATATTAATACTCTGGAATATTAATATCCACAATCCAAGTCGTTATAATGATATAATAGGACTGCTCGAAGACCAAGTGCTAGAGGATAGGTTTTGTGGCCAGTTCTTGAATCAAAGAATTATGAGAGATATTGGGGAAGATCTTGACCATATTATATGTATTTTAGTAAAATGTCATGATTTAGCTTTTAAGTCATTTGGCTACCGGTGTTAGACAATTTTTTTATAAAATTGTATTGTTTAATAAATAGTATACCTCATTGGTTAATTGAAACATATAAAGGCTATAATAAATGAATTATGAAAAATACCTGATTTATGTATTTATTCAAATATATTACTTGAGTCATCCAGTTTCAAAAGGCATTATGTCCATCTAAACTAAATTTTCAGAAATGAAAAAACTGTCATTTATTTATGTTGCATTTGGTAAATTTCATTATTATACTAAAACATCTACAGAAAAATACTTCATTTTATATATTAATTGTAGACCTGTGTAAAAACCTTTGGACATAATGCGTTTTGCAGCAGTTTGCTGGACAAAATCACTTTTGCAGCATTTTTTTTGATTAAATCAGTTTTGATTCAGTTTTTATAATACTAGTAATATTTTGTAAAAATATAGGTGAGTAGTTATTATACTCTTAAAATGGAATTTGTGGCGAAAAAAAAAACAAAAACAAAATAATACAGTAAAGATAGATTTATTAAAAAATATAATTTATTTACAATAAGATGCATTTATGTTAATGTAATTAAATTGGAATGTCCGCATTTTCCTCTTGGATGTCCCCACAATCTGAATTATCAGTTTCTACGTGTTGTGCAGCAGTTAACCGTAGCTGTTCTTGCTGATTTAAAACATTACAGAAAAATCTCAAGTCGTCTCTTCCACACCAATTTTTCGTGAAATGTTCTGAAATATCATATCATATCAGTGTTTTAATATCATTCAACTTTGCTTCTTTTAGAAGGACTCCTTTTTCAATAACTGTAGGGTTCAAATTCTTTACAGTTTTCCCTCGCTTAGCTATACTTTTGCCTTCTCCTGTATTTTGGTTGTAGTGCAATTCCCCTCTTACTACGCATCTATCAGGATTGTTTTTTGTTCTTGACACAACAATCCGTTTACAAGGCTGCATTTTAAAATGCCAGCTTGCAGGTTTTTTTATTGCCTCTGCAACAGTACTCTTCCAATCTAGAACAGGACAGTCATGCCCCAAACGAATAACTGTTGTGTGTTTTTGAAAAATTTGGATATAGTCTTCATCAGTCAGTAAGGTATCATATTTTTTATATCTTTTTCAATTTTCCCAAAGACTTTGTCCGGAGGGATAAATGAATGGCCAACAACAGGGAATATAATTTTAAGAGTAGGTGGAGCATCACATAATAAAAACTTTGACATCACGCCAATCATTATTGCATTTTTATTTTGACCTCCGCGACCATCAGCAAGTAGCTTAATGGTGCGGATACCTGTCAGGTCAAGCACCTTTAATCTGTGATACACAGCGGATGCTACTTGGCAAGACCCCTTTTTGAATTCATTTTCAAGCCAAATATACGAAAATACATTGTCTTTTGAAAGACGCTCAGGTCCTTCAGAAGGTCCCTGACAAATGCAAAAATTGTAAATATACATTTGCCATGGATAATATGCAGACTGATCTGGAATTTAGGTATTACTTGATTTTTCTGACAGTCAAAACTTTTAATTTCATAATCATTTTCAGTTCTTACTTGCTCATAAAAAGCATCAGCCTTTTTTTGTGTATAATTAACTGTGTTTTAAGGGTTTGATTCCTATCAAGGTCTGTACAGATTTTCATTTCTGCTTTCAGAGACAAACAAGTTGCGCAACAATTGATCACTGGAGCCCCAAAACCGATATTGTAATGGGTGTTACAAAAGTTACGAAAAAAATCATATTGTACATTAAAATCATCTGTACATGTAGCTTCATACTGATTACATAGTTTATGAAAGCTCAAGTCACTTGAAAGGTATTGCCGGTGGACATTTTTCCCTCTGCAATAATGGCTCTCTAGAACAGGAACAGATTCTATAAAAGCCTTTATAGCTTGCTTCCTAGTTAGGATCTGACCTGATTTTTGTCTCCTCCTCTAGTTTCTACTGGTTCAGTTCCGCTTTAAAAAAATTCTCTACACAGTCTATGATCAAATCCATATTATTTTCTCTTGAATTTTAAAATGATAATCTAAACTTGTTGCAACAAGTTGGCTGTTAATTTTCCTTTAAAAATTACTTAACATCAATACTTCTGTATATCATGTAGTTTTATGTTGCCAACTAACATTATCTTTTACATGCTGTTAATTTATTTTGAGTTTATGCATTTTTAAACTGTAATACTTATAAATGTTTATGCATTTTATTTATTTGACATAAATAATAATGTATAATTTTTAGAAATCATATTTGTATATTTGTTGACTCAATTATAAATAAAAATTGATTGTTGATTTTTAAAAGCACAGTATAAAATAAAATAATACATATCACTTTATTATATGTTTCATCAGTAAAGATAATAGAGTACTGGTAATTGGCTGAGCATTACATCACTCGAGGAACTGGAGAAATGTAATTTCGATCTGTCTATCCAACTATAGTTAGAGAACGAACTGACCTAGAAACTGAAATCAAGAATGCAGTTTCATTTCTATTTAGGCAATATCGAGTTCGATAATGGTGCATGTCATTCCATGGGATTTGGCTGAGCGCAAAGAAACTTATCGCTCAGTAGGCTGACACAATTTCTATTTTACATGCCTAAGGAGAGGAGATGTAAAAATATCTTTTCTCCTTGATTGTCTGTCTGTCTCTCCACAAGATATCTCAAGAATAAAGGAGCTCTGGATTTGAAATTTTTCAAGCAATCTCAGCCTTTTACGTTTTAATGTACTGCTTTCATGTACTTATTCTGTTCATGGTCGCAAAACTTGAATCTTAATTTAAATTATCTAAAAGATAAAATGTTATACTTCAGGATTTTATAGTATTACAGGTAATTTGCACCTTGCAAATTCAAGTGCAAACACTTGATGAGGGAATTTTGTATTTTACAGATTAGCAAAGCCGTGTTATTCCTGACTAATAAGAAACTGGTCCAGCAAGATCCACACCATCTGAGGATGTTCTTATTAAAGAAAGGATTAACAGAAGATGAAGCCTCAATGGCATTCCAGCGAGCAGAAGTCATAAAATCCGTAAGTAGCAGTGTAAAAATTAAAAAACCAGTCAATCTCTGTTTATGGACTTGTGTGTAATTTGACATTGTATGTATATTTATGAATGAATGTGGGGTTAATAGGTCTGTACTCCACTGACACCTGAACCCTAGATGACCTGTAGACTCGTAAGATAACACTCTATATAATATCAATTGGTTTTGTGACTGTTATTGAAAATATTGTACCCATTTATAAAGAGAGATATGATAATATTTAAATTAAGAATTTATTGAGTATTTTTAAACTGATGAGTAAATTAGTTTCAGGTCTTACTCTGAGTGGTGAACTTAAAATCAGTCACTTATTTTTAACCCTTTAAGGCGTATGGATGTCATATGACGTCTTCCTTTGATAGGCTAAAATGAGTCCTGGGTGAAATCCAAAAAAAAAAACCAAAAGAAGTAAAAAATTGAAATCTTAAAAATCTCTTAAAAAATGTTTATTTACATTTCAAAGCTTAATAAAAAAAGGATTACGTGTTCTACAAGTCAATATTTCAGTACTTTTTTCAAAATCAAATGTCTTATTTCCTCACTACAGCAGACTTAATCAGTATTGTCTGCCATTTGGACAACAGTAACAAACTGGATGGTTGCTCAACAAATATGTCACTTTCACAAGATAAATATGGCCACAGTATGCAGTATACAAGGAATGGCTAGTATAATGTGGCGGCATATTCTGACAGCAAAGTGATTGATGCGCGCGCGATGCGACCTTGAGTCAGTGGCTTCTACCTGGTCTCTACTATGATCTGGTGGTAAAACCAGATTACAAGTGAATGCAAGCACAAACATGGAAGTTAAGTATGTTACCGATAGATGAAACCACTTTACAGACAAATATACCTAAAGGCAATCAGTAATAGCAATGCATTTACGATAATACAAAAATACAGAGGCTTAATGTCATATGACGTCCTTACTCACTATGTAGAGTTTACACACTCTCCTTAAAGGGTTAACTAAAAACATTTCATCTTGTAAAGATGTTCAGTTCGCTTAGGATTGGTAAGTAGAGGATAGGAGCCGCCTCCTGTTGAGATCCCAAGAGGAAGGATGGTGAGAATTGTATATTAATTATGTCACCTCTGAAGGAGAGACCTGCTCTGTTCCAGCCTATGTGTTCAAAGCGGGCATGGGCCAGCACTCCCTCATATATAGGCTAATAACAGCCTATACCTAAGTGAGCTACACTCCTCAGGGGGGTTCACTTCTAGCTGGTTTATACCTTCCACTTAAACATATAAAGAGTACAGAAAAAACGTGTGTCACCTAAATCTAAGACGATCCTATGGATGTACAGGAGCAGCATATTAACTCATATGTAGAGATATTGGTTTCCAAAGGTAGATCGATAGGTCTAGTGTATTTTAGAATTCATGGAGCTCCATAAGTGTCCAACGTTAAGACAAGACAATACCTGCCAACACAACACAAGCTACCACGCCCTGGTCTAAGAGATGGCTTTCTAATCTAATCTGTTATAATTGTTATCTTAATCTGTGTTCACTCTAATGGCAAATAACAGAAGCTGTTTCTAGTCATCAAATTGGCGTGGCTGATATTTGCATCAACATTGACAGATTCGTTTGTATTCCAGCAAAGTGTGCAAGCTGAGTACTCCCAGTCTCTTGTTCATCCGCAGCTGCCGCCTCCTCTACTCCCCCCTGCTCCAGTGACATCGGTTTGGTCAACCGTTCATAATATCATCACCACAGTCACGTCTATAGGGGGAATCTTGTACGCCCTCTACTGGCTTTGGAAAGTAAGTAGATCAGTCTGTAATGTTCAAGAGCCGTTTGATAAGCCCTTGCAAAGTCAGGGAGTCCTTCAGCGTTTTAAAAGTATTTTAAGTTAGTAGGTTTCCTGGGCGAAATGACACCGGTTGTTGGCCATATTAGATTATTTGTACTGTAAGTAGTGCTCGTTTGAATCATTTAACGTTTTATTGACTCAGTTGTGCATGTTTCAGACTTACATATCACCTTGGTTATTTGGCCGTAAGCCAAAGAAGAAGCCAATAGAAGCTTCACTGTCAGATCTGGAAGCCGCAGTAGGCAACTGCGTAACTGATATACAGATTATCCGCACTAGCCTGGATACTCTGGCGGAACAGAAGGCTGCAGAGTTGACACAGGGAGTCGTCGTGTCACGGATACAGGAGGTCAAGTCCGAGATTGGAAGCCTCAAGACGCTGTTGTTGAACAGGTGAGTTTATAAATTATTTACGAATTTGAGACAATATCTGTAGAGTTTATGCTTTATTTACAACTATTAATTGATCTCCTTTGAATGCTCATCAGTTTACTGATGGTAGGAGCATTTATCCCATGAATACAAATACGTCAACGTCTAGTTTATTTTGCTTTGATGTGAAACTTTCACTGTGGTAAAACACACATATTACGTGTTCCCAGTGTGATGCCAGTTATGAACTGTATCATTAATCTATTAAATATTGTTATAATGAATCTTTATCAAGTCTTTATACAATAATATAGTCCCATAAACTATTGTAATTGTACACTTTTTAATGTTACCTATTTTCTTTATGTTTATCTGAAATCCAATATTAATTTTTAACACCTTCACTGTGGTTGTATATTGAATGACACAAACTACTCTCCATACTATTCTGCTCAGTAAAGCATCTGCCGCATCTAGCCATAACATTCTCCTGATCATGCTTCAGCTGTGCATGGAAGGCAGTTGTTTTCCATTTCTACGCAGTTATGTATTTGAAATGCATGCCTGACTGTGCCTGAAGTGCAAACAATAAAGTAATTCTTTATATTGGGGCGCAAAACACGTAGCCAGGGATAAAGTCATCCACAAGGGTTCCCAAGTACATAAATACATTCCCCCTGTGTTAATGACTATTAATCTTCAAATCATTAGAGTAAAAAGAATTTCCAGGAACAAACAAGAAACATTAGGCTAGAGTTATGTAGATTAGAGATCAATTATTAACGTACGGTTTTGTTCAAAGATTTCCCACCACCAGTATTTTTACAATAGTAAATAGTGTATGTTTAAATACGAGGGCAGTCGAGAAAGTAACAGACACTAGTCAAAGTCAAAGCAAACTTTATTCGTGAACGTAGAGTACAGAATATGTGTCAATACATAAAAGTAATTATAAATTAGGTTGTCAAATCTCTCCAATTTGAAAATTCTTCAACGGAGTAGAATGTCTTGTCGGCCAGCCAGGTGGTGAGACGTGTCCTGAATGGGAATAGTCTCTTCTCTTCTTTGAGATGTCTTGGCAGTAGATTGAAAAATTTTGCTCCTGCATAGGAAGGTTTTTTGGCAAACATTGCAAGTCTGTGAGATTGAAGGTTGAAATTTACTGCGTTTCTGGTGTTGTGGGTATGGATGTCAATGAATCGTTCAGCATTGCTTGTGAGAATGTGAATGATGGACTGAAAGATAAACAAGGCAGTAACAGTTTGGATACCAAGGTCTTTAAAGGCACTTCTACAAGTGTCTCTTGGTCCCAAGCTTGCTAGCACTCTCACAGCCTTTTTTTGCATTATTAGGACTCTATTCAGATTTCCTGCAGTTGATCCACCCCAAACAAGCAGTCCATATCTTATGTGGGATTCAAATAGTGAGAAATAAGCAACTTTAGCTGTTGCGAGGTCTGTGACAGCTCTAACTCTTTTGAGCACATACAGGGCAGTACTCAATTTGTTGCAGACCAAATCAACATGAGGTGTCCAAGATAGAGCACTGTCTACAATAATTCCCAAGTACTTAGTTTCTTCCTCCACCTCTAACATCGGGAGCCCAACATTTTCATTTTGTGCTCTACTAAACAGTACTTGCTTTGTTTTTCCTTCGTTTAATGCCAAGTTGTTAACATGACAGTATTGTTTGGCTACATTTAAAGCAATGAAGGCCTTACAGTCTAAATTATCAGGTTGCTTTTCTGCCAACATCAAAGCAGTATCGTCTGCATACATTGTAGAAGAGGCATACTCACTGAGATGATTGGGTAAGTCATTAGTGAACAGTATATAGAGTACTGGTCCAAGGACGGATCCTTGAGGAACCCCTCTACTGATAGGAAGTTGATCAGATCTTGCATGGTAAGTTGTGTTGTTCACTGTATATTTGATCTCAACCAATTGAGTTCTATTTTTCAAGTAGCTTGAAAACCAGCTTTCTTCTGTATTGTGAATTCCCAATGTTTTAAGCTTTTTAATGAGTAAGTTATGTCCCAGACTGTCAAATGCTTTAGAAAAATCTAAGAACAAAGCTGTGGGCAAGTTTCCTTCTTCCAACTGGTCTATTACACCTTCAACAAAACTTATGATGGCTGTAGTGGTGGATCTTCCAGGTAGGAAGCTGTGTTGGTGTTCAGATAAGAGATTGTTAGAAGAGAGGTGTCTCATCAATCTTGTTAAAACAATTTTTTCAATTATTTTAGAAATCGTAGGAATAAGAGATATAGGTCTATAATCACTTGCAACTTTGCATGTCTTTTGTTTATTTATCGGGATAACCTTAGCTACTTTAAGATCGTCTGGAAAAATGCCTTGTAAAAGAGACTTGTTAATTATGTTTGTCAATGGAAGCCTGATTTCTTCGACTATATTTCACAGGGATGCTACAGGTCAGGGAAATCAGGGAAGTCAGGGAAAAGTCAGGGAAAAATAAACAGGACTGGAAATCAGGGAAAAGTCAGGGAATCCGGTCTCAAGTCAGGGAAAAAGTCAGGGAATTTCGACGTTGGTCAGGGAAAAATATAAAATCCCTTTACACAAAATAAACTTACTGCCGCCGCGCCGAGTCCAAGCCTGCAGACGACCACTTTTTAGCCTCAACACCGCTTTTTCCACCCATTAATTGCCAAAAACCCTGGGGATTGCGTCAAAAAAAGTCAGGGAAAAATGAAAAACTTGGTCTGGAAATCAGGGAAAAGTCAGGGAATTTCATTATTGGACTCCTGTAGCAACCCTGTTTCAATACAGTGGATGATATATCGTCAATTCCAGCTGAGGGTTTTGATTTCAGTGAAAGAATAGTTTTTTCAACCTCGGTTAGATTTGTCATTTCGAACTTAAAATCAGAAACATTGTTGATTATATCTATTTGGTTGTCAGTGAGGTCAAGATTTTGACCGGCTTCTTTCAGTGTTTTCTCCGCTACAGTTGTGAAATAAGTATTTAGGTGTTCTGCTATTTGGAGTGGATTCTGAGTTTTCTTTCCGTCTACTTCCAGTTCAATTGCTGATTCCGTGCATTTTTTTTGTCGTTCACTGTTTATAGTGTCCCAGATTGCTTTAGGCTTGTTATCAGCATTGTTAATAAAGTCGGCAGTTGCTTGTCTTCTACAAAA
Source organism: Homalodisca vitripennis (assembly GCF_021130785.1). NCBI lineage: Eukaryota > Metazoa > Arthropoda > Insecta > Hemiptera > Cicadellidae > Homalodisca > Homalodisca vitripennis. The sequence continues at coordinate 47,501,911 of NC_060213.1, forward strand.
TTTCAATCTCAAATCATATGCTTTTTTCCTTTCTGCTGTTAATCTTTTTGCCTCAACCCCAGGTCTTTAATTTTTCTTGCTCAAGAGCCTCAAGAAAATCTTTTTGAAGTCTGCTAGCAACAGGGTCTGACATGCTTCTAAAGTTATGCCTCTGTTTGGATCTAGATTTTTTGTAAGGGCAGGCTGTGTTCATTGCTGAGGTGAGGATGCCATTAAGTTTTTTGTACGCTGTGTTTACATATTCTATATTTATGATTTCATCCCATTCCTGATCACAGAGAATTTCTTTTAGGTGGTCCAAATTTTTCTTGTTTAAGTGCCTTCTTTCTGAATTTACGATGGGCAGAGGAGCTGAACACTTGTAGATTGAGCTTAGCTGTGCTTTATGATCTGAAATCCCAGTAGTGAATGTAGAGACATTGATTTCTTGAGGAGTGATATTACTACATACACAGTCTATGGATGAAGATGTAGTATTTGTCTCTCTGGTAGGTGGGAGTTGTAAACGGTGAATATTGTATGCTGCCAAAGTATTAGTTAGCTTTGCGTTGTCCCTTTCTTGTTTTAGACAATCAATATTTATATCCCCCATGATTATAATACGTGACTTCCATACAGGTACAGTGTCCAAAATGTCAGATACATGGTCAAGGGCTACGTCAAGATCTCCTCCAGGTGGCCTGTAGATTCCCAAGACATAAGTGCATTCCTGTCCCTCTGAGATAGCAACTAGTTGCGTTTCACACACCATTTCTATTGATGGTTTTGCAATGATTGGTTCTATTTTATATCCAAATTTATTGTTCTTATAAATGGCAACTCCTCCTTTCTTATGTGTGTCCCTGGAAAACCTGCAATGAGATCATAATTTGGGATTCTGGTATTTTCAAGATGTTCATTTTTTAATCCATGTTCAGTAAGAATTACCAGACCAGGATTTGTGTTCTCAAGCATGTGACTCAATCTATTTACCTTGTTTGATAATGAATCTACATTCTGGTGAAGAATTGTCATTTGACAATTTTTTCCTCCATGTGTTCTATTTTGATTTTTCTTGGGATTCGTATTGTGAGGACGTTCACTTAGTTGGTTTTTTAAACCAGTTGCTTTGTTTTCCGGAAAGAATTTATGAAGGTTTTTGTTTTTTGAAATTGTTTCAATTTGGATTTTTTCCTGGGCACTGTTTCTAAAAAATTCTTTTGAACATTTTGGGCTGGTATCATGTTATAGTTTTTGGCCATGTGTTCTTTGTAAAAAGTTATATTTTTATTGAAAAAGTCATCTACAGTTTGGCCCTCTGAAAATTTCTTTGAATTTAAGGGTGGTTTGCAGCTGAAAGGATATGTGATAATATGATAATTTTGTCTGTTTGTTTTAATTATAGAGTTGAAACAATGAACATCTGTCTCGCCTACAACGATGCTGGCGTCTTTCTCATTACTTGGAGCAAACGCAGTAGGTGTAGCCTGTGGGGTTGTCGACTGGCTGGGGTCCTCTGTCAAAGATGTTGTGGACAGTTTTTTGGTCAGGGTTTGACGCTAAACTAAAAAATTAACGAAATGGAGAGAATAACAATTTTTATTATTTACCTTTTGAAGGTAAACTCTTAGACTATTTTTCTACATCATCGCGATTTAAATTAAGACGTTTTTCTTAACGTGGTACAAGCTTTTCAATACCATCTCTGTCGAAATCTGCCGCCTGCGAGTTAAACTACTGGTTTACTACACCAGCACGCAGTTCAGTGTCAAGTCGTTGTGTGAGGAACCATGTCTTCATTGCTGGGAACAGGTGATATTGGCTCAGGGCCAAATACGAGCTGTATACAGATATTGAATTCAAAACTTCCCATTCAAGAGCTCTTGGGTATGATTGGCCATGTGTGGACAACCGTTGTCATGGAGAAACAAAATTTTCTTCTTTAGTTTTTCCCGACGCTTGTTTTGTATCACGCATCTTAAGTTTCTGAGTGTTTGCCAATACCTTGCTTAATTGACAATCTGGCCACATTCAAGAAAATCAATGTAAATCACTCCATGAGCGTCCCAAAACACAGTAGCCATGATTTTTCTTGCTAACAGTGTTTTAAAACACTTCCTTGGTTTTTGAGTGAGTGTATGTGTCCCCATTTCATTGACTGCCGTTTGGTTTTACAGTTGATGTACTTTACCCAAATCTCATCACTGGTTACAATACAATAGATGACTTGGTTTCCACTTTTGTCGTAGTCTTCCAGAAATGTCAATGCTGCAGCAAGTCTCTGTTTTTTGTGGTCTTCCGTTAGGATTTTCGGAATCCAACTGGCACAAAATTTGTGGTAGGCCTATCCAAGTTTATGTGAAATTGGGGGGAAATATTCTGAGAGTTCCGTAATCTTGAAATGACAATTTTCATGGATTGTTTCTTTGATTTCAACACAGACTGATCACTCATAAGACTAGGCCTACCACTACAGTGCTCATCATGAACACTGGTTCATCCATTTAAAAAATCAATAAACCACTACCTCACTCTACTCTGTCACTCATTATTACAATAGGCAAAATGCACAATGTACCACAGTTGGTTGCATACTGACTATAGAAACACTCTGACACCAACGAGATGGCGCTAGTCCCGCCCACTACTGCCCCATGTCAAAACGTCTGTAACTTTCTGGATAGCCCTCATATACGCCATTACGTATCATGGCAATAAATAATATTTGATTTCTTCCATACTAAAAATCATATCTTATTTATGGATTTATTTTTCCTGATAGTAAATTATCTTCTACGTATTGTTATTGTGTAGTAGTAAGTAGCTGTTGAGTTAATTTTTAAAATGTGATAATTTTTTCATTACGTTATATTTAATTAAATTTTAAATTGATTTAAAATCATAATAGGATTATATACAAGGATAATATAATCCTAATTTTTTATAATAGGATTATAAAAAAGACAATACTAAACCATGACTTGAAAGAAATTTTGATGCTCTACTTCTTCACTTTAATCTTTACCGTTCACAACTAATCAATCTTATGGCTGTTTGGTTTAGAAGTCAGTTTCCTGCAACTCCAGCTCCGCTGGGGATTCCTGCCTGGCAGCTAAGAGGAGAGGATTCCACCCACATAGAACCTCGTGAACGGGAGGAAGGAGGCTCAGGCGGGTCTGGGTCGCCCGCCAACACCAACGGCAGTGACAGTAGTCTGGAGATCGTCAAAGATCCAAACAACCCGTGAGGAGACATGATGTGACAGCACTGTGCTCGTTCCTACCGATACACTGGTCTCAGATCGAATTTATCTCATTGTTTTGTATATACTGCATTCTTGTGTGGATGACACGAATATGAGAGTAAATGTTAAATCATCGTCACTGTATTAATTTCATTTTTATTTACATTCGAACCTTGTTTTCCGCTTCTCATTATTGATTTAGTTAAGTTGTTGTCCTTCCAATCTTTGGTATCCATATTATACTCCATCAGTTTATTAGGTTAGTAATTAACAGACCAGTTCGGTTGTAGGTTAAATTGTTTTTGAATGGAATTATTATAGAGATTTTCAGTTTGTAGCGTGTTACTTTCAGTTATAGGTCAGAACTTGGCTTCTAAAACAGGTGAGCTAGAAAAATAAAAAGGTAAAATACTATTTCAACATTGTAACAGTAAACATTAACACATACAATGTAGTTTTATTACGTTGACAGAGCCCTCTATGCTGTGTGGCCAAATGATTTTTGTATCCTAGAAATAATTTAAATGAGATGCGAATTAGTTGTTTTATAAAATCTCCAGTTACCAGATGCTCCAAAGTTTAACAGAATCAAGACAAGAATTTATAGATGTACTCTTGATTGTTTAGAAAAGTACTAATGAAGTGAAATCTGTTGTTTTTTTTTTTTTTTTTCAAGAAAAAAGTTGTGGAAAATTCCTAGCAAGTATAGTGGATTATCCTGAGGTTTTTATGGGATATTCCAAGTCTATCTTCTCCATCCCCATCTGTTAACTTCAAACAGTTCAGAATTTTCAAATCTTCAGGTATTTGTAATAACAACACATTAGAATATTTTGGCAAATTTCTAAATTACCCACTATCCTTGAAAATATATTGTAGTGGCATCTTATAAATTTTTAATGAGATTAACTATAGATTAATACCTCAAACTAAAAGCACTCCTGTATAAATCTAACAATACTAAAAAAAAAACTAATTTCTGCCTACTATGGCCAAAATTGGTACCATTTAAATGAAGATCTTACTTTGATCGTGTGCTATGTTGGATAGTATAGAGTTCACTTGAAGATCTCTAATTTTAACCGTTATTGTTTTTTATCAAGCCCTTTAAAATGGGGTGTCACACATTGGGATTACTGTTTAAAATCTTTTACTTCTACAAATTCCAATTATTTTATGAGAGGTAATCGTTTTCTAATAGTAAACCTATCATATAACACCTCATTTTTCAAATCTTTATAAAAGAAGAATAATGGTTTGTGTGGTGTGGATGGTTTTGTCTGATCAAGACAATATATCTTATTTGACATGTTACTCAATAGGTTGCCCCACTTAAAAATTTAAGAGTTGTCCTTTTACTCCCATTTGGAAAGTGAGAGATAATTTTGAAATCCATCAATAAATTCCTTGAGTTATGTTATTACATATCCTTAAAAAGGTTTGAAAATTCTCGTTCAAAATTTAGGTGTGGTATGTATGGTTCACTCAGTATTTGATACACTGCTAATAATTTAATGTTTATTACCAGTAACTTACTAAAATGTAGGAGTGTAACATTAAAAGTACAATAATTTATAAATCATTCTAAATGTGTAATGTAATGTAAAGGAATTAATATATGTATGTGACTTGTTTACTTGTGTCATACCCAAGCTCTGCTGACAAATGCTTTGTTTAATCCAACATTTTTAAAATTGCAATAATTGCTTGGAAATTGTTAAATTTTTTTCTTATTAATAAAACATTATGGGTTCTTATCTAGATAAAAAAATTAATGAAGCTTAAATTGCTAAACATATTACTTACTGAAGGTTGCCAAAAATAAGTAGGCTATCATAGTTAACATTGGCTAATAGTGTAAAGCTTGGTCCGTAAACACAGTCAATAATTCAAATTTGTATACTATTCCTAACTCAATGAATATAGGTACTTAACAAAATATCTGAAGCAAAAAATGTTGAAGACCCTTGCCTGCAGATAAGAACAAATATATGATTTAAATATAACTGAAATCTCCAGTAAATTAAGTTAAAGATTTAAATTTTTCCTCTTAGTTTTAGTATTTTATTATATACTTTAATGTTTATATGAAATCAAAATACAGAGTTATATTCAAAAGTTGTTTCTGATACTGGTGGTGTAAATTTTAACTCTGTGGTGGAATCAGAAGAAAATAAAATATCTCTGATTCTGATATATATGTAATTAATAAATTATTTATATATTTACCTTAAATGCACTAACTGCACATTTCAAGCCACTTGCCTTATTTGGTGACCAGGGTTATTTGCAGTTGTAATGCTTGTATCTTTTTCCTCTTTATTGGTATGAAATATTAAAACGTATATATATATATATTGAAATCTTTGTTTAGTTGTCAATATTTCTGAGGGAAATTACAGTGTGAAAGCTTTGGGAAGAATATAGTTTCATATTTTTATTGCTCATAATCTATAGCCGTAGAGTTACAATAATGATTAATAAGCAGTGATGTGTACCAATAATTGTATCAAAATGTTGCCCAAATATGTATTAACTGATAATTTAATTGTGCAAAGGAAATATCTTATTATTATTTAATACTTCATTAGAATGATAATGATAACTTAATATGTTGTATCTTAAAGAGTGGAAGACTTTTTTATCATTATGTATCAAAAGTGTGATTTTCTATTTATCTAATAATTTTCTGATGTTTTTTGTTATTGTTGAAATAAAATATGTGAAATTTGTTTTGTATGTGGTTATTTACTAAGCAAGTTTACTTTTAGGTTAATATTTTTCTCTTAATCAGGTTTCATGCTAAAGTTATAATACCTAGATTATCTGGTTTCAGCAGAATTCTGGCTGTTTCTGAATTTTGTTCCAAAGTTAAGGCGAGTATCACATTATGCATATTTTTAGCTGTAATCTGAATGCGGCAACTGAATTTATAAACACTCACCATTAAAATAAAGACAGTCACATTTTGCGTTCAGCGACAGCATTTAAAACGTAACTTGGAGCATTCTCAGTCTTCATGACAAATTTGCTCAACTTGTGAAAGCTGTGTCACGTTTAGCGTTCTTGTCACTACAAATCAATTCCTCTCCTCCCACTGGATCCTTCTTCCTTCATTCAATGTGTTAGTCAGTCTCAATAAGCTATTTTGTCAAAACACCTGGTTATTTGTGCCAGTCTTTATTTTTTTTAGCTTTCCAAACTGTTTGTGTAAACAGTTTGGAAAACAGTTAAATTACAGCTTAATTTACAGATCAAATTAGTAGGCCTACATAATATTTAAATTTTTACTAACAGAATTTTATGATTCTTTGCTAGGAGTTACAAGTTTACTACTTTAAGGAATGCTACGATTGTAAGTTTTATCCCATAAGAACAATGACTTAAAAGTCTTTTAATCACTTTTTTGTCACATATTTACAGTACAATGTTTTTCTGGTAAAGTGTATACATTTTGAGTAGGTATTTAAACAATAAAATACAAACAAGTTTGAGATGTTATTCGGAATATAATAATATACATAAAAATAAATATAATATCATACAAAAATAATCAAGAAAAAAGTTTGGATCCATACTAATTATACTTAAAATTGAGACACCTCCCATTACTCTACAACCACAAATAAGAGAGTAAAAATACTTACTTATTTGTGTTATAATTTTTCTTATGGGACCAAAATCAAGATTGCCTCTTAAGATTACTGCCAGTTGTTCTCTTGCTGGTATACATATAATTGTAACTTGGTATCCTTGTTAGTAGCTTTATGTAGTATAGGTAAATCAATTTCTCACATTTAACTAATTTATTAAAGTATGTTCAGTAGGAGGCATGTAGTTGTGCCTGTGCCTTTGTGGATGGTGGTAAGGCATAGCACGGGTAGAACTGCTTGCGTTTTTGAAAACAGACTAAGCACTGCCACCACTTACCTTCCCGCTCGCAGGTGATTATACAAAGACCTATATTTTTACATATGGCTGTACAATTTGACCTGCTTCAGTCACGCACACAGCTACATCCTCCTACTGTATGGTACTGGCCTTTAGTGAGACTCACTGTATTTACTATGAGAACACTAAATCTTCTCTTTTTTAAAGTTAGAACTCACAGCAATAGCTAGGACCAAATCTGGTTCACTGAGCGAAGACATTTTACCTATTGATGAAGATTTGTGCAAAGCCAGCATTTCAGTTGTAGTGACAAATTCACATAACTCGTCACTCACTGGTCTAAAACTGTTGAGGAAGATCTAGAAATAAAATGTTAGGAATTATAAATAAATCTGCACTGATAAACTTTGTAGCTCTCAGCGTATCCTACTCTGATTTTCAATTCAAATTCTTAAAACATATATTTTATAAATCAAAGACATAATTACATACTTAAGATCTTTACATTTCCAAAAGTGTAGGATAAGTATTGAAACATACATAATCAATTAAATAATTTATTATTGTGTACTGTAGGTATCTCACGTGTGGTATAGCGGGGTAGATTCGAGTGAATTCCTCGTACTAGCCATTCCTAAAATAGGCGTTCATACTCAGGGTCGAACTCAGCTTTAGCGAGTCCCAAAGAGATGATCAGCCGGACCCCTTCATATACTACCCCCTCACCCCTACAAGCTTGGCGGGGCTGGCCTGGACTCCCTGAGGGCCCAGGTCCCTGTAAAATTGTCCAAAAAAACCGGCCTACTCACTGATTATGAAATATCCCATTTATTCATGTGTATTAAGGACCTGACAGGCCCTTCTTAAAATCGTGTCTATCTGTCTATTCATCTGATCTGTGCAGCATCTCTTGATAGAAAGGTTATGAGAGATTGAAACTTGATAAACAGGGTGGTGTAGACTGCCTGTGATATAAAGTTATCACAGAAACTAACTTTAACACTCTTTCTTTCTCATCCTCCCCTAATTTTACAGCACAGAATCCAATGCAATTATTTTTAACTTTGTAAAATGCCTCAAAAGAGTCCAGCTGTGGGATAAAGGGTTTTATTGAGGAATTTTAAAATGTAACCCTAGATTGTGTGACACATCAATTTAAAGGTTTATTTACACTGATATTTTTGGCAAAAACTAAAATATCTTTAACCATATTTACAGAGTGTACCAAAATGTTTTAAATAGGCCTTTAAACTATGTTAGCATAATAAAAATGGAACAACACCAATTGTTCTCCAAGCTTATTACTAAGCATTCTGTAAGAGAGTGTGGTAGGAGCGCTTTTTATTGTTTTCTAAACGTAAAGGTGAAGACTGCAAACTATTAAAACCAGTAAAATATCGATTGTGGCTATTTGAGAGGACATACAGAGCTAATAGGCTATATAAACATTAAAAAATGTTTTAATTTAATTCAATACAAAAGTAATTTGAAACATTTCTTAGACCAACACTGATTGCTGCTTAATATGTACCACTAATATTGAACTATCAGTGACTATACGCTGTAATATACTTTGTACTAAAATGCTGATCTGTATTATAATTATGTTTTTATTTTTTGCTTCCGTTTTCAAACAGTAACAGACAAAAAGTTAAAATGTGAAATGACTTTCTTTGAAAAGGACCTTTTATCTATATATATATAAAAATGAATGTTTGTCCTTTATGGAATCGTGAACTATTGGACCGATCATGATGAAAATTTGTACGTATATGTATTTTTCCACGGAGAAGGTTTATAAGCTATGCCCATCCCTTTCCCGATTCAGGATTCCGCCCCACTGGTTACAGAAATACCCATAAGAAATGCATTGCAGCAAACATATGTTAACGTCTTTTCAAATTTTTAATCAGCTGTTCTTTGTAAACATATGTTACACTTATAGTTTTAAAGCATAGAGTAAGCTTAAGAGAAACGACAAATTTTGTTTAAACTGTTTTTGCAATCACTGTTAAACATAGACTTTACTATCCAGATAATACAATTCAAATTTGACGTAAAAATTCACCTTTAACTGCAATATTTATTTAATATAAACCATGCTCATGCTTGATCAGAAGAGTAATGCAGATATCATAATTACTATCTTACGTTGGCTACAAATATAAAGAATGTTATAAAATCAACCTTAGTTGTTTTTTTTGACAGAAGTATGGTTCTCAAAACTCCGTGTGTACATATTCTCTCGATCGAGACAACAAAGCAAGCTCAATCGTGGCATCGGAGATATAACTAATTTAATCTAAAATTTATTATAGTAAAAAAAAAAATTACTAAGTAATATAAGGACTTCGGTTCTTAAGATTTGCGTGCGAAGCCGTGGGTAACAGCTAGATAGAGGCAGGAATATGGTACATACCTTCATAATACGCCCAAGAGGCTCACGATGGAACGACTATCAATTATCTCAGCAATGTTTAGAATGTGATAGAAAAAGAATAAGTGAATATAGTGTACTGTTTTCAACGGGAAATTGCGTGCGAAGCCGCGGGCAACTTTTGCAAAAAATTATTGAAATGCGCAGCAAAGCGCGCCGGGCCCGCTAGTTAGATATACAATTTATTATATATTGCTATTTAAAAACTTTGAATTTTAGGTTTTTGTATTCTTAAAGTTTGAGCAAATAGTGCTCCAACCACACTTTCTTAAAGAATAGCTCAATAATAACATAGTTATGGTGGGAAGGGTTGATTCAGTGTGAATGTTGAGTTTAGCTTCAGTCGACCTTCTTCTTAATGCAGCGTTTGGAATTGAACACTGTCACAGATCTTACTCCTGGAATCGAGAGTCATGTTATTCTGAAAACCCCAAAAACATCGGTTACAAGAAGTACAAACTGCACTATTTACATCGTTTCCGTATCAGATTCATCAGGAGTTGAAAAAGGAAGATGAACTGGAGCTAAACTCAACATTCATATTGAATTAACCCTTCATATCATAGCTAACGGTTATTCCACTGTGCTTAGAGATTGTGTCTAAAACATCGAAATGCACTCAATTATACACCTGATAAGACAATAAGAACACCTAGATTACACTATATTTTATAGTATATGTAACTCTGGTGTCAGGTTCATTTTGAACTTCTTTGTCGCCGACCTTATTTGTATTCTTCATATGAACATTACTCCAGATTCCAGGAGTCAAATCTGTAATAACGTTAGGTTCTAGACACTGCACTAAGAGGAAGATGAACTGGAACTAAACATTGAATCAACCCTTTCCATTTTAACTACGTTATATGTCGACAACTCGGTTACTCCACCTTGCTTATAGATCGTGTCTAAAACATCGTAGCGCACTCAATTGTGCACCTAATGATACAATGAGAATACCTCTTCACGTAGATTATACTATTTTTTGCAGTCTATGTGTCTCTGTTGTCGAAATGATGTAGAGTTCATTTTGAACTTCTTCATTGATTTCATTTTGAGGATTGCTTTACAATTAAGGAGAACTAATGAACAAGACAAGTTCAGAGATGTATGTGAAATCATTTCCAGTATCATGGTAATCGATCAAGCCACTGACTATCTTAAAGAAAAAGAAGAGATCAAAAGTTTCTCTTGTAAATGAGAGCTGTAAGAGCTGGTATTGTGCAATGCCTTGAATATCTACATAAAGAAAATCTATGCAGCTTCTGACACTCATCAACCGACTTCTGAACCATGTCAAGGACATTTCTGTGGCCTATCTGATGGGGTATCCAAATGACGTACAATATTCTAGCACTCCAGTACTGGATACTAGAGAAAATGCATTACTAAAGATAGTACCAACAAGTCCAAGGATAGGTGGCCTAGCATACATTTTTGCAAAGTGTAAACCAGATTTCAGGCCAGGTGGCATATGCACATTAAACACATTAGTATGTGTTTTTGATGTGGTATTTAAAATTAAGAAGATTTTTAGACTTAAAACAAGTCATAACCTGATACATAACACAGCATTGTTGTCTCTTTATGCATAAAAATATTATATTGTAGACTATCATCCTGAACCTCAAGCTACTGTCATGAGTGTGATGACATCTCATCGGACCATATCAGTGATCAGTAAAGAGGATCTACTTGCAAACAAGTTATTTAATAAATACATCTTGACCCGAGGCGTAGGTTCTGTCAGATATCGCTCTAACTATATCTGGGTGATGTAACAATGGAGAGGTATTAGGGGTATAGAACCCACCCAAGGGCCCTAAAAATATTTATATGACAGCAATCGAACTTGTTAGAAATAAAGTGGTAGTGTTACTTTGGATTAATCATAGTTTATTAAATTTTAGATTTATTCAGATTCATGCAATACTCCTCAGCTCGAGTGTTCTTTGATCAGATTCATTCTACCTACTCAAGACCGAGTCCTAGAGGAGCAGTAAATCCAAGTGAAGATGACTAACCTTATCTAAATCATTAAACAAAAGTCTCGGTTGAAAAGCCAGTCTTGGTGAGATCGTGAGAAGGTAGAGAATACCTACACAATTGGTGAAGATATGTGGTTAATAATGGTCAATTTTCTTTAATTGTAGTCATGTCACTCTAGAATAATAATATTCTTGAAATTGAAGGACAACGTTTCCAGGATCAGAACCAGACTTCAGAATATCTTGGCAATCAAAGACTACAGATACTAATACAGGGTGAATAGGGACAGTTTTTAAAGTTATTTAACAATATTTTAACATCAAAATGACATCTGACATAACTCACATGGTTAATAGTTGGTACTAACGTCTAGGCATCTAATCACACCCCTCTCCTTTCTCAATCAGTAATACCGATTTTTATATTTAATTTATTAATACTGTCCCTATTCACCCCAGGGTTGGGGTCGATAGGGACACCTATTTATTTTACATTAAAATGCCTATTGGGTGTTACTATGGAGTGTATAGGGACACTTATTATGTTTTTTTTTTATTCCATTTTAGTTATTAAACATGATTAGATATTCTGTTAACCATTATTTTGTAAACATATTGTCATAAATAAGGATAAATGATTTTGAAAATCGTTGCAAAGTACAAAGTTTTTATTTGTAAAGTAACAAAGTTTTACAGTAGGCTACTTACATTTCAATGGTTTTTAAATAGGCCTATATAAAATAATAAAATTTATGAAGACACACTTTTTACATTTGTTTTGGCCTACTTTGGGGGGTCGGATTCAAAAATATACCGTCCCCTCTGTGAGTGTGGCGGTTTTAAAACTGCCAAAACGTCATCCTTGTTAAATGGGAACTCATCAGGCACATTGGGAAAATAAAAAATATTGTCACATTTACTGGACTGCCGAAGGAATGTCCCAATAAATTTTGCATCTTCGATTCCTAAAACCTTCCCAATAAAAACCTTTACCCCCTTATCATACGTAAATCTCACTTTCACCCAGTCTCCTTCACTGATGCACTCCGCTAAATCTTCAGAAACGCTCTTCATCGCTCTTTTCCATATCAAAACCTTCTTCATTAGAATCATAATTAGAAAATTCTTGATTGTCTGGTACATCTTCATTTTCAGATCTTTCATTTTCTGTTTCTTCCTCGTCAGGGTCATCAAAATCTGCAAGAGTGACGCTGCGGCCAGCCAGAATGTTCACTTTCTTTTTTCGGCCTACTGCTTGTTTTTCACTCCCATCACCATAACGCATCTCTTTCAAGAAAGTTGTTAAACTGTCATTTACACTAGTGCTGCTATTAGCCTGACTGCCATCAACATCTTCATCCTCACACAGCTCAGGGGGCAGCCGGTCCAACACACGTTTTCGGTTAAGAGGAAAAATTCCTGCCTTGTCAAAACCTGCAATGATGTCTTTTTGTAAGTTAGGCTCTAGTTTTTGTAGGGCTTTCCTCACATGAGATGGAAAATATCTCTTATCAAAGGCATTGCTATTCCTTTCATGAAATTTTGCTTCTTCCATAACATTACGCCAGCATTTTTTCATGGGACCGAACAGTGCTATATCCAGGGGCTGCGTCAAATGGGTTGAATTAGCCGGCAGAAAAACAAACTGGATGTTGTTTTGTTCACTTAGCCGAATAACAACCGGTGACAAATGTGAACTTAGGTTGTCACCTATTACAACTTTTTTCCCATTTGATCTGCGACAGTACGGGATGACAACTCTCTGAAACCAATCTAAAAATGTGTTTCCGTCAATCCAACCTGACTTGGTGCGGTTGTAAAAGCATCCTGGAGGTCCACCTTGGCACCATAAATCGTACAAGTTAGTGGCTTTATAAATTATGTAAGGAGCCAGCATTTTGCCAGAAAACAGTGGCAGCAAACATCACAGACACATTGCTCTTACTTTCGTTCATAACTCGCTCAGGGTATTTACAACCCCTTTTAAAAATTAGTTTGCGACGGCCTGGGTCATCGGACAACGCAGTCTCATCATAATTGATTATCATATCGGGAGGAACATCTGTAACAGTGTCCTTCAACTCATCAAAATAGTCATTGATTACTTTTGGAGATAATTTCGCTCTACTTCTTTTAATGTTTTGGCACATTCTTTGGGACAGAATGGCCTTGTGTCTTGATAAAAACCCATCAGCCCAGTCTGCACCAGGAAAGTTATTTTTAAATTTTGATACATTCTTCCCTTCTCTATCCAAATGATACTTAACAAAACACCGGACATCAAATGTACTCAGAGGATAACCCCATTCACCACACTTAGATAGGCTAGCACTGATTTCTTGCTCTAACTTTGAGTCCAACGCGGTCTGTCCCCCTTTCTTTTTAAAAGTCAACTCTCGTCCACTTCTTGCTTTTTTTGCGTATCGGTGCAGCGCTGATTTTGAGATTTTAAACTGCTCTTCAGCTTTTCTAATAGACCTGCCTTTTGCCACGGCATCTAGTGCTCGTTTTATGGCTTCTTCATTAACAGGGCGGTGATGTTTGGCCCTTGGATCTCTTTTATAAGTCCTCGGCATCTGAAATCAAACGACACAGATTAGGCTAAGTCTTAAAAATATACTTTAAGACTGCATAAATATCATTATAAAAACATCTAATAAGCAATTTCTTTCATTGAAGGTAACCTAAGCAACAAACTATTTTATGTTAGATCACTTGGCTTTGACCACAAACAATGTCCCCATTCACCCCTTTTTTCTTCGAAGTACACTTTTTTTGTTTTAAAATTTGTATAATAAATTATTATCCTATTTCTACTTATATTACGTTATTTTACTCACCCTGAGGTATTTAAAAAGGCTAGATTATTCTTGTTTCATAGAAACATCAACTTGGTTCACACCACAACAAACTTTTGAGGTTATGACAAATTCCTAAAAAGTCAACAAAACTCAGAAGTTGTAAACATAGAGTAATAAATGTAAACAAAGTTTCAGACACGTTTTCGTAGGGTATGTTATGGCTTAACTAAATTGACACTTTGTTTAACACTATTTGATAAAAAAACATGTATGTAACAAAATAAAACAAAACTTTTTCCGTTTTTGTCCCTAATCACCTCGGCGTTCCTATTCACCCCGTAATACGGTAGTATTCTACTTATCATAGTCAAGCCTTTAACTGTACATAAACTATAAGTAAATAATAAAAAATATAACAGAGACTAGTTTAAGGATGAGGCTAAGGCTCTATAATGAAGAGTTAAAGAGCTTAAATCATTTGAAAATCAACAAAAATTAGTAGAGTTTTTGCACTATATTCACTTAAAAAGGTTTAGTGTATCGAATAACACAATAAAGCACACTAGAAACACACAAAAATTATGAACAAACGCTGGGATTTTGGTATATGAGTATAGTTAGGTAGGTAAGTTTATAGACGTTTGCTACTTGGCGACACTGGATAACATTCCGACTCTGCTAAAGGAACAGGTGGTCTCGTATGTTCAAACTGAGCTCAGTATGTCCCAGCTTCACAGCAAAACTATATAAAATATTCGAAAGATTGAATATCTTAATAACGTAAAAAAAATCATTCACAATGTGCTGTGATTCTCGGTTAGCTATTAAAACAATCGAAAATCTGCAATGTATCAAACTTCTAACTGAGCTAAACATTAAGATATGCTTAGAACTTATACATTCTGACTAAGATATTGTTTTCCAGTGAACCCCAACTCATATAATCATCGAGGGTAACGAGAATGTCAATAAATTAGCCGAAGAGGTCAGCCATAATGGATGAGATGATGTTTTGGATTTAACAGTCCCAGTGGAAGACTGTACATCATTTTGTAAATAAAAAGTCTATATTAGACAAATTAATAGTATTATTTTGTAGTCCTTTAAATCACGATGGTATTGTAATATTCAGAAGATATGGTACCCACGGGCATGGTTTAAAAGTATTAAGATGAACAGATTATATACTGTATAGTTAACATAAGCTGTTTAACAATAGACCATACATATACGTATAAGACACTGAAAAAGATTTATTTTCTCACCTTTGCTTATATTGTACTCAAGAAGTAGAAGAAACAATATAACTTTTAATTATGCTATGTCCTCATGAATATTTTAGAAATAATTCTCTTAATATACCGTAACTTTAAAGAAATTTAATCGAGATATTAGAAGTCCTATTAAATCACGTATCTTTGACATTAATACGTTTTTAGGAATAATGAATTGAACTATATAGGAACGATACATGAAATACATTAGAAAACATGAAGTTGTTATTGACAGGATTCTTTTGTCCGTGGCCCCCAACTCATTTCGGGTGGTTAGGAACGGCTGACGTTCCCAGACAAGAAGCAATTTTCAATTCTGAGTTCCTGCTTTATGACACCCGTCCTTAGAATCTTCTGTCTCTGACTAACACTACATTGGTAGGACACCTTTTAATATTTTCACTACAAGTAAGAAAGCCAAGGTGGCCGAGCGGTTAAGGAAAACCTATAAACTTATTCATAATATTGCACGTTGTATTGAATGTCGCACAACTCCTATCACATCCACATTCATAGGAGCAACCAACATGGAAATGCACCTCGGGGCTTTATGACGTCAACAAAGCCCTCTTATTATAAGTAAATCAGAAAAAAGAGCCGGTCGGGACCAACGAACTTGGTCGGGTCCGGGACATGTGCTAATCGACTCGCCAGGCATGAGGCAATAAAATCAAAAACCTGTCTGCTATTATAAGTTGAGGTTAAGGTTCTTATTGTTGATAAGAATTCAGATTTATATGACTTTTATATTTTGAAATCGTTGAAATACAGTAGTTATGAGACGTTATTTACTACATTTGTCCTACTTTGGAACACGATATAGGTATTCCAGTATGTAATTTCCTGTAAGTCAATAATAGAATGTAGTGTTTTTAGGTTTGAATGAACCGGCATGAATCTTAGGGATTGGGACTATGGATTGAAATCTAGAATTGGCTTTTCTGTCACGGTAGACAGTTAACGAGTGGTTTGGTTTGCAAGGTTCTTTTTGTAAAATATACAGGAATGGTATCAGTGAAGTTAGTGATCACAGTTATCAATCAAAATTTGGGTAGGGTACGATAAGCGGACCCGGTTTTTTATATCGAAATTGGCAAACGATATTACTTAATCATAACCATCGATATAATCAATCGATACTGATTAATTGTTTTGAACTATTAACTTAAATAATCTATATCAACAGCTGTAAACACTCGGAAATAATACACGCAGGATAATATTTCAATTTTACATAAGTAATTCTGATTATTAAAAATGGCAGTCAATTTTAGAAAACTACACGACGTTGCTTCTTTGTGGCTTCAACATGTTGGACTCGTACCGAAAAACCCATTATGTGAAATTTGTGGGAAAGAAACCACTATAACTGTGAGAGGAGTAATATGGTCGACTTCAGTTTTCCTAATTTTGGTTATACTAATTTGTTTGATCACTGTAAATATTAAATTCATATTTTAATTTAAAACATATGATTGTTATTGAGGACTATAGGTACTTTTATCTCGATTGATAGTCTAGGATTTGAGATGCGAATATAAGGTATCGGTGACTATATTCTTCGATATAAAAAACCGGGTCCGCTTATCGTACCCTACCCCAAAATTTAACTATTAACGTATTCGGCTTGTCCCCCCGAACAAAACTGTATATGATTTTAGAAGGGGCCAATCATGGCTGCAGTATAATAAGCGGCTACCATGATAATCAAATCATTGATATTCATGATTAGCCTATCGAATCCTTGATATTCATGATTAAAGTAAAGTTACTGAAACCAGAATGTCGAACCAAATTACATTATGGATACAGTAGAATTCCAATTATCCAGATAATTGAGAGCGGACCCAATCCAGATAATCAAAAATCCGCATAATTGGTTCAAAAAAAGATAATTTTAGGAAAAACTAAACAAACCAATAGAGAATATTTATAGTATTTATTATGAAAACACAATATCAATGACAATGTTTACATTACGGTACGTGATATTGACAAACAGTACTAAACCACAGTAAAATACATCATTCTTTAAAATACCAGAAAGTTACCTGAAATACCAGAAAGTTAGCTGTTTTGCTTCCTTAAATCAAGTCTGCGCCACCAAGTGTCTCATCTGTTTGATGGTGAGTAGTTGCAGGATTCTGTGACTGGCGTTAAAAATTCCATTGCCACCCATTACTCGCTTTAAATGAACTGACACTTTTCATTTTCTCTGCAAAAAGCATAACTTTTTGAAAATAATCAGGCCTAAAAGAGGCTTCCCAATGTTTGCTCCTGCATGAACCACTTAAAACACTGCTTTTTCCAGTTCTTTATTCTCCACTGTTTTCATAGACTTTCTCAATGAACTTCCATCTTAATTCTCGAGGATGGCCATGATATAAAAAGATATATATGGAGATTAAAACAAATCCATATTGAAAAGTGCCGAGTTATTTTTTGTATGACTGTGAAAAGTGCCAGAGGGTTTTGGATGAAAATGCAAGGTTTTAGAAAAATATTTACCTACAATTTATTTTGGATAAAAAATAGCCCATTTTTAATTCTTTTTAAAGGTAAATAAATTATGTATCAAAAACTAATTAACATTCAAATTTTTACATAATTTTTAAAATTAAAAAATCGCTTTAGAAAGCAACATTTCTACGGAAACAAAATAAAAATCCAGTTTAATGTAAAATAACTACTATAAGAAAGATTTACTATTTCTAATACTTTTATGATAAATAGCATTTTAAAACACCCAAATATCATGTGTAATAACCTAATATTGTAGATGAACACAATTATAAATTATTAAAAATGCACAATTATAAAACATAAAAAGCACTCGGCTAGACATCACGACACTGTGATCTAACTGAGAACGTGTTGTATTTTAGTTAGTTATTTACGTCTCCTAACAGCAGTACAAAGTAGAAATAGTAGTTAAAAAAGTTATTTTAGTTCATGTATTGGCATTTGGTATGATATCAGCCTGTATGGAATAAGTTTAGAGGTACTAAAATGAAATAGAAATCCTCTTGTTCTTTGACTTTTGCACTTTACACGTAGGAACGTTTCGTCTCGGAACGAGACTCTCGGCACTCAAGCGTGTTTATTAAATCGTCTCTTAGCGAGATTCCTGACACGAAAAGGGTTAATGTCTGATATTGTTGATGTTCCAACCTTTCACTAAGTTTATACGGGACACCTTTGTCCTATTAGATCATTTTAACTTTATCGGTCAACGATAACATGAGGAACATGAAAGTGTCAACTTATAAATTCACTCTTCTACACAGTGAATGAGGATTTACATAAATAGCAGTTCTTTACTATACAATAAATGATAGTACCATTATTGTATTATTAATTATTTGTTGTTTGACAAAAATATATTACTTCTAAAATTGATTTTTTACAGAGGATTTCAAAAGCAAAATGTGAGTGGAAAGCCAACGTATGACGACCCCCACACAATTTGTGGTTTGTTGGAGATTGCTCTAAAAGGGTGTGAACCACTCAATCATCCAACTATAATTCCTTCTAGCAGGTAAGATACAAGCAACATAATGTCAGTAACCATTACATAACAATTATGACAAACAAAGAAATACTTTATTCATTATTCTTCTAATATGTTATAGATATGTATAGCTCTTCTCAAGAGATCAGAATTCCTATTATCGGAGATAATTGTCATCAGATCTGTAGTATAGCTCTTCTTAAGAGATCAGAATTCCTATTATCGGAGATAATTGTCATCAGATCTGTAGTATAGCTCTTCTCAAGAGATCAGAATTCTTATAATTCAAGGCAAATGCCACAGGTCTGTAGTGTTGCTGTTGTTAAGAGATCAGTATTTCTGTAAGTCAAGGTAAATGTCATTGGTTTTTAATGTTGCTGTTCTTAAGAGACCTGTAAGTCAAGGTAAATGTCACGGGTCTGTAGTGTTGCTGTTGTTAAGAGATCAGTATTTTTGTAAGTCAAGGTAAATGTCATTGGTTTTTAATGTTGCTGTTCTTAAGAGACCTGTAAGTCAAGGTAAATGCCACAGGTCTGTAGTGTTGCTGTTGTTAAGAGATCAGTATTTCTGTAAGTCAAGGTAAATGTCATTGGTTTTTAATGTTGCTGTTCTTAAGAGACCTGTAAGTCAAGGTAAATGTCAGGGTCTGTAGTGTAGCTGTACTTGTGGCGTTCTGGCACCACTTGTTTTTAACATGATCCTTCCCTTATTCCTAGCAATTATATGCCAGCTACGTTAATAATAGATCCATCATAGATCTGATAAGTGATAAGCAAGGAAGCGGGCAGTTGGTCTGTATGCAGTGGGAACTGATTGTATTCGGTTCTAGGTAGGAAAGTTCAGTAGACAGGATAGCGATAAATGCCTAGCTACTATTTTCATATTTTATCTGATACATGCTGAGAATTCAAGCTATATTGTGAAATAATATTTTAATGCAAGGGTATATAGGAGCAGTGCCTAATATCCGAGGTGGGGAAATATTTTGGGGAGATAATTGGCAATATATTTAAATCAATCATAGCTGGTTTGGCCCTAATGTTTCTCACCTTGAAAAACCGGTCCTCTTCTGGAGATTTATTCAAATTAAATCTTTTATTGCCAAACATCTTTTTAGTATAGGCAACCGGCATGTTTTTTCCTTAAGATATTTACAGTTTTTGTGCTAAAACTATCCTTTTACACTAAATACTAATACTAAAGTTTTGACACTTCTATCTGTTATATATTACTATCTATATTCTAATATATTTTCTGTAATATGGAAAAAACAATGTATATTACATTAACATTGGTAAAAGCAAAATAATAGTAAAAGTTAATTAACCAATAACAAACAATCAACATATAACAATCGATAAATAAAAATCAACAAATAGCAATTAAAACCTTTATGAAAAAAGTTTCCAAATGGAGTATTAAAAGTTTTCAGTTAGTTTATTTTTACTGTATCTTTTAAATTAATGAAGAGAGAGTTATTTTATTTCTTTAAGCAAAAAGTTAAAAATCTAATACTGCTATGGACATGGGCATAATACAAGCTCTTTAAAATATTAATTTTAATTCTCCAACTTAATCGCAGAAGTATAAAAATTCCTTTGGAAACTCTATCTGCAACTAACTTTATATGGTTATCGCAATTAAGATTCGACTGTATGTAATGCCCAAAAAATTTATTGTGTCATACTGATGACCATGTTTAAAGGAAAATTGTGTTTTGAGTTTTTTAATACATAGTTTGTTGGCTGTGCATCAGTTTTCCACAGTTTTTTGTAAACTATCTAATTCAAATAAATTATTTTAGTTTGAATTCTAAGCGATGTCATCTGCAAAAAGCAGGAGGTGTTCAGGCAATTAAGGTTTGATGGCAGGTAATTTATATAAATTATAAATAAAAGAGGTCCCATAACTGATCCCTGTGGAACGTTTCTTACCAAGGACTGAGTAGTGAATTTTACATTTAAAATACAAATTGTTTCCTGTCTTTGAGGTAAGACAAAAAAATCAACATGTCAATTTTGTCAAACCCATAAAACTTCAGCTTAGAAACCAAAATGCCAGGATGTATACTATATCAAAAGCTTTTGTCAAATCATAAGATATAGATTTCCTGCATCCAGTTGTCCTGTTGACTAAGACCAGAAACCCTCTAATCTCCGTTTAACCCAATTAGCCCCTTATAATAAATTTTTAACTAATGTACAATAATACTACCCAAGATAATTAATTAAAATAATTATTAAGACTCAAGGAATACCCATCCTGCTACAAGGGTCAGAGAGTGTTTACGACCACACTCGCTATACGTCCGTTTTGGCAAAACTGCGTCCACTGACAAACAGACTGATTGCAACCAGTCTTGATCCTCTGTCAAAGATTGGCTGACTGTACCTTTCACACTGAGCAACCCAATCATATCTGATCTTTGTCATCTGTTGTAACTCATTAAATTTGTAATTTACTCTTTGTTCTTGTCTCTATCAAAATGTTAATTATGAGAAAGAGATAACAGAAAATCCTGTTCGGAAGCAACCAAAATTTAAGTTTGAGGGATCACAAATAAAATTAAAATGGAAAACATTTACACCTGGAAATGGAAGGATGGTATTGAGCATTAGGAAGTGAAAGGTGCATGTATTGAGGATAGATGCCAACTCACTGGTTATGATGTAGTTTCTTGCCTCGCTTCATCTGAGGGGGGAACTTTCAGCTAGTCAAGGAATGCAGTGGGATCCATGGAAGAACGGGTCATTTTCTGTTGTCACTAAGAACAGTCACTGGCATCGGGGTAGGAAGCAAGTTCAGAGAGGAATCACCTGTGTGGGACCCGAGGCGACACTTCCACTACCACGAGGACAAAGGGCTGGACCATTGTGAGCAACCACAACCGGAGCATGTGATGTTCAGATTGACTCCAACTGTACAACTTCTAACGAGTACAAGAAAAGAGGGCATTGAGGCCCAAGATGGCACTACTCTGTCTAAGAGTGAACCAAGTACGAGACTTTGTCAGTGACCGCGACCGGACCATATCTCCAGAATAGCTGCGATGGTGTGACGATACAACTGATTGCTCAGGCATTTAAGGGACTTACCGGGACAATGGACAGACAGACAGATGGGACCACGTGATGTGTCCACCAATGAGAGGCAGCTGTTAACCCATTGGCCTTGTATCACGGAACGGTTCCATGACAGCTAGTCTGGGCTCAAAATTTATATCACGGAACCGTTCCGTGACAAGTACAGCGCCATCTAAATAATTTTTTTAAACTCCTTTTTCAACCAAATGTTAGTATAAATTAGACTAATATTGTTGCAACACATAAGAAAAACTGCAATACTACAAATTAATGGAAATTTAAATGAATAATAAGTTACTATAAGAATATTAGTGTACTACAAGAGAAAAAAATCAATATTCTTGGAATTTTCAGTATTTAGAAAAAACAAACTATGCATATATATATATATATATATATATATATATATATATATATATATGTATATACACATATTCTAGTATTGCTAGGTAGAGAAATACATTTCCAATAAAATAAAAGCAACAATGGGGTATTTTATTTTATATTATTTGAGTAAAAAAAATTTTTTAATTAAAAAAATTCCAAAACGTTTTTAGTTTGTACAGCATTATTATTTTTAAATTATGATCAAATATATCACTATCTATTTATTATTAAAGCCCATTTCATGTTAATCCAAAAAGATATCAAATATAACCAAATAACTTGAAAAATAAATTTTTTATAAACATATAACAAAACTCTTACTTTTTAGCATTTTTAATAGGATAACTCGAGTTGAGCTGATAGTAAAAAAAAGCGTGTTAATATGTATAAGCCAATGGGTTAAATCTGACAATAGGCCTAATGGTTACTGGATAACCTCTCTGGTTTATTTATTTGGCATAGGAATGCCCTAAACTATTTCTACTGCTATCAAAGAGTCTTTTACTAAATACTAAAAACTAAAACCTACTCTACTGGATGTTGCAAATATTATACAGTGGTGGTCACACGCCATACAATTCTGTCCATTGCCTGTGTCCATATACATGACATCAAACTCAAGTGTGAATTTTGACAGCATGAAATCAGTTTACTTGACTGTGATATTTATACCATTTTTAGTGAAAATGTACGTTTCTCCTGACACACTCCGATATTGGAAAAGTGCCATTTTAATCGAGATATCAGTCAGTAAGTTTATAAAATTTTTAATCCACGAGTGTAATACTATGCCTGATTAGTTTCAAGTTTTGGTAACTGGCGTAACTCCAGTACAGGAAGTCTATGAATTGGAAAAAAATTTAGTTATAGACTTGTTTCAGCTTTTTGATTAGCTCCAAAATTGTTGATTAATTAAACAAAAAGCAGTTAAATTAAGCAATTGATTGAATTCAGCTGTAATCTGTTAATTGAAATAACAGTGTTATCATAAGCACATGAAAATGTAAAATATTAAAAACAGTATTATTTTTAATATTTAATTTTAAGTATTTATATATTTTGTAAATAAGTACACTGATTTTCTAAGATTGATTGGAGCTGATGTGATGATTTTGAAGTTCTCTTGTAGACTCACTGCAGCTGAACAAACACTACAAAGTATGTGACGAAAACATTACCCATCTGAAACTCAATGATAACATAATAAGTTATTAGTTAATGTTTCATTACACGTTGACTATTAGCATTTGTATAAAATCATTAATATCATTCAACATCTAAAGATGAAATATATAGATGACATGATGTTTCTCATAATAGACTGTAGTTGATAGGTGATAACATAAATTAAGATTGACGCAGACAATTATCAAATGTTGGTCTCTTTTCAATGTGTCTACAGGGATATTTGTCACCTTATTTTATATCTGTAATCTTGATTCCCTACTGTTATTAACTTCTCCTCTTTATAGTAATAGAATCCAATACATTTAATCTTATTTCACAATAACTAAAAAATTATCCAAAATGAAAATCAAACATCATTTTCGTGCACCACTCATGTGGATCAACATGTACCGTTATTTAATTATATTTTATATAATACATATTCTCGCAACCCTATTACTCGTTACTGGTTAATATAAGTTACATGCGATGTTCTTGGAACTAAATTCTTGGCGAATTAATGACATAGTTGGCACGTGTATTAATATTTTCTCTCATGAACTTTGTTGCTGCCGTTCCTGCTGCTGAGCAACATCTTGTGTGCCAATGTGCACAAGTTTAGCCGAGTCTCTGATTTCAACTTCGAGTCTCTTGAGTTTGATTTTAACTATGAGTACAACTTTTAATCTACTAATCTTCACTTTTTCCGACTACTGCTGCAATGTTGAACCAAAATGCTGAGCCCGCACTTGTGAGTTGACATCAACGTGAAGGGAAGTCAATTTTAAAGTTTTATAATTATTAAGTTCGTATGCAAAACATTGGAACCATTAGGCCCACCTTCATGATATAATTTAGTTCACTATCACTATTTGGCAGCAACGTGGCAATACATTATTTTATTCTTAACATCTAGAAGTGGTGCTTTTATGTTTATTCACCACACTTAAAACATATAAGTAAACTTTGCAAATTGAGTATTCATTACTATGACCTCAGCAGTATCCAACCCCATGTGTTTTGTCCATACGGTACAAACATTTACCAAAAAAAACATTAGATCTTTTATTTTTTTTATAAATATTTATTAAATGAAGTTTGATTTCAAAGCATTACCCATTTTAGTAATAAATACACAAACCTCAGTTTCTTACCATAAATAGTAGTCTACCCAATATTGTAATTTCTTTGTTACTTTTTAAGCGCATGTTAATAAAATATCATAAAAATTTTTCTCTATTGCTTTGAGTGCTATGCGCACTTGGTGCCCGGTTCTAAGTTGTTAATATAACAGCTCATTAGTTAGAATTAACTTTTACCATCCACATCCTACACAATTAATACTAGTCTTTGTAGAAGATCCTTTCCAGTTGCACCTGATCCTGTATTAGTTTGTATTCGTAACTCATCAGCATGCAAACTTTATCCTTGAGCCAACGCTCTGATATATTTAAGGTGATTTGCCTGTTTCAACAACAGTTTGTCTCTTCAGTAAATAAGTTGTTAATATAGAAGCAGCAGATCTCCAATTTCCACTGCAAAACACACACACACACACGTTGGGATAGGATGTAGTTGTGTGTAAGAAAATAACATTACTTTTGCTTTTGTACTGCATTTTGCAAAATCACAGACTAAGTCTTTTGACGATCTTTAGAGATATCAATTGACGTACTTAATGAAACTGTCTATTCTACAAAATATAATAACCAAAACATTCAATTGAAAAGAGAAGATGAGCTGATGGAAAATCATTTGGCACAAGACAGATATATCTAGCACAAATTACAAACCATGAGAAGTAGAGGCAGTCCTAGGTGGAAGCAGTCGAGCACAGAGATCTGTAGCTCACTTAGATGCGACTGTTTCATCATCACCAACAGCTGCAGACAAATTACAAACTATGAGAAGTAGAGGCAGTCGTAGGTGAAAGCAGTCGAGCACAGAGATCTGTAGCTCACTTAGATGCGACTGTTTCATCATCACCAGCAGCTGCAGACAAATTACAAACTATGAGAAGTAGAGGCAGTCCTAAGTAAAACAGGACCTAGTATTGATCCCTGTGACCCATACTAAAAAAAATTGTCTGTGATAGCTTGTCACAAACCTGCCCCTGTTAAGATCTAATTTTGAGGTATCATGTTATTTGTTGTAGGGCTTTAGCTCTTCTAATGTCAGATAGATACAGTTTATTTGAGAGAATATTGTGATATACACAATCAGATGGTTTTAGATAGATGTAAAAAAAGTATTGAATATACAGGGCAAAAGATTAGTTTCTTTTTCATTTTGGTTAGATTTATACATTTTTGGCATTTGAAGAGAAGTTACATATTTCATTATAAATTGTACGTGATAGTGTAAGAATTTTTTTGGAGCAAAGTTTTACAGAATAAACTTATAAACTTTGATACATTATGTATGGAAAATATGTCATATTTATATAATTTATATAGAAGAAACAAAATCTTTTATTTTATTTTAATTCGAACAGTGAATTTATAATTCTTTCTTCAAAAGTTGAAAAATTTTAATGTGACATGATTTTTAACTTTGTATGATACAGTTAAAGGGTGAAACAAGTAAAGCAATTTAAACATTGGCACAAAAATACATGATGTACTGACTGGAGGTGGTTTATTTTAATTATCTTTTTACTTTTACTAACACTAAAACATAATTTAGCATTAGTAGAATGATTGTACTTGATCAATTATTTTTCCACTGTTTAGTGATAACTTGACAAAATAACTCTCAGCTAACACTCTCATCACAATGTCAACATTCACAGTAAGGATATTTAGACTTTTGTAGAACCTCTGAAAGTGTTAAATGAACAAATCATTTATAAGTGCACTTACTGGTAAAAAACATGATATCGGTTAATATGTAATTTATCAGTTACATTCTATCCAATTAGTGTAAGGAATAAGATACCAAATTTTCATTAGTTTCATGGTATATTTTTATGTGTCTTTTAAGTTTCTTGTTACTTCATATATTGTGAAATTAGATTTAATGATGTAAAAGTGTGTAAACAACCATAATTTTGAAAATTATTTCCTTTATTTATACTTTTAACTCTAGTCTTATTAAGTCAAATAAGTAAACAAAGTAACAATGGTGTAACTTACAGCGTTTGTAAGTTATCAATTTTTAAGTTAAAAACACATACAGACTGGTAAATCACCCAAACTCTTTAGGTTAAGTGTTAATAGGAACTTACTTACTTAGGTGTATAGAAGCGCATCTTGATGTTAGGTGTAACATCAATATATGTCGTCAAATCAAATCAAATTCTTTATTGCCAGAACATGTTTACAATGTATAGCAGTGTCAGAAACAAATTCAGCATGAACTATCATCTATTACATGCTTTGCCTAGGCCTAGTAACAAGTGTCTATCCAATTACAGCATAATAATCACTGATGTCATATGGGCTGATATTAATCAATAGCCTTTTTACACTTTTCTTGAAACAGTTAATTTCAAGAGATTTAAGATGAGAAGGAGGAGAGTTGTACAGTTTAATACCTGTTTCAGCAAAACAATTTAAAGTGGTAAAACCTACATTGACAAACTACATTGAGATATTCTAAGAGAATTTGAGTTTCTAGTTATATGGCTATGTACAGATCTATTTGTAGGTATGGCATTTAAATTTCTTTTTATATACAATAGGCAATCCAAAATATAAATTGCAGGTACTGTAAGAATACCATACTTTTTAAATAAAGGTTTACAGTGAGTCCTTATGTTTACATTAGCTATAATCTTAATAGCACGTTTTTGTAAAATTAATAATTTTTTTGTGTTACAATCATTGCCCCATACAATAATTCCATAAGACAAAAAACTATGAAGGTATGCATAGTAGACAGTAATGAGGATGTTTGTAGTTACAATATATCTTAGCCTAATTAATATAAAAATACCCTTAGACACTTTATTGCATAACATTTCAACGTGCCTGTCCCATTTGATGCTATGGTATGTGTTTTAGTTGTGTTCATTATGTAGAATGAATTAGCAACTAATACTATATTGACATCGATATTTGTTGATTCGAGTTTGTTACTGCTCAATCATAGTTCCAATAACCCTAGCTATCCATGTTGATCAATTGCTGATAATAATAACATACTATGTATAAGGACTACATATTGGTTTACTAATATGGTGTTCCTCAGTCTGACCTACTGTAAATACATTTGTATTTGTAAATACTACTGTAGTAACAGGGTGTAAATTACCGTTTTGCAGTTTTGACCGGATGCCTCAGCCTTAGAAATCATCTTGTGCACCAGTAGTGTTGATTTAGATCCCTGAAAGTTGAGATTTGAAATTAATAAGACGCATGAAAATTGACCACAATTACTAGAAATAATATAAGTTGTTTGTAAGTATTGTGTTATTCCGACAGATGTTTGATAAATAGAGGGTTGCTATGAGGGATTTAAACCCTGAGGAAATTTCATAATCCAGTAATGGGTGGAATTAAATAAAAACTTGAACTGAGCAGACTGAGAAAAACATTATTTTAAACATGAGAGTTTTGATAGGATAAGAAGAGCAGGGCTACCTTTACCGTATTGGAAGAATAATCCTATTTCTTTTGGATTGTGAGATTCCTCCTCTTCTTAATAATGAGATATTTAAAGGAACTCACAAAAATGGGATATTTCATGACACACAGCAAAATGGTTAACGTAGTGGACACAAAATGTCCTTTTCTGTGAGTTTTTTTGTAATGTCTCTATGTTAAGAAGAGAAGAATTATCCCTACAATCTGGCAAAAGCAAACCTGCTCTTCCTATCTTATAAAAAAACATTCTAAAACCATGCTGTTTACCCTCTTTAATAATAAAAACCTCATATGTTTTAAATATTGTACTGAGGATTACAAGATTGGATTCTAACTATAAGCAAGTTGCTCTTTCTGGAATCAAGTTATTCAATTCTTGATCTCGTGAGTGTTTAAGCAAATGTAAATTCTCATTAATGTGCAGGTCTTTGTTGAGATTAAATTTCTGTTTTATTTGTCTGACCCCTGATGACGGCCAAACATGTTAACAAAAGCCACTGCGTTAAACATGGACGTTCCTTGTTAGTATGCTGACTACTTGTTAGTATGAGAAATTGAACAGCCACAAAATGGTCATGTTCTGAAAAGATTATTACGATATATATATTATTTAATACATTTTTTCTTTAAGTAAATTCATTAAATTACATGTAATATAAATGATGAGAATCATTACAAGAATACTTTATAAGTGTTAAATACAAAGTTAGTTAAAAAAAGTATCAGGTCTGTTTTTTCTATATATGAACAGTTTTTTGCCTTACAGTTTTGAGACTCTTACATCAATCTAAGTAGTTTCCTTGTGACTACAAACCTAGCCCAGCATCATTGTGCCTTCTGATACCACACAATTTGCCCACCATCTTTTTTTTTCATTCTTTTATGACTAGAAGCTGAAAAACCACTTATTGCTTTTAGTTCTTAAAGAACAATAGACAATAGACAATATTCTTTATTAACAACATCATCAAGACATGTTACAGAGTCAAACAGTTTTTAAAAGTGAATTGTATTATTAAATGAGAGGTCTTTTTAAAATTCATCATTCCATGAGAAGAACTCATCGAGCGTGTAGTATGCGTGGTCTTGCAGCCAACACCGTAAGGTTCTCTTTATAGCTCTTGGGTTGTCTTTCAGATGATCTGGTAGCTTGTTGAACAGTTTCATTCCAGCATATGATGGTTTTTTCTCGTATAATGCTGTTCTATGGACTGGTAGAGTGTAATCCCCTGCTTGTCTGGTGTAGTGGCCGTGGAGATCTCTTTGTTTTGGAGGATTCTTAGTTATGCAGTAAAGTACGGTTTCTATTATGTAAATGGATGTTACTGTCAATATTTTCCAGTTTTTGAAGATGTTTCTGCAGCTCTCTCTAGGACCTATTCCAGCCATTAACCTTATTGCTTTTTTCTGCATCACCAGAACTCTGTGGAGATTGCCAGCTGAAGAAGCACCCCAGACTGCTATTCCATAACGCAGGTGGCTTTCGAATAACGCATGATATGCTGTTCTCGTGGCTTCATGAGTACTAGTTGTCTTGGTTCTCTTTAATGCAAACAATGCTGAGTTAAGCTTTAGGCAGAGGCTGTCTATATGGTTTTTCCAGCGCATGTTCTCGTCAAGTATTATGCCAAGATGTTTAACTTCATCAGCTGCTTGGATATTTGGTAGTTCAGTTACAAGGGCCTTTTTACTGCCTAGAGTCATTTGTTTTGTTTTTTTCTCATTGAGAACGAGGTCGTTTCTCATTGTATATTCTTGAGCCATGTTGAAAGCTATGTATGTGTTAATTTCCAGTTGTTCAGTATTTCTATTTGCTGCAAGCAGAACTGTGTCGTCTGCGTACATGATCATTTGACAATATTCTCTCAAGTGTTCTGGAAAGTCATTTATAAATAAAATAAACAAAACTGGTCCAAGGACCGAGCCTTGTGGAACTCCTCTTCTCACTGGTAAGGGGTGAGATTGTAGTGATTGTGTGAGTCCCTTGGTTGTTTCCTTTAGTTCCACTATTTGCTTTCGTCCTTTGAGATAGCTTTCAAACCAACTGAGTGCTGTTTGTCTAATACCAACATTTTGAAGTTTAGTCAATATGAGTTCATGTCCAAGGCAATCAAAGGCTTTACTGAGATCAAGGTATAAGCTGGTGATAGTGTTGCTGATCTCCATATTGTCAATTATATATTCAGCTAGGTCAATAATTGCAGTTGTGGTAGATTTTCCAGAGATGAATCCATGCTGCTTGTCAGTTAGTATTTGGTTCTCTCTTAGATACTTTAGGAGTCTAATAAGAGTTACTTTTTCAATAAGTTTTGAGATTGATGGGAGAAGAGAGATAGGTCTGTAATTGGCAATGTTTTGAGGGTCACCTTGTTTAAATTTCGGATAGATTTTAGCAATTTTTAATTTTGATGGGAAGATGCCTTTTTGAATGGACAAATTTGTGATTTTTACAAGGGGTGTTATTAGTTCATCAGCACAACATTTAAGGATCTTGGTTGATATTTCATCTACTCCAGAAGAAGATGAACTCCTTAGAGACCTTACAATTTTGTACATTTCATCAGCTGTGGTTGGTTCCAAAGTTGTTAGAGTTTCTCTTAGAACTGCTTCGACATGTTGAGTGGCTGGGACTGAATCATTGTTTATGTAATTTATTTTAAGTGTTTCTTCAGCTATGTTTGCAAAATACTCGTTTGAAAACAATTAGCTATTCTTTCAGTATCTGTCAACAGTTCTCCGTCATGATATATTTCTATTTTAGTAGTTTCAGCGCCTATCTTCCTTTGCCTCTCGTTGTTTACAGTGTTCCAGATAGCTTTGGATTTATTATCTGCTTGTTGTATGTATGTAGCATTTGCCTCCTGTCTTGACTGTTTAACACTTTAAATGCCAAGTCGGTCAGAGTTGACCGACGCCTATGATGTTTGTACAGATAACTGTCGGCCATACCTGACCGACAGCGTTGCTACGCAACAGACAACCATTATGCCCGTCCTGTATAATGCACTACACTCTAGCGGAAATTATCAAAACTACGTGACCTAGAATGACATTGGCTATTTACAGAACACTGTTTCAGTTCAGATACGCTACAATAAAGTGCTGTTATATGGCTCGAAAGATAGAGTATTTCTTTAGCATCTCGTCGGCCAAAGATGACCGACAGATGTTTTTGTAATTTTGGTGTAACATAATTTTTGTTATTTTATTGTAAAAATAGTAGTGATTATAGCAAATACTATTACCCTGTGTTGCATTATAAAATTTAAAGGAAATCAGCAATTTGTATGGTGCTTTTCTTGTTTTTTAAGATTTAAAGATGTTGTTTGTAAAATAATATACGTATTATGCTGTAATAAAATATACGTTTTATTATTACCACACAAAAAGTGTTAATTAATTATTAATCTGTAACCGAGAAGGTTACTTACATGAATATCATAATGTACAGTATTATTTAGAATTATACTGTCAGGAATAAAATATTCATACATAATTCAGAACATTACTACAAGCTTTCTTATAGCTTCTTGTAAAGTTGGCTTCCTTATACCTAAATTACAAATATAATTAACACTTTGTGACATAAGGTTTTTGTTAACTTACCACAAATGAATGATCTAATTTTTAATGTCATTTCTGTATTACATAGTAAATTTTTCATTTGTGAATGTCCTTGAAACATGTTTCACATAAAAATGGTTTGTCAGGACACACGCTACAAAATGTAGTGACTTTTGTCATATTTCTTGCTACACTGCGGCCTTTCTGTTCGGACAGTTTTTGATAACACATTTTGCAAACTTTCCTAACTCTGTGTTTTTTTGCACCTTCTCCAACCATAGCAGATGATGTTAGATAGTGATGCCCAGTCCTTGATACTTCAGGAATGCGTGGCGTTTCCTGCAAACACATTAAGGAGCAAGCTAGCTGT
Organism: Homalodisca vitripennis; assembly: GCF_021130785.1. Classification (NCBI taxonomy): domain Eukaryota; kingdom Metazoa; phylum Arthropoda; class Insecta; order Hemiptera; family Cicadellidae; genus Homalodisca; species Homalodisca vitripennis. The sequence continues at coordinate 47,534,193 of NC_060213.1, forward strand.
TCTTTGAATTTTGTAATCGAAATTAAGTGCTTCTTTTTAGCATTGGGAGGTTTTTTTGTTTTCAAAAATGTATTGTATGCCAACCAGCTGTTAACCACAGAAGTACCAAGAACGAGTTCTTCACCTACTTTGTGGTACCATCTCATAGTCTTTCTCACAGCGGTGCTGTATGAAGACATCTGATCAGAAAGATCTATGCCTACTTTAGCCTTATTGTAGGCTGTGACAACAAGTGGCTTTAGTACAGACGGCTTGTCTGGGTTTTTGGATGGAATTTCTACATATTCCGGTTTGTGCACAGTTGACAACATTAAAACTTCTCGTTTATCCTGCCACTTAGTTATAAGGACCCCTTCATCATTTTCTAAACAAATCATTTCTCCTTTCTGGATTTTTTCTTTTGTCAAGTCTTTTGGAATGCCCTTTCGGTTTCGTCTTAAGGTTCCACAAAGATGAGTTTGTCTCGATAACAAAGAGTTTGCTAGTTGAACAGAGGTATAATAATTGTCAACATATAGGTTGTGGCCACTGTTCAAATGGTTTGCCATGAGCTCCATTACTACAGAGGTAGCTACTGAGTTGTCTGTTGCAGCAACGGTACCTTTCCCCATATAAACTTTTATACCATAAGTATAGCCAGTTTTGTCACAAAGTTTAAATATTTTAATACCGTACTTATGAGCTTTGCCAGGTATGTACTGGTGGAAAAGTAACCTACCACGGAATGGTATCATTGTCTCATCGATGACAAGGTCTTGTTCGGCTTCTTTTAGGTTAAAAAACATACCATTTATAATAGAAAGCAAGGGTTTTATTTTGCCGATACGCCCATCTCTTTGCAGATTGTTGTTATCATTGAAGTGCCAAAAGCGTAAAATTAATTGGAATCTATTTTCGGCTCATTACTTTTGAGGCACCTGAGAAGCTGTATAAAGCATTTGTGGACCAATAATCACTTATTCGGGGAAGTGTTACTAGGCCCATGTACAAAAGTAGGCCTATAAACTTTTTCATTTCTTCTGGATTGGTGTCTCGCCAATCTTTAAGCCTACTCTTACGGCTCAATCGTAATTTAGAAATTACATCGTGAGCATTCCGATTTGTTTCTGTGACCATCAGATCAATGACATCGGCATTAAGACACTGTTCAAAGAAGTCGATCGGTTTTGAATCATTAGTGGTAATAAATTTGAATGTAGGCCTAGAGTTAAACTCAAAGATCTGCTGTTTACCTTCAAAACTATGCCAATTGTCACTTTCGTCAGGAGTACTGTTAACTGTCGTTATGGTATTATCAACATCGGCGTCTGTGTCTTCGTTTGCAACCATAAACTCATTTTCAGCAGCTTCGTCCGAGCCATCACTTGGTTGAAAGTCAGGGTCTGAATCCGTGTCGTCAACCACACTAGGCCTATAGTCCATGTCCTCAACACTTTCATCTTCACTTAATCCCGCAAATAAATCACCTTGAGATGAGGGAAGGTCAATTATTCTGTCAATTTCCGATTGTCGCAAAGGATCGCCCATTTTACGAACGCACTTCCACTTTCTAGGCTAAAGCTTCAAAACAATAGCAGGTTGATGAGGAAAAGGCGCGAAAGTACAGTGAGGTGTCGTCCGAGAGTGATGTAATACACAGCTGACTACAGCTGCAGTACAATCCAGTGAGCTATTCTGCACTACCAACCACAAAAACGTAATATCCCACACCTAATATTGTGTCGGTCATGTACGACCGACGGCATATTTTATAGTGTACTATGTAACTGTAAATGATCGTGTCGGCCAGGAATGACCGACGATGTAAAAACGTTATATATACAAAAAAATTATCAAATCACAATGGTAAGTGACCAACTAACAGAAAAAACATGAATAGTTCCTAGTTTTAGCCACGGATAATTTTGGCACTCTAACGCTAAAACAGAATATTTAGGCTTGGCATCTAACGTGTTAAGTTTTTGGTCATATGTTTTCTTAAGTTCAGTGGCAGCCTGTTTGTCATCTGGATTTCCAGTTAGGAAAAACTTATCTTGTGCTTTCAGGAATTCTTCTTTAAGGATGGACATTTCTCTGGTATAAGTAATCATTTTTTTTCCCTTTTTTTTGCTTAGCACGAGATCTCACCTTAGGGCAAGTCCAGTCAAGTGCAAACTGGAAAGATGTGCTAAAGTGGAAATATGCTTCGTCTACCTCATTTGAATTAATGACAGGGTCCCAAGTTTCCATAGACAGTCGGTTCTTTAAGTTAAGGAGATTATTATGTGTAAGATTTCTTTGTGAATTATATATGTTTCCTATGGTCTCTTTTGGCATGTCTATTGTACAGTATTGTCCAGTGTGGTCTGATAGCCCAGTGATAGTCACTTCTACACTTATCATGTCTTGATCCAGATCTGAGCATACTATGTCTATTGAGGATATAGAGATTTCGGTGATTCTGGTAGGTGGGAGGTCTAATCTCTGGATGTTATATCCCCTTAGCAGTTCGTTAAATGCACTGCGTTCTCTTGATGTCTCATCAAGATTATCAATGTTTACATCCCCCATAACAAGTTTTTTAGCACTCAGCGGTAGTTTGTCCAGAGCTTCAGACAGGACTTTAAGTACATTGTCAAAATTTGATCCTGGTGGTCGGTACACTCCAAGTAAGTATAAGCATTTTTTCTTGGTCATTCTTATTTTAATAGCTGATACTTCACAAGTCATCTCAATACTGTATTGTTCTAACCTTACGCTTTCGGTTTTATAGGAAACTTGGTTATGTTTATATATGGCGACTCCTCCTTTAATGTGTTCACTTCTGCCATAAGCACTGATTAGTTTGTAGTCAGCTATTATGGCTTGATCTATTGTGCCCTTTTTTAGACCATGTTCTGTCAGTATTATAAAATCTGGATTTGTATTGTGCAGCAGGTGTTCTAGCCGCTCAATTTTGCTTGCCATTCTATCCATATTTTGGTGGAAGAAAAGTAGTTGTCCTGATTTTGCTTTGAGTTTTGTTATGGATGGTGATTTATTGAGCTTACATGGTCTAAAAAAGGGTTGGACCGATGTATTTCTGTCTCAGCTGTTATGTGGTGTTGGTCTAGTTCAGTATGGGGAGTCACTGATGTTGCTTGTGAAGTAGCAGAGGCCATGTCATGGGTACGGTGCAGTGTGATTGGTTTGTTCAGGAAATTTTGATTGATTCTTTTAAAAAAATCTATGTTTTTCATGAAGAATTCCTCAATACTTTCGTTGTCTGGACGAATTATTGCGGTCATTGGTGGTTTCTTTTCTAATGTTAGCGGTGTTAGGTTGGACTTGGTTAGAGAGGTATTTTTACCCGCAGCATATTTAGCAGCTTGTAAAGAGATGCTAAAATAGTTGGTTTTGTTCCTAACTGATGATGTTGTGTTAGTTTTCTTCAGTTTTTGTCTACAGGTTTGGCTGGTTCCTGGGGTTGATGTTTTGTTGTTTTCTGTCATGCTTTTTGTCACAGAAGTATTCAGTTTTTGTCTACAGGTTTGGCTGGTTCCTGGGGTTGCAGTTTTGATATTTTTAGTCACGTCTTTTGTCACAGAGGTATTCAGTTTTTTTCTACAGGTTTGGCTGGTTCCTGGGGTTGATGGTCTAATAATTTTAGTCACAGTATTTTTTACAGAAGTATTCAGTTTTTGTCTACAGGTTTGGCTGATTCCTGGGGTTGCAGTTTTGATATTTTTAGTCACGTCTTTTGTCACAGAGGTATTCAGTTTTTTTCTACAGGTTTGGCTGGTTCCTGGGGTTGATGGTCTGATAATTTTAGTCACAGTATTTTTTACAGAAGTATTCAGTTTTTGTCTACAGGTTTGGCTGATTCCTGGGGTAGTGTTTGAGTCTCTATCTGCTGTCAGGCTCTGAAAATCTGAGTGGTTGTATATTTTACAATTGATTTGTCCATCACTAACTTTGTCATCATTGGCTGAGCAGTTTTGTGATATTGAGTTACTAGGACAGTTAGGATACGAAGTGGTATATTGCAGTTGTGCTTGTATAGTCTTCATAAATTCCTCAGCTTGGTCTTGCCGTCTCTTTATATGAACTAGTTCTACAAAGATTAGGCTTTTAGGACTTATATCGGGTGTCTCAGTGTTGCTAGTTTGGGATTCCATATCTTTGAGAGTTTTAGGTTCCCGATCCTGGCTAGTCCGATTTGTTTTGAACTGAGTGAGGGATTTGACTTCATTTAGAAGTTTGCAGATGGTCACTTCCTTTTCTTTATCTTGTTCTTCAAATAATTTAGTGAGGTCCATCCGGATTTCTTTTTCTTTTTCTAATTGGTTTTCAATACAAGTTAAATTTTCTACTAGTTTGTTGTATTTGTTTAGTAATTTTCCCTGTCATTTTCTAGCTCTTCAATCTGTGATTGGTAGTTTATTTCAGAGTAGGTTTTTTAATTCTTCAAAGTCCTGTGTTAGTTTTGTTTTTTTAAGTGTCATATCAAGTAAGTCCTGCTTTAATTTTTGGTTTTCCGTTAGTAGGGCATTACCAACTTCAGCAGCTAACGAAAGAGAAGTTTCCAAATCCGTTTCTTCTAAGTTGTGAACTTTAAGTAATTTCTCTTGTATTACTCCTATAGCAGAGTTGTTCAGTTGGTCATTAACTGTATCCAAAGTAAGATTTGTGGTTGAAATTTTCAGTTTACATTTATTGCATTTCCAGTTCTCTATTTCAAATTTAGAAAGCTTTTGAGAACTTTTTTTCTGGCCAATCCAAGCATTTTGAATGGTACCACTGGTTACAAACACCAGTGCACAAAATTCCTTTGTGCTTGACTCCTACTGTGCACATTCCACAAGGATATTTAGTCATTTTTTTAAATAAAAATACTGGATTCTTAATTGAAAATTGGTGTAGTAGGAAAACAGTTTTAAAGACTTGTCTGATTATCTGTCAATTTTTTTGATTATTGATTGTTAAAATAGATACTGGAATACAGTTTTAATAACTTTGTCTGACTATGACTAATTTTGGCAGTCTAAAAGTGGTCATGCTGTAGTGTGTTATGAGAAATAATCCTTAAGTTGTAAAAGAGGCTACTTCTGTTGTCAATGAGATTGTACAGTCAGCTGTGTGTGCAGTATGTACGACAAGGTCAGGGCTGTTGTGTCAGCAGGTGTCAGGTCACTCACGCTCAGCAGTGACACACTTTGTCCAGCAGTCTGTCGGCATCCACACTTGTTTGTGTTGGAGGAAGTGATGAGTTGGAGTTGATGAGTATGTTGCTGGCACTACGTCACTGCCAATGTGTCATATTTTTTATATCTAAGTAATTATTTGTATTGAAAAATTTGTCTTAATTAATTCTGCTTAAAACAGCTTTGTCTGAAGTTTATAATAGTTTGAATAGTACTTTTTCTTGAGTGTAGTTGCTTTTTATTAGAATTATGCTTAAATCTGTTGGAAAGAAACTTCCCTGGCTTGTATTGGAAATTGTGTTTTTTCTGGTGAGTAAAATGTTGTTTTTCTTAATGGAACAAACTTACAGTTGTTAGTTGTAGTGTTGTGTGAGCACCGTGGTGATTTTTTGTTGGATTAATCACTACTAATACTGCACTTAAATAAGAGGTCACTTTCACTAAATGTTACTTGTCGGCCATCTTGGATAGGTTTTTTGCTGTCCGAACCTTTGTGCTGTCCGTAATTACAGATATTCGGGATGGGTAATGTTGGAGGTAGGTGGTACCTTCTGTCGAGATACATAAGGAGGAATATTGAGTACTATCTCAGTTATGTCAACTTAGAAGAAATGGAGACCAGCCTCTCGGAGTAGACAAGACCATCCTTCAGAGTAGTCAAGACCTATCAATCTTGTACCCCATACATCATCTTGACACTTGCAGTTAGTTATGTGCTGCTCCTGAACATCCATAGGGTTGCTCAGATATAAGTGACACATCAGTTTTGCTGTACCTATTGTAGGTTCAACTGGAAGGTGTAAACCAGTCAGAAGTAAATCCTTGCATTCTTTATGTTTTACCATTGTTTTCCCACTTGTTTAAATCTTACCATTCTTTTTGAGGACTTGGATCACCTGAAGATTTTTCTACATAAAACTTTGTCTGTGTATGATTAAATAAATAAATAAACTTAGGAAGTCACTGACCAAAAACAAGTAGCTGGTCAGTGTACCAGATACACAAATAAACAGTTTTATAGCTCGCTCTCACATAAAAAAAAAAAAAACTAAAAGGTCAACAGACTGCTCTCCGCGACGTCTGCACAAGACTACAAAAAAACTACAACCAAAATTGATTGTACTAGTTACCCTAGGTTTTTAATATGATTGAATACATGATAATTTTATTGTTTGTCTAATTATCAAAATGGAAAAAGGACAAAACGTGTGGAAAGAATATGACTTTAAAAATAACTTTGGTGAAGAACAAATTTTGTATGTGCCAAGTTTATTTTAACAAAGATGCTTATCAATTGGGAGTGCCGATGGTCGAGTGGTCTAAGACGTTGGACTTTGAGTCTGAGTTAGAGATAGCGCAGGTTCGAATCCTGTCTTTATCAGTACCATCGACCTTGTACTGTATCGACTCTCACCCTTATTCTGTTTGATAATATCCTCGCACAGGCCAGTGGCCCATGAGGATGGGCAGAATAAGGCAAAAATGGAGATCGGCTTCTCCTTTTAAAAAAAAATTAAGCTTTTCTGTCTGATCTGTAGTTATTCTTATTTTATTTTCATATACCTTGTACACATTTTAACCTAATAGTATCAAAGTGTGATATCTAGTTTTTTGTTGTAATTGACTGAAAGGGATTAGTACATCTGAGAAAGGAAAGCATTGCACTACAAATTGAGTGATTACTGACCTGATAGCTGATGGAGTAACTACTGACACATAGCACAATAAATTCCCATTGTGAAGTGATCAGTGGAAAGATTAGCCGGATAGCATACTGAGACTTAGATAGAGTCACAACGTAGCTCAACAACCAGGCGGAGTTGAAGAGCAAGAAGATTAGCAGGTACGGGCCGAACGCTTGGGATATCAGTTCCACTTGTCGATGAGCCTGCCACTGGAGACGTGCCAGCATCTGGAGTCTTTCCGATGTGGGAGAGAAGCATTGTAGAGCGTTCAGCTGGTAGTGGACATCCTTTAGGACAAAAGACACAGCAAAGCAGAGCGAGCAAAAGGTCAATCTTGGTGCACTGGAGATCAAGTAGGCAGTGGGAAAGAAATAGTTCTCGTCAAATTTGGAAAAGTAAATCATGTGAAAGGTATGGAACAGATAGTCTAAGACACCTATAGAGAAAATTAAGAAGAAGGGACCAAGGATGTTGTGGGAGTGTTGGGTCTCTTGCAACAAGAAGTAGGTGGAGTTGAAACATCGGAGGATATCGGTCCGAGAGAAGATCAGTGTGAAAAAGTAGGACAGTACGATATTCATTGGAAGGATTATTTTTGTGAACCCTTTGTACCCAGGGACATACCAGAAGAAAAATGTTAGACCCAAACAGGCAATGAGACCAAAAATCATTTGAGTTGTCACCACTCGGAACACTGGTCCTAAAACAGTTAAAACACATTTCAGTTTTATACACAAAAATAGTGTAAAGTGTGATTACAATCTTTGGTACTAACAAGGATGAATCTTCAAATGTTGTAGGTACAATATTGTAACACTTTTACAAAGAATTACTATTATTATTCATATTTTTCTTTATCCTCTTGGAATATTTGTCTAAATGTGAGAGATCACCATTTTATATATCTCTATGTATAAACAATCAAAAGTCATAGAGTAGTCAAAGAGGATATCCATTACATATTCTTGATCATTCAATTGGTGTATTATAGATTCTATTAATTGGACAATTCTATTAGCACTGTTAGTGAATCTGGCTTTTATAAATCTATCCTGTTTTTGTGGTTATGAGGCCTTCTTGCTCCAGGTGTGGTATTATTCTGGTACAATATTTTTTTTCCAGAATCTTAGAAAATGTATATATAAATGATATTGGTCTATAATTTTGTGGTCTGCTTGTTGTACCCTGATGGCAGATGCAAAATGTTGATGTGTAAACATTTTGCCAATCATAAATGTAAGGAGTGTTAATTATAAATGTTCGTTTGCATAGTGTTTCTCAGCCTTCGATAGAATTTCACCTAAGGCTATTGTATTTAAAAATACAAAACTATTATAAATTTATACCTGTTTGACCTGATTGCTCTCAATAATTCACATAATTTAACCTTCAACCAGAATATCTATACCTATAATACATGAAATAAGAATAATGTTTTCCATAGGTTACAATAGACTCACGAAATCACTAAACAATTATTTTATTGGTTTATCAATGAAATTGTACAATAAATTAGACCCTAAATAAACAATTACCCAATAGAAATATATTTTTGTCTAACTACATCTGGCTTATGGAAACTGTTTTATGCAATAGAAGATTTTTTTGCAAGTGACATTAGGTTCTAATTTTTTTCACTCTATATTTATAATATTTTAATATACTATATCATGTAAAAAAGATTCAACTATATTTTTATACCTTTAATTGTGCTATATTACCGTTTTGTATGTTTTAAATTTCTCTAAATGTCATCACTAATGAGGTTAGTATTTTTTATTTAGTTTGGTTTAAGGGTGTTTATTGTGGATGGGAACTCATTTATATATTCAGTGTTCTTTTACATTGGTCTGGTTGATAATTTTAAGGAATGTTTTTAGGTTGGATGTTATCAACGATTGTAGAATAAAGTCTTCAAATAATTTGATTAGTATTATATTTAATAATGTAAAATCTGATTACAAATAATTGCGAAAATTAATGTGTAGTATACAAATACTAATTACATTGAGATCATTTATATGATTTTTTGGCTATTATGTTGTGTGTTTTTTTTTTTTAGCTTAATAATAATCCCGACAGAACATTGAAGTGTTTCATTTGTGAATAATGCTTGGTTTGATTTTGAATATGATGAGTTACAAAACCTCCCCCTTCTATACTAATGGAACCGATTGGTGTTTAGTTAAAATACATTGATACACATATTTAGCAATATTTTAACTACAAATTTAGTTTAAACTCCTTTTAACACCAACTATTTTTTTCTTATTATACATGGAAGGGAGGGCTTAAACCAAGAACGCTTCTTTCTAAAACCACAACTGGTATAATGTAGCTTATAGATTAACCTTTATTTTGAGAAAGAAATTCTTTTTAGCAAAATCCATAGGAAGTTAGTTGAAATTAATAAATTAAACTAGAAAATTCACAGGAGACCACATGACAGTTATTTAATAATTTTATGTTTGAGTTGTGTTTGTGTGAAAAAAACCATAGCAGTACAAAAAAAGCAAACAAAGAAAAGGAATTACAAAGTTAGTTTTTTTGTGATATAAGTCAGAATTCAATATCCAAATGAATCAGTGAGTAATGCAGGAAAACATATTGGTGCAATTATTTCTCTATTGATAAACCAGACTCAAATACCAAATATTGTTCGTTTAAGCCATTTTCTCTCTTCTTGATGCAATCACATTCGAATGATTCCCCCAATGTAAGTAACTTAGGCATACAAGAACTCCCCTAGGCTTCCAAAACTTCTTCACTAGTTTCCTAGCCAACTTAGGCGTCGAAGATCTCTTTAGGAGTCCTCTAGCTAGCTCAGACATCTAAAAACTCTTCACTAACTAATTTCCTAGTCAACTCAAATGTGCAAAACCTCTCCAGTACTCTTCTATCTAGACTTCTTCACTAGTACCGTAGCCTGTAGACGTACAAGACCTCCAGGTGTGAAAGTCCTCTCCAATAGTTCTTATGGTCTTACAGACATTTAGACCAAGCAGTATATTGTGTAAAGTTGATCTTTTACTAAAACAATCCCTTTAAATATTTTAGTTTGATCATTTTACCTTCCTTAGCTCTTGTAAACTTGAACGGAAGACTGAAGAGTACATAAGAGAAGTAGAAGGACGGACCAAGAATTGCTGTCTTACTCAGTATAATCTTCATGTTAGACTAATGGCTCCTCATAAACTGGAGATTCTGGTATTTTAGCAAAGTGTTTCACTCCATGTATTTCCATCAAATTAAATTGTTTATTGTCTTCCTATAATGTATTGGTGCATTGAAAGAAATTATTGTTACTGTTTTAACTGATTATTGTGTCTAGTGTAATCAGTGTCAACCCAATATTTTTCTTCGCGAAAACATTGATTCTGAAGTACAAAAGGAGCAGTAATACCTGAACAATAATAGAAAAAATATTTTTAGGACTTAATATTCATACCAGTGGGTATATAATAAAAGACAGCCATGAATAAAACTGTTTTGATTAACAACAGTCTTCAATGCCAATATTGATAAGAGAGAAATGAAGACTGCTATTACATAAATTGTTTTTGTTCTGATTCGTTAATATTATTTGCAGCCTCGATCAAAGTGAAGTGAATATGTTTGAAATTTATTAATTGCTGTTTTAAAAACGTGCTTGGTCATAAAAACTTTATTATAAAAATCTAGTTATTGCTTTTTATGTATTTCATTTATATGAATAAATAAATATTACTGTCCAGTTCCTTACTGACTTACTTATTGATCTATTTAAAATAACACTCTTCATGTTGATAACCTAGAGAGTTAAATTGTGGTACAAAAAAAAAAACATTTTATACAGCAATATTCAGCCATATTTTACGAATTCCTTCTAGTATCTTATTATTTTTAACGCTGTCATATAACACCATAAATATCAGAAAATACCCTATGGTAAATGACATGTCAATATATTTTTAAAATATTGTAAATTATAGGGTTTAAAAGGTATTTGTAATAAATACAGTGTAAAAATGTATATGAACACCCAAACCAAGAAACCGATCTTAATTATAAATATACCTTCCAGTTCAGTCAGAGGTAAGGTAATTTTCACAGGTGGCTGTTATCTCAAAATTTAAAACTATACATTATTAGCTTCACCTTTTAATTTTATTAGATTTTAGTTTTGCTTGGGTTGAAAAGCATTAAACCGTTTTCAGACGTTTTACACACCCTTTGTAATGATGACCAATGTTTGATCTTACTGTTTCAAATAATCACTAATAACTTTAAACAGGAATTATGTAATGAAGTTAAGAAATTTTAAGAAAGCTTTGAGTATTCTTTTCTTTTTGACTTTGTGTAGTCTGGTGCTGCCAATATTTCCATGACAAACATTTCAGAGTCCTTTGTTTGAAGTTTGTTTTTGAGGAAAGAAGGATTTTTAAGGAAATAGGATTTTTTTCGGACACTTGCCATTGAGCAATACAATGTGTTGTTGATTGTATTATACAATCAGTACATAGTATTACTGATTGTATTGTATCTCTGAACGATGCCAAATGTCCGGAAAAATCCTATTTCAGAGTCTTTTATCTTGACACTGAAATAATGGAAATAAGCTTTGAACATTGATCAATTTATTTTCTTTGATAATGATGTTAGTAATCATCTTCCATTATATATTACGTTTGGTTATTGTTCACAGGACAGACAAGGGAGTTCATGCCCTCTGCAACACAGTCCACGTAGACTTAGACGGAGACCCAAGGAAGATCTGCTCACGTTCAATCCATCTGCATTTGAACCGATTCTTTACGTTCAATGACCACGACATCAGGTAGCCATTTTTGTAGACTGACATGACTTGAACATCAATCAGTAAACGCATTCACCATGTAATAGAGAACATCAACTTCTGATATGTATAGGGTGGGGAACACCACCCATCCACGATGTATATCGACTGAACCAGAAACCTACCTTCTTTTTTTTAACGTAAACCCAATATTTTAACCCCAAATAATTTGGGAAAATAATTTGAAACTCCCAAAAATATCCCATGGCACTTGAGGGGGAGAGGAGTAGGTCACTTTTAAAAGATTTTGAAATGTAAAGATAGATCAAACCATATCTCATTACATTAATCTATTCACTTATGGTTTTGAACAAAGTTTTAATTTATTTCACTTCTTGTATGCAGGGTGGTACAGAATGTCAAAGTTGTACGGTTTTGTTGGTTTTTTTTTACTGTTAACCTCATTAAAAATTTGTATACAAAGTTATGAAAGGATTACCCCTTCTAAAAATATGTTTTGGTTGTCACTTTTCAGCACATTTCCAATTTGTTTTAAATAGTTCAAATTTAGGATATTTCAAACTCATGAAGCCTAAAAAACTTTAAATAACAAAGTATGACCTCATTACACCTATCAATAGCTCTTTTAAATGCTAAAATGTTTTGTATTTAAAGTTTGACTGTATCTTGGAATGTTGAGAAACGGTGCCAAAAATACTAATTATGCGAGTTTTCATTAAACCGAAGAAGGTAGGTAGGAAGGGAGAGATTAATACACATTTTACAGGATGCATTTGAATAGCGTCATCACCACACCAGTCTATTTAAAAAAATAAAGTCAAAATTTACACATTTTTTAAATAGAACTTTACTATCTAACTAAACGATACAGTATATAATATAGTCATCTGGGTTTAAAAAACTCCTGAGTGGTGTACAATGCCTTATTGGTAAGGCAATATTTTACTGAACTTTTAAATATCTTCCTGTCAGTTATTTTTATTTCCTTAGGTAACTGATTATACAGTAGTATTTTTTGCCAGTAAAGCTTGTTTTCATTTTATATAATTTCAGATTGTGCCTGTCAGTTGTGATTTTGTTACATGTATTGTAAATATGTGTAGATTTTAGAGATTCATTGAGTTTTTTTTGTTACAAATTGTATTACTTCCATTATATATAAACTTTAAATGGTAGGGATCTTAAGTTCACCGAAAAGGTGTTTCACAGAGTCTAATCTATTCAATTTTAGCATAATTCTTATTTATTGCTTTTTTTGTTTTATCAATATTTTATCCAGATTTTGCTTCGATATTGCGCTGTATATACATATTCCGTATGCTAGGTGTGAATGTATCAACACAAAGTATACTTTTTTCAGAGCATCCAAATCACACAATTCCGACATGTGTCACAATGCATAAATCCCTGATAAAGTCTTGTTTAATACATGTTCCACATGTTGGTTCCAAGTCAGGTTTTCATCTATGATTAGTCCCAGAAATGTTGAAACATTTTCCTGATCTATGTAATTAACGCTAATTGGTATAGATATTTCCAAACTTTGCCTATTTTGTTTTGATGAGAATCTTATGAAATTTGTTTTTGTTGAGTTCAGTAACAAATTGTGTTGATTAAGGAATTGTTCGATATTAGCTAAGTCTATAAAAGCTGATATTTCAATTTTTGTCCTGTGATTTTCCTGTTACTACCAAATTTGTATCATCCACATAAAAGCACATTTTACTGAAATTGGTCCTTTTAGCTATTCCTTCAAGATACCATATAAAAAGTAGAGGTCCCAATATAGACCCTTGTGGCACCCCGTGCTTTACTACTTGCTGTGTAGAGGCAACTTTCCGAATATAGTTATTGCACATTATATATTATGTGAAATGTATTTCTACATACTGTTTTCTATTGTTCAAGTATGAAGTAAACCAAGCAAGCTCTGTTTTTTATATTCCCAGTTCTTTTAATTTAGTTTTTAGAAAGTTGTGAGAAACGCTGTCAAATGCGCGTGACAATGCCTATAACTTTTTTTCCAATATCAATTGAATATATTATATCTTCTATGAATTTCACACCAGAATCAGAAGCATGGTGGAAAATGAATCTTAAGAAAATTAAAATAATTGATTATAATACTTAGAAGTCACAGTACCATAAAAAAAACTTTTATACCTGTTATTAAAAATTAGCAAATTTCATAATTTTTCTACCTAATAAAGTATTTTGTCCTTTAGTAAATTTCATAGTTTTCTACCCGAACATGAATTTAAATGCAATAATATATTTTTAATTATTGTACAGTAACTGATTCCATCGTGGAAATATTTAAAGTATTTTGTCCTTTACCAAACCACCTCGACTTTGTATTGTATCAACTCTTCCCCTTATTCTGTTTGATAAGATCCTCGCATAGGCCAGTGGCCTATGAGGACGGATAGAGTAAGGCTTAAAAGGGGATCGGCTTCTCCTTTTTTTTTAAAAAAAAGAGAAAAAAAACATAACAGTTTATTATAGAATTTGCTTAACTGAAAAATTTAATTAAATAAGTCAAAGTAGAAAGAGTTTAGTCGACTTTTCAGTTACTTCATAAAAGTAAAGCTACTCGTATGTTAAGTTTAATGGAGAATGAAGTGATATGAGGTATGGCTATGAATAATGTCTTCTCAGTAATCTTTGAAGTGCATATAAACCACCAAAACACTTAGGCAATAGACATATTGTGATACAAAATCATTGCTGTACTCTTACTTTAATGAAATATACTCATGCGTATTGTTAGACATTATTTTCCAGCAAAACTAAACAATAGGTCTTAAACAAATGGAGGCTACAATATATTATATTGTATGATTACAAATATTGGAGGCACTCTAAGAATAAAATGTTTCACACTACATAGCTATTATTCATTTGTCTTTGGTGCATGTCTACTTATTCTGTTACAGCATAAGTCTCATTATTTTATACCCACAATATTATTGCTAATGTTAATGTTTGTTGTAGCTGATCTGTTTTCATATTTAGGGTAGTTATAGATATAAATAATTGTCCACAGGATCCTGAGAGTGCAGCAAGTGCCTGACCAATTCCACAGCCGCCACCAGGCCTATGAGAGACAGTACCTGTACCGGCTGGCAGTGCCACGTGCCGGCGCGTTATGGCGGCAGCGACCACTAGTACCGTCTCCTCTCACTGAGCACAATCGTTGCTGTTTCCTCCAGTTAGTATTCTGTTTTAGCTTTACAGAAATACCACAGTATATTGTTGAATAGTTTATTGTTTTACTCTGAAACCATCAGAAGTTGGTGATTCAAAATTGTGACCACTAATTTTATATATTTTGATGAGGTACTGTATAAACATTAACAAGCTGTCTGAATGTTTATAATTGTCTGAGCAATAGTAAAGTCGATCACTTGAAAGGCTGGACAAATTTAATTTGTGTTTGTTACAATATCTTTCAAACGAACTGTGCCATAGGCTTGAAATTTTGCATGAAGCTTCATTGCAAAACAACACAGATTGATCTTTCTTATATTCATTGATAATTTTATTTCTTCTCAGGGATTCCACATTTGACTCGGAAGCGATAAAGGCAGCTTGTGGCATTTTTGTTGGTGTGAAGGACTTTGGTGCACTCTGCTCAAAATCAAGAGAGAAATTAGGGAGAAATGTTACGACTGTGAGGGATATACGCAGCCTAGAGCTGTCCCCTTCCGCTCCATTCATCCCCAACCGTCAGCTTACTGAGGACTACACCTTCTGGCAATTCTCGTGCATTGGGAAATCATTTCTGTACCATCAGGTAATTTAGGACAGACGTTTTAGAAAGGCTAAGTGGTTAAATGGCAGAGTCTTTTAAAATTGTAAAATGTTTGATAGTTAAATTTTGTTTTATTCCATGAGAGAATTCGATATTTTCATCACTTTAAAAAACAAGCTTGACACTTTGGGTGGTGGTGCTGAAATATGTGACCATCCATAGATTGTTGACCATTTAGTGTTTTTTAAAAAAATCATAAGTCAGAAACTAGTTAAGGTAGAAAATCAATTATTAATAGATGAAATCCTGTTGGTTTCTGCTTTATTGTAAATAATATTTTTTTATTATTATTAGTATATAAAACTATTTGATATCACTTTAAAAAAAGTCATCAACAAAGTTTTTCCTTACAACCAATTAGCAAACCAATTATTTTACAATATTTTAAAAAAGTGTAATGATGTATAAATAGAATTTTCTGTAGATTGTTTCGTCAATGCAAGATAATGTAAGCATGAGCAACCAAAAAAAATAAGCAATATCAGTAACTAGCTGTTACTTTGTAAACAAGCTAAATTAATACAGCGCACCTGTTTTAGCGGAGAATTGTGCTACTAACAACGTAAAACTATGAAAAACACAATTGTGAAGTATAATTAGTGATTATATGATACAGTAAAATTTAAATCTTTGATTTTGTAAAATGACGTAATCCATATTTTTTGTAAGTTCTAGCCTTTTGTAAAATTTCAGAATCCGCACTCACAAGTTTTAAAAGATCATTTCTCTCAAAGATATGTTATATTAATACCAAATTATTAAATATTTTTAGCATAATACGTGAGTTCAAACCTATTATTCTTATAATCTTTCGTCCATGTATTTCAAAATTTGTTTATGCTGATTGGGTATAAGTGGATATGAAAATAAACAGATATTTAAAATATTACCCATTGTTATAAAAAGAAAGACATGTATTTAACCATCAGAGTGGCGAGAACCAACACTCTCAGCCAAATATCAGCTTATTTTCGAATACATTATATTAAAACAATGTTAAACTGCTGAATATTGTATTATTAGTCATATAAAGCATAGTCTTAATTTTTGTATACAAATATGCAATATTTGATTGACGTATAATATGCAACTTTTGCCATAGCGGTACGTGATCCAATATTACATCAGACACTATGGCAAAAGAATCTGTATTTAGGAAACCCTGTATCGTAACCACATGATCCTGGATGGACTGAAGAAGGAAGGAGGAAGTAAAGTTATGTAAAGGGGAACAAGTTTGGCGCACAGATGGCTCCTTGATTGAGGGCAGATCTGGCTATGGGGTGTGAAGTTCATTATCCAGAACAGCACTCATTGAGTTTGGGAGAGCATTACAGTCTTTCAGGCTGAAACATACACTATTCTAGCTTGCGCTAATATAGGATTGACTAGGAATTAGGTAGCCAGGCCACTCTTACAGTCCTCAATTTGACAGAATTTACTTCAAAGGTAATAGAAATAGAAGCTTTGTGACCCAAGTAGGCTAAAAATTATGGCTCAAAGGAGCCCTTTCTTGGACCTGAACCGGCTTGTTGTATAAGTACAGTACAACCCCGATAAGTCGGCCCCCGTTAATCCGGAAGTCCGGCTAACCCGGACCGATTTTCAATTAAAAAATGAAAAATCAGACAAACATTTCAATAATAAAAAAGTAATATTTTTGAGTGGTATAGTATCCGTGAATCGATGTCGCATCAGTATTTGATGGGACTGTACGACAGTGAGTGTGTGACTCATGGCACACGGCGGCCGAGTGGCGGTCATTGTCCCGGATTCTCGGAAAACAATAACAAACGCGTATTTCCCCAAATCCTCTCTGAAGTAGATGAAAATGACATTAATCTGTGGTTAGGGGCAGACAATAACGGAGGCTATGAGCCACTTACTGACGAGGAAGTGATCGCGTCGTTTTTACCTGATGCTAATGAATCTGACGCTGAGGAGGCAGACGGGGACATTGAAGATCCTGTGATGAGTCATGGAGAGATGCAGTGACCAAACTAAACGATCTAATGGTTTATTTCGAGCGGCAGGCAGAAACATCGCCGGCTGAATTGCTCATGTTGAAGAGACTGCGGGATCGCACAGCACGCAAGCGGCAGACGACATTGGCACAACCAAAGCTGACTGAGTTTTTTACCAGGAAATGAACAGTTATAAATGTACTGTAAGGATTAATAATAATTAAATGTGCATATGTTTGATGTTTTTTACAATTATAATGGAGTTTATCTGTAAGTATACCGTATTTTATTAATTCTTCGGCTAACCCGGATTTTCGTTAACCCGGATCGGCCGCGGTCCCGATTAATCCGACTTATCGAGGTTCCACTGTAAGTCAACTGCTTACCAGACCATTAGGAAATGGTTCCAAGATAAACACTATCATCTGTGGCAGAATTTCTCTGGGCAATCATTTGGTAAGAAATTCATTAGAGGCACTAACATCCGATTCACTAACAGATGATTTCCCTTATTACTGAACACGGTCACTTCAGGAAACATTTGCACACTTTAGGACTCACTACTGAAGAACCAAGTTGTACACTATGTAATCAGCCGAAAAAGACTCCTAAGTACATTATTTTGGATTGTGAGAAGTGTGAGATTTGGAGAAGAACACTATTTGGAACCTCACAGCCAGGTGATGAAATTAACATCAGAATTGAGCAGAAGCTCTTGGATCTCCTTAAAGATACAAGGGTAGGCAGGTCCTACTAGTGGAACTTAGAGTGCACAGACATGTTAGGAATTAAGAATATTTTATAACCCCTTCTTTAACCTAATGTAATCCAAAACTTTTTCATAGTATTTTTTCTAAAAGAACAATTTTTACACTTGTCTAGGTAAAAACACAGGTAAATATTTTTTTTATTGTCATAATCACTAATATTAAGTACCAAAACTTAAATTTATCTATTCATTAAAAAATTTGCCCTTTCTTCCAGTATGTATAAGTAAAACACTGTTTTAAATTCTTGAAAATGTGTTTTCATTTTGCAACAAAAAAAAAACTGTTTGCAACTGAGCACTTTTTACCTGTGCCACTCTGAGTTAAATATTTGAAGAAAATTTTATGAGTAGAACTTAAGAGCCAATATTAATTAACAGACCTTGAGTTTTGTCCCTTTAGAACATTGTTAAACTTCAAACCATTGTCCTACCTTATTTTTGGTTGCATAGTTTGGAAAAACATCTCATTTTAACAGTATGGCTTATACGTTTTAAAACATTTAGAAATAGTCTGAAGTATTCAAACAATTCCCATTATTTTTAAGTCTTAGAGATTTTGTTGTTAAATAACGCAATAATTTAGGAAAACTGAAAGTTATTTTGATGCATATTAGACATATCTTAATAGTGATATACCTCCACATAATTCTACAATAAAAATAAGGGAGTAAACTTTATTTCTGATTTAGCGTTGTTCTTGTCTGGTAAAATTGAATTCTTGGCTCTCTCTTTAAGAAATATAAGTATTTTAAGTTGTAAAAAGACCAACTTAAACCTTTTGCACTCTATGGGCAAACTTAGTCCAAGATTTATAAATAGCCGAACTTAGTCCAAGATTTATAAATGGCCATTCCACTCCTTAGGCATACTAAATTACATTCATACGTTCTCGGTCTCGTATTTCTCTTCCAGTTTATTCCTTTCATATCTACAGTTCATGAGCGCCACATTTAAGTTTATTTCTGTAAGGAGTTACTTTTGAATTGTTTTTACTATTTTAACACATTATTTTCTATTCAAAACATATGATAATTTACCCAGCATAGGTCAGCTGTTGGCATTGTTGTGTCAGTTCTGATGTGTTTGTAAACAATTATAACATTGTGTTTTATATTTTATTTTGATTATCATATAAGATTATATTGTTTTATTTACTGATGCATAGGATGAATTATGCAAACTAATATTTATTATAATTCTAGTAAATATTGTGCAAACTTAGCAATACTAAAAAAGTTAAAAACAAGTAAAAAAAGTTGTGTAATATTTATAAAATATTCTATAGTATTTTTTGTTCTAAATTTGTTTACATCAAAGAGTAGTACGTCCTTCTGTCTTCCGACTTTGTGATAACTCTTAATAGAAAGATACTTGAAAATATATATAGAATGACCTGACAGAACGAAAGAGTCATCACTCAGAGGGCAGACATATATATATAATGGAACTCTATTTTGGGGCAAAAGGTAAAAAGGCAGTCTGCCCTCTGAGTGATGACTTTCGTTTTCTGTCAGGTCAGTCTATACTTCGTTGCATTTGTTTATATAATTATGTCTTTGTCAGATTCAAAAAATGTTTTTCATGATGTAGCAATATTTAAATAAACAAATTTATTTTTTATTTTTAAAACAAAGCATTATGCATTAAAATAACTTTTTTATAATTTTTCACCACATTATTCTGAATAGTCGGGTATATAATACCATCAGCTCACATATGAGGTCACTTGAAATATGTAATAAATATATCTGGCAGTGCATGCAGTGATAAAAGAAATGGAATTCAAACAACAATAAAGTGGCCTAGCTTTGAATTTTTTTTAAATAGAACAAGATTTAACAACATAAAAATATTTATTGCTTGTGTTCTAAAACCGCATGAAGTGAGTGTGTTATCTTTTGATTTATGCAGGTGAGACGAATGGTGTCTGCGCTGGTTACGTATGGCCAGGGAAGAGTTGATCTCGCTGATATCCAGCGGTTAATAGACAAACCTGTCCAGGACAGCTGGACTCCTGTTTACCAGACATTGGGAGCTTGCGGTCTATACCTGGTGGACGTGTTGTATCACGCAGAGGACTTGTCGTACAACGAGGAGCTCACCGCTGAGCAGCGCAAGGTCCAAGCCCTAGAAGAGGAGGCAGCACAAATAATGAAGCAACTTACCGAGTTTGATGGTACCGTCATGGACAAGATCAACCTAAAAACAAGGCTAATAAAGATTAAGAATTCGCTTGCACGGTTTTCGTGTTGAATTCCTGAAGTTATAAAAAATAATAGTGTATTTAAGTGGTCAAACGTTAAGATGAGTTTTCTTGAAGCGCTTCAGAAAAAGAAGAGTGATCTCAAGCAGACTGATACACTCGTGAAAACTTCAGCCGGTGACGTGTTTTTGGAAAGCCACAATGCAGCCGGGAGTATAACTTTGCATAAAATTGATTCTGATGTGGGATACATTGTGGATTTGAAACCGGATTTGCAAGTGGCTGGGGTTGTCCCAGGGTTGTTTATGGGTTCGCAGGATGTCACTCAGGACTCAGATCTTCTACAAGAACACGGTATTACTCATATTCTCAGTGTCGGAGTTGAGGTTCACAAGTTTCCGAGTGTCAAGTATACACTATTAAAGGCACTCGATCTACCAGAGTTCGGTATGAGACCAGTTTTCGAAACAGCAATAAAATTAATTGCTGATGAAATTGAATCCGGGGGTAGAATTTTTGTTCATTGTAATGCTGGTGTTTCGAGATCAGCTTCAATCGTGATCGCTTTTTTGATGAAACGTGAGAAACTGTGTTGATGCGTATTTTGCTTTGAAAAACGTGAGGCCTTGTATTAAACCGAATGAGGGTTTTGTCAAGCAGCTGAAATGTCTTGAACAAGAACTCTTTTTAAATAAAATTGATTGATACAGAACAAAATTTTTTTATTCATCCTTTATTGTCGTAGTTGATAATTTTCAATCTCTTTTAAAAATAGTAGCAATCAGTAGTTTAAAACTTAAATATTCAAGTCATGTGAATGTTGTAAAAGGTGAGTAATACATACAAAAAAAACACACAAAAATGAATACATAAAAATGAATTAAAGTCTTCCTTGAGTCATACTTGTCCCTGCTACATGCATTTATAATACTTGTGATAAAATCTAAACAAGACAGACATTAGTGTATGAATCATATTAATCATTTCATAACCATTTCTTGTGATTGAGATGTGTCAAGAGTTTACACAAACATTGTAAATTGAGTAATTTAGAACCTTACAATTTGATCCCTCATTAACTCTTACGTTAATGACTAAACAATTAATTAGTGATTCACTTGTGATTTTCATTCTTCATACCTAGTTAGGTATTCACACTGTGTATTGGCAGTGGTTTCCAAATCAACAGTTGGTGCTGTCCACCTGATTAAATATTAGTAAAATACACTTGTGCCGTGCTCAGTCCCGAAAGAGACATGTATAAGTACGTTTTACTTTTGTTTCTTGTTGCGTTCCTCCTAAAACCAGCTGCTCTTGAAGACTCCAGTTCATCTTCAAGTTCAAGCAGTGAGGAAGACAGTGAAGAGAATCATGGAATATCGGGAAAAGTACATTTTAAAAATTGTGCAAACCAAAAATGCAGTAAGTATTACAGTATTTGCGATCCTGTTATTTGTAATTGTATTTGTGGAAAGAATGAGCAAATAGTTTATTCACCAGATAAGAAACATCAAACTTGCTGTCAATCGATGGTAACGCCATAAATCAATCAGTAAATAATAGGTACGCTTAAAAAATAGATAAGAATAGCCCAATACAAATGTTTGACTATTCAAAAAATGTGGGTGGTAAATAAAGTTGCCATTTCACAACTTAATTTTTAGCTAATGTTTAAAATCTTAAAAATAACAATTTATACAGCAACACAAAATGCTGAAACAACAATTGTGCTGAAATGTACAGCAATATTTTCATTGCTTGTATGTTTACGTGATCATTAACCTTGCATTACAACTATTAAAAGCTAATATCTGCATTATTTACTGATCAATCTTTATGGTCTAAGTGTTGAAATCTATATAATTAGGTGTAGCAACTTTTTTATTCTGTAAACATTTTTATAATTTTATTACAGTGCTAAATACTTAACCATCTGTCATCTTGAAACAATAAGATATTATATAATATTAAAATAAAAATTGTAATAAAAATATATATTAAATATTAATTTTTCTCATGATTTGAGACTATAAGAAAAATAATTGTACCAAATTTCAGTTTTATATCTTTAGTGGTTTTTGAAATGAAAAATAAAAACCAAACTAAGAGACAGCCAGTAAACAAAAAGAGATTGCATTTAGCTTTTAGCTCCTCATGTTCCATGGAACAACATCGTAAAGTTTATATAGAGTTTTGTTACACCTTGTATGTTAAACAATATGATTTCACACTTCAAATTACGTGTCATAAAAAAAGAAAGTGATATATTACTGTTTTATTACAACGTCAACATCCGCACCAAACAATAAATAACCCAAACTGACTGAGTCAGTTACAGCTGTGCCATAATGACTGGTAACCAATAAAAATTATAAAGGTAATTAAAAGACATTACAGATCATAGGCTTTCATTTTGTGTAATTAACATGACTAAAAAAAGTGTTATATCATATGTGAAAATGAAATAAGATTCATCGGTTTTCTGAATACTGAAACTTTTGTTTGTTTGTAGTTATCCAAATAAACATATAATTTCAAAAATTTGTTACATTAAAACTATAACCCCTACATAAATATACTCAAGAATCAAGAATAATTTATTTTCCTAAAATGTAGGTATAAACAATACATAGCTTACAATAATTCCATTTTATACCAAAAATTTACCCACACAAAGGGAAAACAATAGGGCCTCAAAGGCAAGCCTGTTATGAGGTTCCTTCATATTTAATAGCATAACCTGCTGTCATCAGAATTAAATAATGGTATTATACTCTTTAATTATGGCTTCCTCCCAGTCCATAATTAAAGAGTATAATACCATTATACCATAATACCGCACTGGCATTTGCGGATGACGTGGTGTTAGTTTCCAATGACAGAGATGAACTGATGGAGATGACAGGAATATTAATATTCAAAACCCGGTCAATAGGACTAGAAATTAACGACGCTAAGACAAAGTTGATTTATTTTAGGCGAGGAAATAATGGTAGAGAAGATTTGGAAATACTGAACCATAAATTCGAACAGGTTGAAAGATTCGAATACCTCGGAGCAATAGTTAATTCAAAGAGTAATGAACTAATAGAAATCCAAAATAGAATAAATTTGGCAAATAGAAGCATGTACGCATTAAATAATATTTTTAAATCAAAATTACTGTCTTACAAAACAAAATTAAGAATATATAAGACTGTTATAAGACCAGTTCTTCTCTATGGAGCAGAGACATGGATTATAGATAAACAGGCAGAAAAGAGATTGGTTACATTCGAGAATAAAATTTTGAGGAAAATTTTCGGACCTATTAGAGATGGAGATGGATGGAGAATCAGGCACAACCAAGAAATCAGAGAGATGTTTCATTCTCCAGACGTTGTAGGAGAAGCAAAGAGCAAGAGACTTCGGTGGGCAGGCCATGTGATGAGGAGGGAGGATGATAAATTGATTAAAGAGGTTTGGAAACACAATCCAGTTGGAAGAAGACCTCGAGGTAGACCCAAAAATCGCTGGAAGGACCAGGTGGAGAAGGACTTGCGGAAATTGAGAGCGGGTCAGGGGGATTGTGAAGACAGGGAGAGATGGAGGCAGCTGGTTGGCGAGGCCAAATACCACCTACGGTATCCATGGCCATGGGAGTAAGAGTAAGTATTATACTCTTTAGATATAATCAGTGCAGTCTTAAATAACAATTTGTCTTTGTAAAACTCAAACTAGACACAAATAGATAAATACAATTTACATAACAATACAATACAAACAATTTATATAACAGATACAATGACCAAAAAACAATAAATAATAATTTTATCACCTAAGAAGTTATATTTAATTCAGCAGATCTTCTATATTGCTTATGGTAAACAGCCATTTTAAAATGCCCTTCTTAAATTTGTTAAAACTTCTTGCACTTTTTAAATCATATGGTAGCAAATTGTACATTTTTGGTGCAATAAACATATAATTCTTTTTGTAAAAGGTTATGAATGGTCTAGGGACATAAATATTTTTCCTACTTCTTAATTTATTTCTTAACATATTCAAATTTTTTGGGGAATTACCACTGTGCTTGTAAAATGCTGCCATAACTTTAAAAACAAAAAGATGTCTTAATGGTAGAATTCTCAAGCTAAGGTACAATGGCCATGAATGGTCAGAAACTTTTTTTCTTGTCATAACTCTATTAGATATGTTTGCTGGATTATCAGTGGCATAAGGTTGCTGATGTAAGTTCCACCCCAGCATACCAATGCATACTCTAACCTACTTTGTGCTAACGAGAAGTAAACAGATCTTAAAATATCTGGAGGACAGATCTCTCAAAATATACATAGTTCTTATAACATTATTTAGTTTATTTTTAATTTGTATACTCCAATTTAATCTTCTGTCTACATATAGCCCCAAATATTTAATATACTCACAATCAACAATGTTTACACAGTTTTTGTTACATTTACTTGACCTACCCAAACAATCAATGCAAGGGTAAGTTATACTAAAACAATCTGACTTTGCTCCTACAAGAGAGAAATTTATATACACAGTTTTCTCAGGGCTTAGCAGTAATTTGTTTTCAGTAAACCACCATTTTAGAGACGCTAAATCATAATTCATATCCAACTCAATTTGATTCAAATTCCTAGCAACATACGTAAGAGCTGTATCATCAGCAAATGAAGTAACATGCCCTCTAAACTTCCCATCACACAAATCGTTAATAAATATTAAAAACAAAATTGGACCCAAAACAGAACCCTGTGGCACCCCATTTTTAGCACACTAATATTACTAGTAAAATTTTGAAGTTTTACACATTGCATTCTGTTTTGGAGATAACTTTTAAACCAATCATGTATTTTACCCCGAAAAACCATACTTATATAATTTATCTAACAGTACATCATGATTCACACAATCAAACGCTTTCTTTATGTCCAAAAATAAACAACTAACCTTTTGACCCAAATTGATGTTATTTGTAACATTATTCATAAAATGCAATAATGCAGTCTCTGTGCTTATACCCGCTTGGAAACCAAATTGATTTTTGCTAAAGAAACTTGTTTTTTTTTCCAGAAACCTTAACACTCTTTTTTTAATAGCTTTCTCAAAAATTTTTGAAAAGGTGCTTAACAACGAAATTGGACGATAATTACTGTAGTCTTGCTTTGCCCCTTTTTTAAAGATAGGAATCAAAATGGCTGTTTTTAATGCATCAGGGAAAACTCCTGTAGACAGACAAATTTATAATAAATGCAAGAATTTTTTTTTATGTTTGAGGAAATGTTTTTAACAAGCACAGAACTTATTCCATCAACCCCTGTAGTATTACTTTTTTTAGATTGTGAATTAGACTAACCACTTCCTCTTCAGACACATAATCAACAAACATAGACTGCCCCTGTAGATTACTATTAAACACTTTTCCTGCTTCCAGGTTATAAAAGCTGTCATGTTTTTTTTTCGTGCTGATTTAACATATCAACAACAGAAATGAAATAGTTATTAAAGGCATTTGCAATCTGTAGCTTATCTTTAATTAGAACATTATTCACATTCAAATACAAATTTGTATAATTTTTATTACTATTTATACCTGTAACATTGTTTATTACTGACCAAGTTTTCTTAGAATCTCCTGCACAGTCTTTTAAACAACTTTCTATAATAATCATGTTTAAGTTCTCTTATCTCTGAATTTAACTTGTTCCTATATTTTACATAGTAGTTATAAAGCTTAACATTATGAGGGTGAAGTTTGCATTTTTTATACAGTTGATTTCTTTTGTTTATTCGATTACATATTGACTCAGTAATCCAGCATTTTAGTTTTTTAACTTTAATTTCTCTATTATGAATAGTTTTACTTTTTTCAATAAGCCCACACAAAGTAGATGTAAATAGATCAAACGCATAATTGGTGTCACATGAACAAAACAATGTTGACCAATCCTGCCCTTCAAGTAAATTATTTAATTTATTATAATCAATAAATGAGTAGAGACATTCAGAAGTTTGCTCCTTCAATTGTGCCTGAAACCAGACAACAGACATACAGTGATCTGTTATCTGAGCATCAATAACTACTGATCCAATCATATCAAGACTGACATCCTTTACCCTGACGAACATGTGGTCCAGACATGTAAAACCTGCACCTGCAATCCTAGTTGGTTCATTTATAAAGGAGCTGAAACCATTACTTGCTAGGCACAACTTATACTTATCAGTTATAATATCATTAGCCAAAAGATTAATATTCATGTCACCAGCAATTATACAATTTCTTGCACTTTTAAAAGTTTGATTATTTTCTAAGTAAGATTGAAATTCATCTATAAAATCCAATTTTTTAAACTGGTGATATCTGTACAGTACAAGAATATTAAATTTATAGTTTATTGCTTCGAAATCAATTCGAATAACATCAGCAGTATTAAATTTTTCAATAAAAACATCCATTATTGTTATCATTTTTAAATGACAATAAACAGCTACTCCTTACCCCTTACTATCATCATTACAATTTGTTACTAATTTATAATTATTTATCTGATAAAAACTTGTTTCACTGCTAGTTATCCATATTTCAGTCAGAACAATCAAGTCAGGAATTCTTTCACACACAGACAGCTCACTAACAAATTTATTAAAATTACGAGGGGGTACCAAAAAAAAACCGGAATTATTTTATAAAAATTATATATTATCAAATTTTTTACAATACGACCTTATCTCCTTCAAAATAATCTCCATTACAACTAATACACTTGTCCCAACGGTATTTCCATTGATCAAAACATTTTTTGTAGTCATCTTTAGAAATGGCTGCAAGCTCGAGCTTTGTTTTTTTCTTAACCTCTTCAACGCTGTCAAATCGTTGACCTTTCAAGCCTCTTTTCATGTGTGGAAATAAAAAAAAGTCGCATGGAGCAGGTCAGGCGAGTAAGGTGCGTGGGGCAGCGGAAACATGCCGTTTCTGGCTAAAAACTGCCTAACTGAGATGGCTGTGTGTGCCGGTGCGTTGTCGTGGTGGAAGAACCAGTCTCCAGTCTGCCACAAATCGGGTCTTTTCTGGCGAACACTGTTGCGCAATCTTCTTAAAATCTCCAAATAAAATGTTTGGTTGACAGTCTGACCTGGAGGAACAAACTCAGAATGAACAATGCCTTTAGCATCAAAAAAGCAAATCAATATGGTTTTGATGTTTGATTTGACTTGCCGACATTTTTTTGGACGAGGTGAAGATGGCGACTTCCATTGGCTTGACTGTTGCTTCGTTTCTGGGTCATAACCATAGCACCATGACTCATCACCAGTAATTACCTTTTCCAGAAAATCGGGATCATTTTCGAGATGTTCTTTCAGAAGGCGGCAAGTTTCAACTCGATGTGCCTTTTGATGGTCAGTCAGAAGTCGAGGAACAAATTTGGCAACTTTTCAGTCCTAAATATCCTGTTAAAATTCACTGAACCGAGCTCCAAGTTAACCCACTACTCTCTGATAGTTCCTCAATTGTCTGTCGACGGTCGGTGAGCACAAGTTCACGAATTTTCTCAACATTTTCGTCCGTTCGAGAGGTTGATGGACGTCCAGAACGAGGTTTGTCTTCAATCGACATGTCGCCATTTTTAAATCGAGTGAACCACTCGTAGACCTGAGTTTTCCCCATAGCATCATCTTTGTAAGCTGTATTCAACATTAAAATAGTTTCTGCAGCATTTTTACCAAGTAAAAAACAAAATTTCACAGCTGCACGTTGTTCACTTAAACTTGCCATGACAAAAAACGAAACAAGAACAAAACAGGATTAGCGAAAACAGTCACTACGAACGAACAGAATGCACTAGGACAACGGAACTGGGGTCACTGAGCTCGCAATGGGTTGCGCGACACACGCCTAGCGGCAGGAATGTGTACTACACGCTGCCGGCTGCCAGCAATACAATTCCGGTTACTTTTGTGTACCCCCTCGTACATCTTAGACTTCTGATATTTTGATTCGCAATAAATAAACAATTTTTTTACTACTATTAAATACATCTTTCAGATTTGACACATTCATAAATTTTTATCTACATACATAAAAGCTAAAACATGATACAATATTACAGTAGGCCTACTACAGAGAATAAAAAATACACCTGACACTAATAGCATTGCACTTTGAACCAATTTAAGCTCCTCATCCGTATATACATAACAAAAATTTACAACATAAATACCACAACCTAAAAAAAAATTGATCTAATATAAAGGAAAACATATAAAGACTAGGCCTACCTTTTTAAATTTTTTACTTTTCAAGGTCAGCCTGGCAACCAATCACTATCACTGGAGCGTTTTCCTCCTTTCTAACAAAAATCTTTCCACCTCGCACCCAGACATACTTCAAGCCTCTTTCACGCTTTAACTCTCGAACCCGGCCATGTAGGATCCTCATTGTTGGACATAGTGATTCATTAATGTGGACTGTGGTATCCGATGGCATGTTCATGTGGCGTGTCGAAAAATCTCTCTTTACACGCCGTTTTCTTAGCACTTCCTCTGCATCCAGTCTCCTTACGAATTTTACGATAATGCCAGGCGGTCCATTATTGTGCTGTTTCTTTCCAAGTCTGTGACAGGCATCAATCATAGAGTTTTCAATTTTAATATTTAGTGCATCACCAACCTTTTTCACTACACTAAGCACATCTTCGTTTGGTTCAACCGGGATTCCTTGAATTTCAATACAATTTTGTCTTGAGTATTGCTCACAGTCAATTAGACGTCGCTCCAGATCTTCACACTTAGTTTTTTAATAATAAATTCTCAGCCTGTAGTCGTTCAAAATCTTCTCTGAAGGACTTAAGTTCATCAGCCTGACTTCAAAGCAAGTTTGTATTCTCAGTAAACTTCTCATTTGCTTCTTCAGTAAGCTACTCAATTGACCATAGTTGCTCCAGAAATGGAACTTTTCAGTGATGCTACTCTGAAGTTTCTACATAAAATATTAACTCCTATGGAATTTTTAAAAGTTATAGAATTTTGTGGATGCAACAGTATAACTGCCGTAAATCATGACTTCAACAAATTATTATAGGTTTTCTTTTAATATTTGTAGCCAATTAAACAACAGACAGTTATGTTTTATATACAACAAATAATGATGAAAATCTTGTTTTTATATGTTAGCACCCTAATTAAGAATTACACCTAATTCTGTATTCTTAAAAATTAAATCATGAATTAAAGTGAAATAGTACAGGATCATTGGAAATCCAATAGTTCCGCTTCTAGAAGTATGATTCTCATTATTTATGATTGTCTAACAAGATTTGACATATGATTTAATACCAAAACACGTTCTGGAAATAAAAAAAATTTTTAAAGGGTTCTAGTTGACTATTCATTATTCTAATATATATATAGTTATTATTATCTCTATTATTATTGTTGTAGAATTAAAAAGTAATCAGTAGTTTATAAAATAGTGTTTATCCCTTTGGCGGCAAACCTCTGATACATCAGAGTCAAATTTTTATATTTATTCAATGAAATTTTTGGATTAAGAGTTCTAACAAAAACCATAAATGGATAGCCAAAGTAAGTAACAAAACAACGTGGTTTTGTAAATATTTGACTTTAAGTTTGTATATCTATGTTCATGCATGTACATGTCCTATGCAAATGTATCAACCAAAGCTGTGTTAAATTTGATCTTTTTGCTTTATTTATTTATTTAACTCGTACTTTGCCCTTGCTTAACTAGCTATTGACATAAATAAATGAACGTTTGATTTACAATAACTGCTATTGAGTTTATTTGTCACATACAGGGTTTCGTTGATTATACTGCCATGGGCACATAAAAAAAATTATATCCAACATAGGAAAAATTGTGGTACATGTTAAATTTGAATTTATACAAAAATAGGTTTAAATTTTGAAAAATTTGGAATCATAAATTGGGTAGATCTTACTTGAGTTCAAATCCAGTTTTACTTTGTATGTTCCATTGACACTTATTGATCTTCCAATCATCCTTGTCAGCTTAGTGTAGATTTAATATTGGTAGTAGTAAGCTTTGCAGATCTGAGAGTTCTGGTTGTCATCCAATATTCAAGTGTTCACCATCTAGTAAATGTCTTTTCTGTTCTTGGGTTCAAAAATCGAGATTCGCCAATTTAATACAAATAATAAAAGTATTACTGTATTTAATAACTCAAATGTTTATTAACTTTGATGAGAAATGCTTCTTCTCAGTATCCTATTAAGCCATCATTCAAAAGAATAAAAATTCCATTATTGTAAAGTCACCAGCTGATCTAAATTCACTTTATAACTCCAGGTGTTGTAAACTTACTTTGCATAACAATCTCCTTGATATTAAGATTTAATGTATTCTGTGGTATTTGTCTAAAGAAATTATTTTTTTCATCTGATGATTCAATTTTACAATAGTTTATGTATTTCTATCTTATATGTATGATAATTTGTTTTATGTTAATTTTAACTCTAAAATAGGTTGCTAGTTTTTTATTAAATTTAAAATCTATTGATTTATATATGTTTATTGTAAGTTATCAAAATTGCATGGGTGTATGTTCTTCTTCTTGTATGGATTCCTGTGTGTGTGTGTGTGTGTGTGTGTGTGTGTGTGTGCGTGCGTGCGTGCGTGCGTGCGTGTGTTATAAACTCCTAAGTTATTTATTAATCTTTTATAAACAAACATAAAATAATATGAACTATTAACTTTTCAAAACAAAACTGTAACAGCTGCTCAATTATAAACAAACAATAATGCTTAAACATGTTTTTGTCATTCTTTGTCCATTCAAAACTGTAGATGTATAAACACAATAAAAAATATCATTAGTATGTAAAAACTATGGAAGTTTGTTAGTTTTTTTTCATTTTTTTGTCTATGTTGAGGCATTTCATGCCTTTTGTTGCATCTCTGTACAAACATTAGCTGCTAACTTTATAAGTTATACTTGTTCGTACTTACATAGGGAACAATAATAAAGTTGCATACAAAATGTATTAGTATATTTTGTCACTTTTTTATTTAAAAATGTTAACAGATTTTATCATTAAAATAAATATTATAAGTCACGTGGTACTTCTCCCCTCCCTACACTCAGTAAAATAAAAATTATCCCATTATGTTTGTTTTTGGACTACTTGTGAATTGTTTTGTGAAACACTACACAAATACCAAATATACAAAAATCAAACTCAGTTATAAAAAAAATTAAAACCAGTTATACAGATGCTTATTTTTCTAAATTTTGTATGTTTGTTCCATTGTACATAAGGCACAATAAAAAATTGTTTACAAATAAATCAAGATCATAAAATTACAATTTGTGTACCTATTCCAAAGTTTTTTTAAATTTAATTTTTTTGTTCTTTTTATTTTAAAAATGTTAACATGTTTCATCATTTAAATAAATATTATGTTATAGCCTTCTTTCTCCTCTACATAATAAAAAACACCAAAAGAGTGCGTAGCACCGAGAGAAGTGACCTGTCATAAATGGTTGGCTCTGACAGCACCACCACCTCAAAAGTGCTTGGCATTCAAAGGGTTGAAAGAGAAGGGTTTGACTTAAGGCTTTGAGACTTATAATCCCTCTAAGTAATTCCTTCCTGATGTCATATACATAACTCAGTGCCTTTTCCATTGCTCAAAATAGGATTTGTATATTATCTATGTTCATACATGTACATGTCCTGTGCATGCACTTTTTAAAACCTTGAGAATTTGCTGCCTGTAACGCATTGTGTTGTATCTCTGCTACATCCTAAAATCAGTGTCCTTTCAACTGATGTTTTATTTTTCTGAAAAAAAAAGTTACAAGGAGGAATATCAGATGTGTGAGAGCCTGGTTAACCTCTGTAAAGTTGAAGCTTAGCCAACAACTTCTGGACAAGGTGTGATGTTTGAACTGCAGCATTATCATGATGGAGTTGTCAACTGCTTCTTTCATGCCTATCAGCAAATGGTATTCCGTGACCAATGTAACATTTCACGATAGTATTATTTAGTAACTGAACCTACAGTAATGAACAATAGGTGCAATATAACAGAATGTGATACCAATCCAATTACTTTTTTAATTCATTTTGTATTTAATTTTAAAATAAAATATATACCAACATTTAAAATATGCTAAAACCATTTTTTATAATATAAAAAATAGACAAAACTGTTTTACATAATTTAGTTATATGATTTAATCCTATGAACATAGAAGTTTACAAAGAAAATAAATGAGTATTTGTAAAAATCAACAAAACCTTTTTACCACACTTACATAAATAAAAATATCATAACTTTTTTGTATACAACACAATAAAATGCTCTAATAAAATCACAACAAGTGACCCGAGTAAAGGTTTTGTCTTCAAATGCATTGTGAATGTATCAAAACATTTAAACAAAAATATTTTTTACAGAAATGAAGAGTTTTCATTGTGTTTCATAATGTTTTTTCTAATAATTGTGTGCAGATAGTTTAGATAAAACTAGAAACAATTTTACAGATAAAACGTATTACTCGTAAATGTCAATTTTCAATATTGAACTAGTCTAAGTGTATAACTATTTAACTTTTAATTTAGAATCTTTGTATAGTTTAAAACTATTAAATAGCTTTAATTATTTTATTTGTTATAGCAATTTACCTGTTATTCATTTTTAATGTTATAGATGTTAATGTTAAAATTTGTTATTACTCATATATAAATACTGTAATAATTAATATGTGTAATTTGTCACACAAGATTCTTGATGAAGAAATAATTATTTATTTGACTTTATTATAGCACACTGAGTTCTCTGAATCAATTAATCAAACTACTCTATATACAAATTAACTTTTTAAACATTTTACTATAGTATGACATTATATGTAGTGCATGAATACAAACTAAATACACAGTTTTTATTAAACATACAAAAACATCAGTTAAAGTGTTACACATTTAGGCGTAGAAGTGAATATAAAATTTATGATGACAGTTCCACTTTTAAACACTTTTCATCATGGCTGTCAGGGGGTGACCAATTGGTGACACATTCACATAATATGATTAATTGGTTCCTTTTACTTCATATTAGTCACATTAGTATTCATCCTGTATCTTAAGTGGTCTCGGAACTGACAGTATTATTCCCCTTTTGAAATATTTCTTAAGTAACTTACATTCAGTCCCGAAAAAGACATGTTGAAATCCGTTTTGCTTTTGTTACTTGTTGCTTACCTTGTAAAGCCAGCAGATCTTGGTGATTCTGACTGGTCTTCACATTCAAATAGTAAAGAAGATTACAATTCAGATGAAGATTTAAACAGTGAAGAAGACTCCAGTTCAGATGAAGATGATGATGATTCAAGCTCAAACAGTGAAGAAGACTGCAGTTCAGATGAAGATGGAGATGAAGATTCAAGCTCAAATAGTGAAGAAGACTCCGATTCATCTTCTACTTCAAGCAGT
This sequence comes from Homalodisca vitripennis, assembly GCF_021130785.1. Taxonomy (NCBI): domain Eukaryota; kingdom Metazoa; phylum Arthropoda; class Insecta; order Hemiptera; family Cicadellidae; genus Homalodisca; species Homalodisca vitripennis. The sequence continues at coordinate 47,568,076 of NC_060213.1, forward strand.
AAAGAAAACCATGGTATATATAAGAAAATTAATTTTAGTAAATCGAGCAGGTCTGCTAAATTCTTGTCTGAGTGGAGGATGTCCATGTACATTTGTTTGCACATTATCTTGAAATGGTTTTAAATACAGGGGAAAGACAGCACAAAAGTTTATCTTTTGAATACTAGATACAGTTGGAAGTATTTTTCACTCCCCCACTTCAGATTAGAAGTTTTTTGACCAAAGTAGGCCACTCAGACTTATTTGGGAAAAATGGCTCAAAGAAGCACTGTCTTGGACCTGAACCGGCTTGTGATATAAGCAAGGCAAGAGCTTACCAGGCCATTAGGAATTAGTTCCAAGATAAGCACTGTCATCTGTGGCAGAGTTACTCTGAGCAATCATTTGGTAAGAAGCTCATTAAAGGCACTAACATCCAATTCATTAACTCGCTGATGAAGCTGAACAAATACCTTTGGGCACAGAACTGCTTATTTCTGAGTACAGTAAATTCAGGAAATAATTGCACACCTTAGGACTCACTACTGAAGACCCTAGGTATAGAGTATGTAATCAGTCGGAGGAGATTGTTAAACTCATTATTTTGGATTGTGAGACGCTTGAGGTTATGAAAATAATTCTATTTGGAACCTCACAGCCAGGTGATAAGTTCGATTTCAGCATTGGAAAGAAACTGTTAAATCTCGTAGAAGCACGGGTAGGCAGGCCCTACTAGCAGAACTTTGGTGAGCAATAAACTTTGTTGACACATTGGGAACTATAGTAGATTAGTAGACAGCTGGAAGTTGGCATTTTTCACTCCACCCCTTGGATGTTTTTGTTTTACCAAAGTAGGCTTCTCAAACACATGAATTTATATGCATTCTAGATTGGGTTAACAAGGCAAACTCATCTATGGCACCAGAAATATAATTCATTCAAACCAGAAATGCTTCTACATTGCAAAACTAAGAATAGTGTAGAAGTTGCCTGGCATGAATCACTTAAAATTGCAAAGCAAGTTAAGGCAAGACAAAGCCTAGTTTTATATTCAACATATAAAGTGATCAAATATTAGTTATAGTAAGTTTAAACATCTAATCAGAATTTTCATCTCATTGTCATACATTTCGGTGTGTTGGTTTACTCACTTTTCAAGGTTTATTTATTTATTTCATTATTTGAGCTCTTTTCTCCATAATCTAGTCAGTTGTAGTTGTGTATATACATATATAGATATATGTGTGTTTGTGTGTGTAATTCTTTTTGTGAATGGATGATTTGAAACTACTTCAGAACCGTGTAGAATATACTTCAAGCTGAGCTCAGATAGTTATTTTCTAACATGCAAAATACTGTGCTCAAACCAGGATTCGAACCCGGGTCCCTGAGGTAATAAGTTGAGACGCTAATTGCTCAGCTACCAAGGATTCTGACCAGGCCGTGATAAGAACAGATCTGATGTTTATCCAATTAGTATAAAAATGTATGTTTTCTTTTGTTTGTTTGATATTAAATCAAGGTAGGAGTTGAAAACAATAATCCAATTTAAGGAGTCTCTTCAAGCCTTGTTATAGGTAACTTGTATACATAGTTAAGACATGTAAATTCAGCAAAAAGATGTCAACATAAACGGTGATTTGGAATCATTCTGGAAAGTCAGAATGAAAGTACATGATGACATCAAAAAAGGAACAGTGACGTACGTCAGTTCAGTAATGATTGAAATGTGTGCCGTCTTCCATATTTGAGCAAACAGTACCCAAATTATAGCCTATTAATCAACTAATCAAATAACATCTGTACTACTTGTTCACTGAAAGCTACTATTTTTCACTGTCACTACAACTAACGTGGTTTTCCCAATTGGGAGCCTTTCGCATCCTAGTTGGGTATCCGATGTAGTCAATGTTCAATGAGGATGGGTTTGGAAATTTTACTGGCATCAGTGATTGTAACCATTGCTGTCACCCTCCCTGCCATGCTTGTCAGAACTGTCGCACAGATCTCTGCACATATTGTCTACGAGCATGTGAGTATCACTAAGGAAATGTTGGTAAAACTGACAAAAAGCTGTGATGCTTGTATTGTTACGTGTAAGTTACCATTCAAATTGATCGCAGATTTTGCTCAAATGATTGTTCTGTGTACTTGGCTTATTGAGAGGATGATATATTGATAAATGTAGTTGTCACATAAGTAGTTTTTTTTTTTTTTTTTTTTTTTTTTTTTTTTTTCTTAGGACAAGAAGCTTAAAAATTGCACTTAGTCCTGTAAGAACCTTTGCGCTGCTTCCGGAGTGATAGGATATTCAGGATGGGTAAGGTTATGGGGTAGGGGTCGCCTACTATCGAGATCCATGAGGAAGAATTAGGGCACTACATCTCAAAGTCATCCTGGAAGAAGAAGGGGAGGCCAGCTCTGAATGAGCCTCTACAGTCAAAGTAGGCAGGGGGTGGCACACCCTTGTTGAGGTTAACAAGAACCTCTGAGGTAAGGGAACAAACCCCACCAACTCCAACAGTCATCTTCCACAGTAGATTAGACCTATCGAATTGCCCATGAACCCCAGAATCTCAACATTTGCAGTTAGTGATGTGCCGCTACTGGACATCCATAAGGTGGCCCAGATTGAAGTGGCACATCGGTTTTTGCTGTGCCCAGTGGTGGGTTCAACTGGTAGGTATAAACCAGCCAGAAGTGATCCCTACTGGGTACACATAAGTAGTTAACAAACGCCTTCACTGTGGCTCTCTACTGAATGACCTTGAGTACTCCTACTGCCAGTAGGTACGCCCTAAGGCATCTGCCTTATACAATGTGATACTTTTGAGACAATACTAACTAACACTTCAAGATCTTATGACTTGACACTACACACAAACCTATTACCAGTAGAATCAGATTGTAGAATAACAGGTTTCAGTCCCACACCTTACGTTAGGGATATTTGCGGTCTAGTGTACAAGGGTCACTGGTCTGTGGCAAGCTGGTGGTAAGGCCCACCATAAATTAATGGTGGTTGGCTTGTGTGGAAGTTCACGGAGAAATCTCTCTCAAGTTTGTATAAAAAAACTCTTTTATTTCTAACTCAAATACAAAATCTATTCTGCATTGAAGAAAACTTGAAAAAGAAATTAAGTTCAAGAATAATAGCCTTTCTTCTTTTAGACACTTTTCTGAGCAAAAAGAGTTTTCTTTGTCAGAAGATTTTTCAATAATGGAACATCTTTCTTTCTTCTAAACACAATGTTTGATACATGTAGTAGTATTTATACCATACAGTAGGTGTTACTTGTTTTAAGATCTAAAACCAGTTTTATGATAAAGACTTTTTTGGGTCAGTTTTACAGTAGTTACTTATAAATAATAAATCTATTACTTTTGAGTATAAATTGTGTTTTTATATTAGCAGTTGATGCTAACTTCTATCCTAAACAAATTTACCTTTGATGCCAGTATATCATAATTCAAAACTTATCTAAAGTACTCCCGCAAAATTTACAATACAATTATACACATAGAATAAATAGAAATAGAAAAAAAAATAGAATAAACAAGTAACTATGAATAGAATGGGTTAAAAATTGATTTTAAAACCGTATAAAATCTAGGGTGAAAAATTCATCAACCGTATACAAGGGGTTTGCTTGTAGTAAACCCTTCAATTCATATTTGAAAGATTTTAGTGGTGTGCTTCTTAAATAGTTTGGGAGGAAGTTATAATATTTAAAATCAACAACGTGAATATTTTTGGAATGTGAATGAATATAATAGTTTATGTAAAAATGTTTACATTCCTTGTAAATTTATTGTGAATACCATTGTATGAAACAAATATGTTAATTTTTTATTTGTTAATATAAGGTAATCCAAAACAAACATACCATATACAGTTAAAATTCAAACAAACAAAGTTATCACAGTGGTCCCTTTATAGAGCTCTCCAGATTAAGCACTGTTAATCAGCTATTATACCTGAGTTCCAGCTACATCCTGATAGATTTTCTCTCGATTCCAGCTGTGTGACTAAATGAGATTTGTCCAGAAACAAAACAACCCAATGGATGGTTTTTTATTAACTTTTTCGACACTGGTGTTGGTACAATTATACAATCATGGAATATGGATAAGGAAACAATGAAAGACAGAAAGGCAGGGTTAAGATATGTTGGGAGAAATCTGGCAACACTGTCTTACTCATCAGCTGTCCCTCTCTCTATCTATACCACTCGCGCCTCGCTACGTCCATCAGTGCCGGCCTAGCTGCCTTCAAAGATGGAGCTCGTTGTTACCGCCAGATGCGAAATTCGTGCTGTGATACGTATTTTAAATGCAATACAGATTTCACCTATTGAAATTCATCGTCAGTTAATCGATGTTTATGGGGAAAACTGCATATCTGTTCAACTCGTTCGGAAATAGTGTAGAGAATTCAGTGAAGGCCGCATGGAAATTCACGATAAAAACCGAAGTGGACGGCCTTCAGTTTCAGATGGAGTTGTTGAAAAAGTTGAGACAATATTGCTTGAATATCGGAGAATCACCATTCACGAACTTGCTTTGCTTATTCCTGAGATTTATCACTTATTCCCAAAAATTAAAGGAACACTAGGGTGGCCAATGCTGCAGTACCGATGATGAAGTCAAGGAAGAGGTTATTCGATTCCTCAAAGGATTCTTATACCCCTCGTATATTACTAACATATGGTAGATTTTTTACAATAAAAGCACATTCGCTATTATCACATCGCTTTATCTTTATTAAATAGACAACTATTTGAATAAACAAATGTAGCAAAGTCATATTTTGTTTTGTGTTGTGAAGAAGTTAATAAAACATGTATGTTATAAACATGTTGTAACATTATAGTAAAACAGGTGAATAATATTCTGGACTACACTTACACTAACTCTAATCAGTCCCTATCATACTCTTTGGACAGATACAGAAAGACAGGTTCAGCAAGCAGGGGTACCAACATCAAGACCATCTTAATCCCTTTCTTTATGTTCATTGGTACCTGTGACAAGATCTGGAACTCAGTGTGGATTGACTAGCCTCTCTCATACTTGGGTTGGGGGCTCTTATCCATCTATTGAGTTTTCCTATCTTCTCTATTAGTACCTCAAAGGAACTGTGTTAAACTTCAAACTCTTTTACACTCTTATTTTTGGTCATAGAATTTGGGATATGTCTCATTTTTTAAGTTATGATAAATATGTATCCAGATGTTTTTCCAGGTTTCTTGTAAGATGTTTATGTTTTGTCAATGAAACACAAAAAGTTCTAATATTTCTAAATCACAAATAAAAAATATTGAAAAAACTAAAAATTGTTTGGATGCATTTTAATTGTGACTGTAAATAAACTAAAATAAGGTTGTAAAAGTTTTTGAAATTTAACATTATTTGTACGTGGCTAAACAAAAGATCACCTACAGAAGAGTCAGTACTTAATATATCACCCATATTGTAAATGATTTTGATTCTCTGAAGAGTGACTTAAATCAATTTATTTAATAGGACATTTTTCAGAGACTTAATGTGTTGAACTTTGTCATATTATTCTTCACCAGAACAATCTACTTAATCGTTTTAACCTTAAATATCTTCTTGATAAGCTATTTCTTCTTTCCAGGTGGTAAACAAGAAAAATCAGTAGTGTGCTATTTCACAAACTGGGCTTGGTATCGAAGTGGTATAGCGAAGTTTAGACCAGAAAATATAACTGCCTCCCTATGTACTCACATCATATACGCTTTTGCTTCCCTGGATGAGACAACTCTGACCATAGTTCCATCTGACTCTTGGGCAGATATTGACAATAGTGAGTATTTTATACAATACAGAATCCAAACGTTTATATTCAAGCTAGGGTTCATCTATTGAGAAATTTCTCATCCTGTGAATGAAGGCACCTAACTTTCTAGTGTTCATTATGATACTGCCATTGAAAACTGCAAGTTGTTTTTGACAAAGATCTGTGTTTCAGATATTTTGAAATCCTATTTTAGGAGCAGTGTTCTAACATCAAATTATTGCAGTGCTTGGGAAATTAAATTTGAGATACTTTTTATTGTTTTCAATCCTCGGATAATACATCATTCACCTGAAAGAAAACCAAATATATGAATAAACACAACATTTTGTCAGAATCAACCTATGTCTTTCAACATAGTAAAGGAAATAATACCTAATGGTCATCAGTGTTGTATACAACAGGTAGATAAATTTACTTTATTTGAATAAAGATAACAATTCCAGGAACTTTTAAATCTGTCTCCAAAGTTCCCAGCAGAGTGAGTCATTCATATCTTTCATCTTCATTCAACTCTTACAGAATTCTTTGAATTGGTAACTGCACTCAAAGAGTATGGACTGACAGTACTGATCGGTATTGGAGGATGGAACAACTCGGCAGGCAACAGGTGGAGTAGACTTCTCAGTAACTCCACAGCACGAACAGCTTTTGTTGCATCTGTCATCACTTTCATGAAGAAGTACAACTTTGATGGTCTGGACATGGATTATGAGTATCCTGGTTGCCCTCAGGTATTTGGTCAAAATATTTTTTATTCTATATGTTTCTTTAATGTAACTCTCAACATTACGTCTGCATGTATACTTATTTAAAATTCATTTAATAAATAGTGATTATTTTAATTTATTTTGCTTTCAATATTTTAATGCGCCTTTATTTTAATAAATTTACTGTATTATTTTGTAGGGCAATAGAACAGCGGGTCTCCCGACTGACTCAGAAAACTTCAACTGCCTTATGTCTGAATTGAAAACTGCCTTTGAAGAGAAATATTTGCTCACAGCTGCTACTGCTGGTGGCAAAAAACTTATCGATGAGTGTATGAATTACAAAATTATTTCATTAGTTAAATGTATCAGTTGAACCACTAATAGAATTGTTCATAATGTTAGCATTTTGCAAGTTTATATAAAGCTGTTTAGTTGTGTAGGGTTTTCAGAAGGTTAGTTTAACTAAACTAATAATTGAATAAACATAATAGTATGTAGTTAATAAAATAGCTTTTTAGGTGATTAGTGGACTTCTCCAGGGCTTATCACTTGGTTCAGTATTTTTTTCACTACTTTTTTATTACTATGTGCTGATTATATCATGAAAGAACTATGTCAGATTGTAATTAATAAATTAGTGTATTAGGTCATTAGTGAACTCCAGGGCTTATCACTTGGCCCAGTGTTTTTCTCACTATGTGAAGGTTATAACATGACAGAACAATGTCAGATTGTAATTAATAGTTTCTAGATGATTAGTGAACTACTCCAAGGCTTATCACTTGGCCCAGTGTTTTTCTCACTATGTGCAGGTTATAACATGAAAGAACAATGTCAGATTGTAATTAATAGTTTCTAGATGATTAGTGAACTACTCCAGGGCTTATCACTTGGCCCAGTGTTCACACTAGACTTTAATCACTATGTGCAGGTTATAACATGAAAGAACTATGTCAGATTGTTGACTGGGTGAACGTGATGGCATATGATTACCACAGTTCCGCAGATGGGGAGACAGGAGCCAACGCTCCTACTTGTGGTACCAATTCTTCTTGGGGTGCGGTGAGTACTAAATAAGCTCTCCTTATAAAGTTCCATCATATTTGTTCAGTTTTGATTCTGTAATTAAACCTAATCAAAACCTTATTAAACCTTATGGTTATCCTCTTACCATTTCAAGAACGTGATTCTGTAATTTAGACCAAGAGAAAGGACTTTCAGTTTCAGCAACTGATAATGACCTAATTTGTTGTTAGGTCGAAACTATCAAGTATTACATCAATGAGCTGGAATGCCCTGCTGACAAGATTGTGTTGGGGATACCGTTCTATGGTCAGACCTTCACAATGGTTGACACTTCCCCAGCACAGTTTGGCGTACCGGTTTCTGGCCCTGGCACAGCAGGCACTTACACCAGCAATGCAGGCACTCTCGCATACTATGAGGTGATTGGCTTCCTTGATAAACATTCACAGAACTAGTGATTGGCTAGTTAAATTAAGACTACTGTTAGTATCTACTGCTATTATTCCGTTTCATTTCTTCTACTGGAGAACACTTTGTTTACAAAAGTAGTAATAAATCGTATTTGGTATGAAGAGTGGTTTAGACAACCAGTTGTTGAGAACTCTTTTGTTTCTGTACAAAATCCATCTTGTTACAAGTTGTATTAAAATTTTATTTTAAGAAATACTGTAAAAGTTAGTTTTACAAAGTCTGTCATTTATGTGTGTGTTGTATGACAGTACATTTAATAAATAATTAACCGCTGGGTTGATCACAACTTGAAAATCAGTCACACAGTTATAGCTCATATAATTTTCACATCCTTTTTTTAAATTGTGTTATCAAAGCAATTTAAAAAAAAACATTGTGATCTAAAAATTGTTTCAAATGCCAGTATGTAATTAGTGGGTCACACATTTCAAAACCGAGAGAGAAAGAATAACTTTAGTCATAACCGTTAAGATTTGAAAGGCGTAAAAAATTACATTATATTATATTTTATATGAACAAAGTTGCATTATTTTAATTAAATATATCTCTCAAAGTTTCTACAGGACAAGAACTCATCCACTGTGTCATAAAGTTATTGGTATTGTCTTTTCAAAAATTACAGTCATAAATGGTTTTTGAGGTGCAACCCATGTATCCATTTTGGGAAGGAAGGGGAATGTCATTTTCAAAATCATTAATCTCTAGTAACTTTCTCTTTAAATTATCTTTGATCATTTTAACTCATTAAAAACTTATTCAGACTTAGAAAGTGTTCATAATATTCCATGAAGATGTTACTGTCATATTTATCCATGTAAACTGTATTGTTTCAGATTTGCCTGCTGATAAAAAGCGGTTACAACTATGGCTACAGTCCAATAAATGACAGTTATGCATGGAGTGGCAATCAGTTCATCAGTTATGATAGCCCAACGGACATAATCAGAAAGGTAAAAATTATTAAGTCATTGCATTGAGTAATTTCATGTTATATTTCAATCTTACTCCATAAAAAATGTGTTAATCTTCGAGGAGGCATGTCTTAGGCCTAGGACTATAATACTGATCCCAATTACATTTTAGATATGGAACCTACCTCTTGTTGACCACTTGATTGTTGTGTTTTCAGTCTTGCCTTATAAATAAGTGGTTTAATCTAAAAGGAGCTATGTTTTGGACTTTGGACTTCAGTGATGCTTGTGGATGTGGAAGCTACCCCTTGTTGACCACTGATTGTTGTGTTTCAGTCTTGCCTTATAAATAAGTGGTTTAATCTAAAAGGAGCTATGTTTTGGACTTTGGACTACGATGACTTCAGTGATGCTTGTGGATGTGGAAGCTACCCCTTGTTGACTACTCTGAACCAAGAGCTGAGATGTCTAAATTCCTCAAGAATCCAATGTTACTGATTCTCCAGCATTAATTATAGCAGAGATTGTTACAACCAATGAAATAAAGTGTTTGAATCATGGTTACTTTTTCATTTGTGAATGGTACACCTCACAAACGTTCATAACAATTCAAACGGATGGACTAAGTAACATTTATAAGAAAAACTTAACAGTGTTTAGTTATTTTTTATTGCCAAAAAGTTTTTTTGTTTTATATTAATGATTACTCACCTTCAAAGTCCTTATTCGTGGGTTTTGGAACAATTTTGATTTATGTTAAATTATCTTCTGACACTGAACCATATAGGAGGTACATTTTGTGATCACTTATCGTGACTATATTGTTCTGTAACTGAAGATGATGTAACATGAATTGAAACTGGTACCAAATACCACAAATATGAGGATTGTTTAGGTCACTTATATACTTACAGAAAAATCCAGAGGCTTTCAGTTTCTGGTTTTGCACAGTAAAATGGTTTGCCAAATATAACTTTTAAATTCTGAATTGATGGATTGGTCAATTATATTATTGGCTCCTTATATGAGTCTTATATCTGGCCCATGTTTAGTACTATGATGTCAAGAACCAAATATATATTTCAAGGTGATTCACATGATTGGGATGTAGCGTGTTGGTTTTTTTTGACAAGAAGCTTACAGTTATGTTGTGGGGGGAATTACAGACAATGCAAAAAGTGTATGGAAAAGTTAAAAGTCAAGACAATCGGAATGTAAGATCGTAGCCATCACTCAATACAAAGAGAGAAAGATAGACTAAAATAATACAATTACTTTCTTTCTCATTTCACACGTGCTTTGTGAAGCACATGAAATGCATGTAATAAATTTATTGAATAAAGATTTTTTGAACTTTGAACACGATTTGACACTCATATGTGATTGTAACGACTTATGACCACATTTTGTGGTTTGACGTCATTGCGATCAGTTCTTGAATTATTTCAACTAAATAACGATCAGAAAACGTTATAGACAAAGCAGAAAACATATATTTGTATTGTCTTCATGTTCTAGTTGTTTCATTTTATTAGATAATCGCATATTCAACAGGCTTCTGTCAGCTGATCGCAGATAATAACTTCATGGCGTGAGTAAATAAAAGAGTCAAGACTTGGTTACAAGGCCCTACATTAGTAATGTTAGTTTCTTACATTAGTGAAATAGATTGTTCTTTTAGTAAAGTGTTTGAGATTGTTATAGATTATCTCAAAGCTGTTATAAGTTGTAAAAACTGTCAGCTTTTGATAGCGAAACTCAACTGCATGGACAATGTGTCTTTGTTTTTCATACAGTAATAAGTAATCTTATGCATACAAAAATGGTATTAAAAATGTATTACTAGCTCTACAATAAGCATTTTAGTGAAATAATAATCAAGTGTGTTGTACTGTATTTTAGCAAGTGCGCAGTAGGAAAAAGTGCACATGCTAAAAGAATTATATCAAAGGGTTAAATTGCCTTTAAATGTATACACAATATTCACTCATTTATCGTCATATGGCCATAAAGAATTGAAGTTTTGAAGTAAAGTTTATAATTATTGTTGCTACCCTATGACATTTACTGATGATAAATCTGAATAAAATATTAGATTGCACATCTCGAACATAGTGTTATGGCTTTTAACTTTAACGATGTGTAACTAACTTTATTCCTCTCTTGTTTGAAAATATTTAGATAACATGTTTTGCAAGGGTCATTAAGGGACATTGCCAGCATAAACTATAACTGTTATCGTTTTCATTTACATTAATTAAATTATTCAAGCTTTCTATTTAATAATGTGATTTTTCAAGCTTAATAAATTTCTTAGCTATAATTATAGCCCATTATTGTAATGATTGCTTAGTGTTCACTTTCTTTAACTTGATAATTTCATTATCAAATGTTAATTTTGTAATAAAATATGACTAGGGAATTATTATTTTGCAAATGACTGACTAAAAATCAGCATAGTCAATATCTATTTTGGTAGTGGTAGAAAATTTAGATGAACAGTCTTATAAAATTTAGAGTAATGTCCACTTTACTGTTTTTATTTACGCTTGACTTCATATACTCAGGATATACCACTTCCGCTTCCGGTTGCTGTAAGTTATCAGTGTCATTTTTATTACGTATTTTATTTATGGTTATGTTGTCCACAGTATAAAATAATCATTCTGGCTCAGTCGGAAGAAGTAGGTAGATTTTGTGACAAATGAAATATTAATTTTTTTTATAAATATAGGATTCCACCTACATTTGTACAGAAAACAATTTTTCTCTATCTATAAAATAACAGATTTGTGAATTATTTTAAGAAAGCTCACCATATTGGAATGAAATGGTGAACCAAGCTGGTCATTGAACTCAGCTGAGGTATTTATAAGATCAATAAAACTTTTTTACGAAGTTTGATACTTTTGCCAGTTTTTGGTGATTGGAATTTTCTAATAAATTTCATGTGGTGCCAGAAGAAGCGACAATCTGCACATTATTAATAGTAATGTGACTTGTGTTCATATTTGTATTTTGAAATAAATGTTACAAATGCAGTTTTTAACAAAATTGGGGGACCTAGTTGGTGGCCTGTTTTTACCAATTCAGACATGAGTGAGCATGAGGTTGCATTATCTGTTGTGCAACATATTATTTTTAAGTTTTTAACAGGTGTTAACCATTAATAAGATGTTAACCATTGAACATTTTGAATTGGCTGATAGGAAATATTCCTTATCATAGGCTCAATTGTTTTATTGATACAGCAAGGATGAGAAAGTGTGGAGATTTGAGTCAGGGTTGACATCCAAAGTAAGGTCTCACTGATGCCGCTATATTTATGCAGTTTTTAACCTTAACGAAGGTCAGACATTGTTGAAGATAAAAGCATCTTGGCATCAGAAAAGTCTGTATCTGATGGTTCCCAAATTGTTGAGCAAAAATAAAAATAGCTCAGATTGCAAATCACTGAGATGTTTTCGGCTCAATTTCAATAAGAATGGGGTAGCTTTTGAAGTGCATAGTAAGGTATGATGAGATGTGGGACCATAATTATAACTCAGGAACAAAAGAAGCACTGAAGAGAGAAATACTTATAAAAAATTAAGAGATTGATGACTCAAGCCTTAATTTTTCAGGTGTCCATAATGTATGGAAAAATATATATGGAGCGTACAGGACACTGAAAAGTTTAGACTTTTTGCATGTTCTTCATTGATTAATAATTGACTAAAGGCTAGCAAAATCATTCCTAAAACTTTTGTTATAAATTTATTTTAAATTTCAGACGGTTGTTGAGATATTTCGTGGATTACATGTAAATCTCATTTGTTCTCTACTATTACAAGTAAAGACATCTCGAGTCTAAGCGATCCGCTATTTAAACCACTTTAAACGGAAAACCACTAAAAACAACCGGGAGTTGATGATTTATAAATCTTAAGCATCAGACTGGGGCCAGGAAGGTTAAAATGAAAGTTATGAAGCCAAATTGTGGTACAGTAAAAGCCATTATGAACATATTGCTGTTGGTATTCGCAGCAACTATCCAACTGAAGCATGAAGCATGAACGGAACAGTCCAACAATCTCCAATTCCCAAACTTACTATAATAAGCAAGAAAACTGTAACAAACAAGAAAGAAACACAAAACTTTCAAATGTTGCTGGGATTTAAAAGATGCATTTGCCCTTTTAAACTTTGTGCATTGATATCTCAATTCAGTCTCTAATAACTTTAATACAAAATATGTAAATAATTTTACATAAAATCTGCCAATAGCCGACTGCCCTAACCTGCCCTTACCTCTGACAACACAGGACTGTGATATTCTCAGCATAGTCATTATCAAAACAAAACTAGGTGAATCTTTTTACTTACAGAGGGCACTGAGCCAAGGTCCTACCCTTGAATATCAATGAATTGATGTTCTGCTTTTGAAAGCTTTTGACTTTCTAGCAGTAAAAATAATTTTACTAACCAACGTGGAGCAAAGCAAGTGGACAAACAAACAAATGTACTTCGATTCTCCACCATCACTGTAACAAGAAAAATTTTGTTCTCTGCTGCACTAAATCTATATCTGTGAACTTTTGGACTCTTGCATACTTCCATCATATTATCTTATTTGAGAGATTACTCAGAGAATAATGCATTCTGCCACATCCACATCAGTTAAACAAATATGTGAGGAATCACTACTAAGACACGAATTATTACAATTAATTGCACCAAGACAGGGTTTTGAAAATTAAATAAGGGAGAGAAAATGTTTGCAGCTGGTTGCAGGTCTTGATGGGAGCACTTCACCAACATGTAAGTTTGACATTCCTGATAGCTCAGAGAAAACGCACATCCTCTACAGTCCATATTCACTTTGGTCCTTTTTTAACATAAACATCTTTATTATTACCTTCTTCTGGATATTTTATTCAATGACGAATACTGAGGTCTATCTTAGTTGTGAAAGTTCTTGAGCAATTCACACATTCAAACTCGTCACGAGCTACAATGACATAAATCTGATCAGATGAGGATGAAAGCAGTTATTGATAGTGGGCCCAGTGGTTAATTTCAGTGGGAACGCAAGGGAACGGCGTTCCCTTACCTCCCAAGAGTGCCGGAACGCAAGGGAAACGCTTTTAAAACTACGAGTACAAGTTTTAGTTAAAAAAAATTGTAGGTAGGATCAATATTATGCTATGCTTTGTTTGCGAGTGACTCGTAAGCAGATAGTAAGCGCCCGTACAAGCAGTTGTGAGCTGTGCTGTGATGAGTCTTGCACGGAATCAGGCAGGAGGAAGGTGACGGGCGAGTCATCCTAGTTCGCGCATGCGCGGCTGCGCCTCTCAATAACAAAGCAATACCCACCCCACCCCCTTCCTTTCCCCCTCCATTCCTTCACCGCGCCACCGCCCCAGTGATCACAAGTGTGTTGACTAGTTGACTTGACCTTGGTGTGTTTCGCGTTTAAGTTACAAGTTGCATCGCATCCCATCACGCTTAAGTTCGTTTTTGAGGTGCAGGTCGTTGATTGTGTTCGTGTTTATGCTTATTAGTGCTTGTGCAGCTAAATAGTTTCCTAATTGACTATGACTACCAGAAAAATTGTTGATTTCTTTAAACCTAACCCTAAGAAACAAAAAGGTTATGCGAATAATGAGAACTGCAGTTCGGAAGCATTGACTACAACTTCAATTGTTGATCAAGATAAAAAAGAAGACGCAATCGGGATCAATGAGGATAATTGCGATTACCATTCCCCTTCTACTTCCTCGTCGGTCAAAATAGTATCCAGGTTGGTGGGTTTGGGATCTGATGCAGACGAAGCTAAGGTTAGTAATGAAAATAATGATTTTGTTAATAGGGGTGAACAGCCAGTTTGTTGGTCTGAAGAACAAATTGTTGAATTTAAAGCTAAAAATCCATGGTTAATTGTGAACAGAGAACTAGGTTGCAACGTTTGCCGTAGTGTGAGTACTCTAGGTGCAGAGAAAACGAAGGGCCTAAAGATTAGCGAAGAGTGGGTTTTAGGAACTGTTACCGCTTATGGAAACAATAAAAAAGACCAGCAATCCTCTCTTAGGAAAAAGATATTTTTACACCGTGGGTCTCGAGCTCATTCTTTAGCTGAAAAAATACTCATTGAAGCTAAGAAAGATACAATGAAAAAAAGCTGTTGCTTCTATGCATAAAGAGCAGCAGATTGTAACTGAGCGCATTTTCCGCACGGCTTATAAGCAAGCTAAACTAAATAGGCCATTTTTTGAGTTTGAAACTGAAATTGATCTTCAAATAATGAATGGCTTAGATATGGGGCGAATCCTACATTCAAATGTTGCTTGCTCCAATATAATTCATCATATTCCTGATGAAATGAAATCAGACTTGATAAATGGCCTAATCAAGTCAGACTCTAAATTTTCCCTGCTTTTGGATGAAGCCACTTCAGTTTCAAACAAAAATGCTTTGGTGGTTTATATCAGAACTGTTCTAAAGGGAATGCAAAACCCTATGACAGTGTTCTTAACACTTTTTGAGCTAAATAGCACAACATCAGCTGGTATATTACAAGAACTTTTAAATCAGTTACAAGCATTAGGTCTAAGCTTTGAATTCATGAAAGACCATATGATTGCTCTAACTTGTGATGGTGCTTCAGTGCTACTAGGCAAGAAATCTGGCCTTGCTATACAGCTTACTGAAACGTTCCCCAACTTGTTCATTTGGCATTGTTTGAACCATCGTTTAGAGCTTGCCGTGCACGATTCCATAGAAGAAGTAGCTGGAATCAGTCATTTTAAGATATTCATGGATAACATTAGAAACATGTTTAGTTGTTCACCGAAAAACAGCAGGGAGTTGGCAGAAGTTGCTAAAGGACTAGAGGAGCAAATGTTGAAAATCGGCCGTGTTTTAGATACTCGTTGGGTAGCCTCCAGCTTAATGGCGGTGAAAGCAGTTTGGACAGATTTTAAAGCTTTGTACAATCATTTCATTGAAGCATCTGAAGACAAACAAAGGGACTCGAAGCAACGTTCAACTTACAAAGGGCTTTGTAGTACATTATCTTCTACAACTTTTGTACACAACCTGGCATTGATGTTCGATGCTCTAGAAGAGTTATCGGATTTGTCCTTACAGCTTCAAAAATCAAGCCTCAACCTTATCCAAGCCCACAGTGATGTAACACTGTTAATCAAAGTGTTTGAAAACCGAGTTGAAAACATGAGTAGACGTTCAGTGGAAGCTAAAATTGCTATTGACGATTTGATGTTTCCTTCAGACACTTCAAGCAGGGACTGAAGCCTATGTTAAGTGGAGAGAAACCTACTATTCTAGAGCAAACCGCCGTCGTTTAAGAAACTGATTTCCATCATAAATAGTATTGCAGTGTCTAGTGCTGAATGTGAACGTGGGTTTTCTGCAATGAATCTAATTATGTCTCCTCTTAGATCTTCACTCTACATTAGCACTGTTTGCGATTTATTGCGGATCAGGCTCCTAGGACCTCCTGTGGCTAGATACAATCCCGAGCGACACGTCAAAACCTGGCTGGCGAAGGGACACCATTCTGCACTTGACACCAAGTCAAAACAACGAGGGCAGAAAACTTACCATGAAGACAGCATTGCATTGTGGGAACTTTTTTCCTAAATCTGTTTTTTAAATATCTTTTAGAATTTCAGAACATTAAGTTTTCATTAAAATAACTAGCCTATTGTTGTGTACGGGTTACGGGGAATCGGAATAAAAGACTGAATTAGTTTACATCATCGACTGTGCTCGGTTAAAGTTGGAGGGTAACTGAGAGAGAGACAAGGGCAGGACACTGGAAGTGGTAGTGATGGTATGATCTGGTGGCGTGATGAGAACAGCCAATGGCATTTATTCAAACTGATCACCCCATATGACGTCACAGCATCATACGATCATACAGTTGGTCTTTGGCTGTGGCTTTAACTTGCCAGTAACAATTTATAATATGTATAATAATTATTATTATAATTATTATTGTAATTCAATACATTAGATTTCCTCCCTTCCAAATTTCAAAATAAATTGAATTCACACAAGTCATAGATAAATTAAACAATACAAGTGTAATAATAAATATATAATAAACACATTTAAATATAAATAACACATATCATTAGTAAATGTCATCCTTAAGTACTGTAAGTTATTTACAAGTTTAATTTCTCTACAGGTTTCCTAATACGAGTTGGGTATCTGTTTGTATGATCAGCTGTTCTAGTGACAGGAGAAGGAACAGCTGAGGGTAGAGAAAGACGTGGTCTAGAATGAGGGGTAGTGATGTGACATGGAGAGGTATGATGCGGTGAGGAGGGGGAGAGACCAGCTGATCTAGTGAGGTCAGTGTTACTAATTCTGACTGGGCTTGGAGTTGGCGGACACTGAGCGCCTGTCTCACGCTCCGCAACTGTACGGTCCTGAGATGGTGGAATTTGACTGTCACTGTCAACAATACTACTGTGTAGTCCTATCAGCTGATCAATATGTCTACTCCAAATTAAACCAGTTTTTTTCATAACAGAATACATCACATTATTTAACTGTTTTATTAAATTGCCCTCTATCCATTTGTCTTTAGAGCGATAATCTCTCACTAATACAGATTGATTAGGAAATAGAATTCTCGTTTTTCTACCGCCAAAATATTCTTTTTGTTTGTCCTGTTTTAATTGCACAGTTCTGGCTACATTTGGTCTGAGTAAATCTAGCCTGCATCTTAGTGGTCTATTGAACATCAATTTGGCAGGTGTCTCGTTAGTAGTACTATGAACGGAGTTTCTGTAATCAAATAACATCCTATTCAAGGCTACTTTAGTATCAATATTTTCTTGAAAAGCCAATCTTATTTTACGTTTAGCATACTTAACTGAGTTCTCAGCCTGACCATTAGACTGAGGATGATAAGCTGGTGAAAATGTATGTTTTATACCATTAAGTTGCATGAAACTTTTAAATTCAACTGAGGTAAATGGTGGTCCATTATCACTATGGATAGTGACAGGTAATCCAAATCTAGAAAATAGTTCTCTTAACTTTTCTATAGCTAGCTTAGCTGAAGTAGAGCCTACTTCAAATACTTCCAACCACTTAGTGTAAGCATCAATTACTACCAAGTAGGTCTTATCTTTGAAAGGACCCAAGTAATCAATATGCAATCTTTCCCATGGCATAGATGGATAGTGCCAAACATGTAGATTACTCTTACTAGGACTAGAACGTTCCATAAGACAGGAAGAGCAATTGTTCGCTAGGCTTTCAATGTTTTCATCTATATTTGGCCACCAAATATAGGATCTTGCTACTGACTTCATTTTTACAATTCCCAAGTGACTCGCGTGTAACTCATTTAATACGTAGCTACGCAACTTGTTAGGAACAACAATTTTATATCCCCACATAACAATGCCATGCTCAACTGTTAGCTCGTCCTTCCTTTGGAAATAAGGTAACAATTCCCTATTCTCTCCTGACAAAAGATTTGGCCATCCGTACATCACATAGTTATGTATTTGTTTTATAATAGGATCATTTTGGGTTTCAGCTTTTACATCTTCAAAAGTTAAAGGTACTGAACTTTCAGCGATACAGTGTAAATAGGTACCTTTCCACCTTGGTTCATTGTTATTATTTACAACGTGTTTAGTGCTTAATGGTAAGCGTGATAATGCGTCTGCGTTACCATGCTTTTCTGACCTTACATACTGTACATCAAAATTGTATCCACTTAAAAATAATGCGTATCTTTGTAATCGGCTTGCTGCGAAAACAGGTAAACCCTTTTTCGGTCCAAATATGCTAATTAAGGTTTGTGATCAGTACACAATGTGAATTTTCGGCCATACAAATATTGATGAAATTTCCTTACTCCATATACTACTACTAAAGCTTCCTTATCTATTTGTGAATATTGACATTCTGCTGGTGATAAAGTACGAGAGTGGTATGCAATAGGTTTCTCAACGCCTTCAAGGGTTATGATACTAAGTACGCAGCCCAGCCCTGTCGAGCTTGCGTCTACTGCTAGTTTTACAGGCAACTTTGAATCATAATGCGCCAAAACTGGTGCTTTACTCAAAACATCCTTGACATGGCTAAATGATTTGAGACATTTTTCATCAAAAT
This sequence comes from Homalodisca vitripennis, assembly GCF_021130785.1. Taxonomy (NCBI): domain Eukaryota; kingdom Metazoa; phylum Arthropoda; class Insecta; order Hemiptera; family Cicadellidae; genus Homalodisca; species Homalodisca vitripennis. The sequence goes on from NC_060213.1 coordinate 47,587,140, forward strand.
CAAATGGCACGTCCTTTTTTAACAAGTTGTACAACGGACTCAAGATTGTTGACAAATTATTGATAAACTTTCCATAATAATTTACCAAGCCAATAAAAGCTTTGACTTGAGTGACAGATTTAGGTACAGGTGCTTGATTTATAGCTTTAATTTTAGATTCAGAGGTATGCAGTCCATCTTTATCGATACTAAAACCAAGATACTCGATTTTGTCTACAAAGAACGTACATTTATCTTTCTTTACGGTAAATCCTTTTTCACTCAGGCGTTTACAAACCTCTTGCAACCTACTTACATGAGTTTCGTTATTAGGTGCGGTGATAAGAATGTCATCCATGTACACTGATATGCCTTCTAAATTATGCAAAGATTGTTCAATAACTCTTTGAAATATGCCTGGGGCTGATGAGATTCCATAAGGCATTCTACAATATGAGAAAAGACCCTTATGCGTGCTAATTGTACATAATTTTTTGTGACTCACTGTCTAACTTTAATTGCATATAGGCTTGACTAAGATCTATTTTGGAGAAACGTTCTCCATGCTGTAAATTTGCAAATAAATCTTCTATTCTAGGTATAGGGTACTTGTCTACTTCTAGATACTGATTTAGAGTAACTTTAAAGTCTCCACATAGCCTAATTTCACCGTTCTTTTTTAATACTGGTACAATGGGCGTTCCCCATTCCGAGCTGCTTACTGGAATTAACACTTGTTCGTCAACTAAGCGTTGTAGTTCTTTTTCTACCTTACTTTTCAATGAGAATGGTATCGGTCTTGGCTTAAAATACCTAGGTCTAGCATTTTCTTTTAGATTTAGTTTTACTGGTTCGCCTGTATACTGACCTAGTTTCTCAGTGAACACTTCTGGAAATTGATTAGTTAGCTCGGACGTCATTGTCTCGAAATTAGCCTAGTTATCTATAGGTCTGTTTATAACACACAAGTTATTTTTAAACGAAATGTCAACTCCCAGTACTTTAAGCCAATCACGACCCATTAAAGGATGTGAACCTCCTCTAATCACATACAAATCTAAGCATTTATGTATTTTCTCATAGCAAACATCAGCATTAACTTTGCCCACAGGTATAATAGGTTCATTAGTGTACGAACTCAAAGTTAGGTCGTTTTCTAACAATTTACAAGAACTAAAATTATTTTCATAAAAATCCTCACTACACACTGTGACACTAGCTCCAGTATCAACTTCAAATATGGTTTCTCGACCTTGCACTAGGACTTTAATCTTAATTGGGTCAACTCTAATTCTTTCACCGTGAGTTTCATTTACTTTAAATAAATTCTGTATGTCCTCGACATAACTCTCAAGATTTTCATCACTCTGAACATAATTCTTAGAATTATTTGAATCTGACAGTTCTGAACTATCATTTACAAAATTATGTTTCTTATAATCTTTGTTTTTCTTGTTTTGAAAATTAGACTGATAAGATATACCTTTCTTAACTTTCGAAAGCTGATTGTCTGGTAACTTACTAATTTCAGTACCTTAGATACCTTAGATATGTGATTTCTTTTACCACATTTGTGACACACAACACCAAACAATTTGCACTGCTTCCTATAGTGACCACACTGCCCACAGCACGTACACTGCACCTTGACTTCGTGCCTTGCGTTGTAGCTCGCGCTGCCACCGCTGCCGCCGACTCTCACATGTGGGTGGTGATGCGCTGCCATCCGCTGGACCCGGCTGCCGCCGTTCACTGTCAATGCCGCCGCATTCTTCTCCGCCGCTTCCACTGAGCAGACGATTTTCACAGCCTGGTCGAAGGTTAGGGTGGTCTCTCCCAACAGCCTCTGCTTGGTCGACTCACTCCTGATGCCGCTCACCAGTCTGTCTCTGAGATAGTCGTTGAGGGATGCGCCAAACTCGCAGTATGCAGACAACTTCTTGAGGCTGGCGATGTACTCTGCGACTGATTCTCCTTCCTGCTGATTCCTTTTGCTGAACTTGTACCTTTCAGCTATGAATGATGGCTTCGGGTACAAATGGTCCTGAATTAACTTCACTAATTCATCGAACTTTTTCACTGAAGGTTTTTCCGGCGTACATAAATCTCGTAACAAACTGTACGTTTTCACACCCACGACTGTTAGTAACGTACTAACCTTTTTGTCGTCACTAATACTGTTACAGTCAACGAATAATTCAAATCGTTCAACATACGAATTCCAAGTTTCTGCACTGTTGTCGAAGTCACCGATTCCGCCAATAATTCCCGCCATTTTTACTGTTTCACTAAACAAAGACGAAATGTTCCAATTTACGACCTTGTCTTCCAACATCAAAATGTACCGATTTTGAGTCCACGTGACGCCAAACTACAGACACACTTCCTCCCACTATAATTTTCGGAGAAATTATTTACGCACAATCGAACAGGTTGCATTGCACTCGCGGGATCGCATTAATACCTCGTCGCCAATTGTTGTGTACGGGTTACGGGGAATCGGAATAAAAGACTGAATTAGTTTACATCATCGACTGTGCTCGGTTAAGGTTGGAGGGTAACTGAGAGAGAGACAAGGGCAGGACACTGGAAGTGGTAGTGGTGGTATGATCTGGTGGCGTGATGAGAACAGCCAATGGCATTTATTCAAACTGATCACCCCATATGACGTCACAGCATCATACGATCATACAGTTGGTCTTTGGCTGTGGCTTTAACTTGCCAGTAACAATTTATAATATGTATAATAATTATTATTGTAATTCAATACATTACACCTATGCCTAACTTATAGTTGTGTTTCTGAACTCAAGTTTCTGAGTTCTTTTTTGTACTTACAGTTAGTTTTGTGTATTGTTGTTTTGTTTCTTTTGTAGTTTTCACTTTAAAATATTAACAAACAACTAAAACTAAGTTTACCAACAGTCTTGGCATTGCCTTACAATATTATACTACAAATCCGTACATATTTATTATAATAACTAATAAGCAAATAAAATAATCAACCTTAACTTTTTTAAAACTACACTAAATTTAAAAAAATGAAACCGTGTTACTCCACTCTGTGTGTCATTTATTTTGTGTGTAATTAAACGCTTCCTTTTCCTTTCCAAGAAGTTGGTTTATTTTGAATGTATTAATATTGTTTTGTACCCATAAGGTATGCAATTTTTTTGTAAAATATGCAAACTTGTAAAAAAGCTGTTATATTAACAAACATCCATTTACATATTAATATGTATTATTATTACTACTGCAATGTGTATAAATAAAACTGTGAATAAGGCTCAATTTGTTTTTATTTTACCATTCATTAAAAAATTAATATTGGCGAGCTTCATTGATTCAAACAAAATGGTCAATGAAATCAAACCAAATATTTCTGGGAAATTTAAAGTATGTAGGCAACAAGGTGTTAATGGAGTAGAGTAGAGTAGAGAGTAAACTCAATAATTTAAATTCATGTTTTTATTTTCTTACATCCTAATCAAGCACCTTAAAGAAAATAAACAGCATTAAAATATCACTTGGTATTTTAAAAAAAGGAATGTATTATTATGTCTGGGTGGCCTAAAAACAAAGGTTTACAGTTATAATTTTCAAAAGTTTTCCTGGGTGAGGGCCCCCCTCCTTCCTGGGGTGTATTCCATACCCACCGGTCTGAGCTTCCCGCTTTAAGAGTTCCCACACCTAAAATTTTAGAAATTAAGCACTGAGTGGGCCTATATATTTATCATTCTTTTTACACAATACTAGGCTATCTTATGAGGATAGTATACCCAGGAAAGTAAACGTTATTAGTTATTCTTGATTTCAGCGAGTAATGAAGAAAAAGCTGTAATGTGCTACTTTACAAACTGGGCTGGTTATCGAACTGGCCATGCAAACTTTTCACCAGGGAATATCGACCCATCTCTCTGTACTCACATCTTGTACGCTTTTGCAACCTTGGATGATGCAACTCTAACAATTGTTCCATTTGACAGTAACGCTGACTTTACAAAAGGTGAGTAACTTGTATCACTTAATTTTTGTTGACATTTATAACAATGCTAGTTTACACCATGGTTCGATATTCCACCATTCTTCTTACTTTATCATCATATACATTTACAGGATTCTATGCGTCAGTGACAGCATTAAAAAAGAAAGGACTGAAAATCCTGTTATCTATCGGAGGATGGGTTAGCTCTGAGGACGAAAAGTGGAGAAGACTTATCCGCAATGTGCATGCACATTCAAACTTTATTACTTCAGTTGTCAAGTTCCTCAAAAAGTACAACTTTGATGGTCTTGATATGGATTACGAGTACCCTGGATGTCCTCAGGTAAACAATCACATTTTTCCATTCAAACTTCTCTAATGGAGTTAAAGATAGCTTAGCTTAAAATTAACCTAGACAAAAAGACATTTATTTTTGTATTATTAATAGGGTAACAGATTAGCAAGTCGGACTACCGATTCAAAAAGTTTCAACAAGCTAATGTCTAGCCTGAGAAGAGCCCTTGGAAACAAATATTTGCTTACAGTTGCTGCTGCTGCGGGAAAATCAAACATCAAAGAATGTAAGAATTTTTGTAATTATATCTTTATTTAGATAGGATGATTGTATATCGTTCTCATAGCCCTACTTAATATTTTAATTTATTTCCTAATATAGGTTTTATATTGACCATTGACTAAATTTAGAAGTTATAAATAATAGACAACCTTAGGGCTTGTCACTTGGTCCAATGATCTTTCTACAGGTGTTTTTTGTATCCACAGGTTATCACATGACAGAACTATGTCAGTTAGTCGACTGGGTAAATGTGATGACCTATGATTACCACAGTTACGCTGACGGTGTGACAATGAGCCAACGCACCATATGGTTCTTCTACAGGAGTGGTGAGTAATGGTTAAAGAATAAATTATGAAATGTGTCTATAATCATTGAGAGCAGTTTTGAGTCCATGATTTAATTGTGTACTCTGTTTAGTTAATTAGTAAAAAAAGACTTTATTTTTTATTTTAATTGTGATTTTAATGAATGCATAATAGATGTCAATTGTAGGGCACCTTTCTTGTACAAAGGTTTAAATGTCCATTGTTAATTTTAGATACTGGGGTTTATTGTGCAGTCTTAAGCAACTGCTATAAATTGTTTATATGTATGAGTGCAACGTTAAATGGGTGATGCCAATCGTTGACACTTGATTATCATGCATCGGCTTAGTAAGCAAATGTCACTTGTAGAGACTTAGTTTTCATGGATATAATTTAGTTTGAAATGTCAAACTTCTTTATGATTGACACAAAGATGATTGAAATTATTGTTACTGGTACTTAGTTTTATGTACAAGCTTAAGCATATAGTGTGAATCAGGACATGCTTCTCTTTGACTTTGTTTCTATAATAGAACTGTATCATTTGAATTAAGATAAGACTCCTTGATCTTAACACCCAGTTGTTTAACTTCTGGAGGTTCCAGTTCGGAGATTTTAGTTACTTTTTTTAATGATGGGTTCTTTCGGCTTTCTCTGTCCCAGACTGCATTCTTTACTCCCTCATGGTTCAGTCTGGTTTCTAGCTGTGTTTATGCTAGTAGCCACTCATTTGGGTGATTATGTTTTTTCTGTCTTTGGTTAAGTGGTCTAAGAAGTGATACTTTTGTCTTGGATCTGGCCACAGACAACTTTAGTAATTTAATGTTAGCTTATAATTGACAATTCTCACATGTGTATGTATTGACTAAAAAGATTATTTGTTAATTCTGTTGTTTGTTATTTTATTTTAGTGTAGTTCAACCTTTTAGCCTAACATGCATGGTCATGTGTGCTGAGTGTAAAGACAAGATCAATAAAAGATCTTGATCCTACAAGTAACAGGTGCATCCTAATTGTATCAAATGATGTTGTATATGAGTGCTTTAAAATTAATGTTTACACATGAGTATTAAAATCTATAAATAAAGATATTTCAGTCTATCTTTCTGTCAATTCTGAAGCTACTACTAATATCCTTCAACAAATGCATCCAGTAAATCACTCTCTTCCAAATATTGACCCAATGAACTCAGTCCTTTATCTGAGCTTCTTTTGGTTGCTCCGGAGATCGTAATGAAAGATATTACAAGAATCTTTTAATACTTTGATAAGTAGTTTGCAATCCGTGGAATGAGTCACCAAAGGAAATACTAGCCTAAACATCTTGGTTCTACTAGCTTAAACAGTCTGTCTTGTTTCTCCCTGCTGTTTTTTTTCTAATTTGTCAAGTCCCCCAATTCAGTTCACAGAGAGATATTGCTAGAAATCGAGCTTTTACTCTAGAAGTCCCACAGCAATTTTGGTGGAATTGATGGAAATGCTGAAATTCAAGTCGATCCCGTTAAAATGCCAGTTGAATTCAGATTAGGAATTAGAGAAACCTTCAGGTAAAAAAACCAGTCTAAGTAGCAACAAACTTAAAGGATAAAACACATCCTTAATGGTGATATGTAGTTGTTGGGACTCAATATCAATGGAAAAGGAAAGATTCAGTTCATGACTAAAATTAAACCAAGAGTGCCTAAGGAGATTCTGACTGGATTTGATAACTGAATAGGAGATATTCATTGTTCAAATATTAGCATTCTTCCAGTATTGGTTTGCTATGTTCCATCTACAGTGAAGAACTTAAAAATTTGCTCAATTTGTGGAATATTGTTCATTAGCATATTGTTCAAGGTATATTTGAGGATATTGTTTGTTGCTGTACTCATGTCATTGTTTAGATGAAGTTTATTTACATTTATTTATATAAATCTGGAAACAGGGTGATCCAAAAGGGGCACCTGACTCTCCATTTCTAGACAAATATCTGTTGTAGTTGTCATTCTTAAGATATTAAACAACTGTATTGTTTAGAGACTAAAAATAAAAACAAACAGATCTCGCTCGGAACTATGAAACTGTCAGAAAGAGAAATTAATTATTAGAATTAAAAAAATTACATCCGGGCTCTGAAGGATTTATAATGTTACCAAGTTAACAATAAAATAAGTTACAGAGTAAAATATGTAGATGCAGATGCAAAGGAGGGGTCAATAATAACAATAAGAAGGTGATAGGGAATTATGCCAACTCATCAACGTTTTTCTTGCTTCATACCAGATACAGGGGGCAGAACATCTAGCTCGGATTCTCAAGCCTTCCAGGGGGGGTCGACCGATGTCCATGAGTAGGGGCATTGCTGTCAATGGCATCGGGGTTGGTTACATGTTTCAAGGGATTCCATCTGTCTTTCGCACACTAACGGGTTAGAACCGAAAGGACTTCTAAAGGGACTCAGACATGTTGCCAATGGAAGAACAAAGAGGCGAGATACTGTTTTGTAATTGTGTTGTGTAATGTACACAACAAACCTTTAATTAGTACTTATAATTTTCTTGTTATTTATTTTGACATGGTATATATTCTAAACTGTGACATCAACTTTATGCTGGTGATGTTTTCTCTACCTATAGAAGTAGTGGCAGGTGATTTCGGTTCTACCATCAGCCAGTGATTTTGTTGAAGAGTAAGGTGCAATCAGTAATATGCCTTTGAATTACTACAAAACTGAGGTAGTTACAACATTTACCCATACAAAATGCTTCATTGATTTCAGTTGTAGTCGGCAGCAATTGAACCGAGAGAACATATAGTTTGGGATCTTAAAATCAGTCTGATACAGTCTTCTACTTTCCCTTGTACATGTTGCAAATGTTATGTAGTGTTCTTGATTCTGTGTTTGATTTTATTCATTACTAGTGTATGATACATGAGTTCATTCTCACCAGTCTGGACTTACATGATAGTTTAGACATTGGTGAATTCATCGCCACACATCTTAGATTTTAATTTTTTGTGTATATTGAACCTTATATCTTAAGGATGTTTTATACCTGAAGAGGAAAATCCCAATCTTCAAAACCTAGTGTTTTATTTTTATTATATGTATAATGATGACAAAGTCTAAATTCCTATTATCTTTTAAATAATGGTCACTTATAGCCTATCCATTACTGAAATGAAATATTTCAGAATCAGGTCTGAAAAGCTAGTTATTATAATTTAACCCTTTAAGTGCAGAGTTTTTCAACAGTGTTGTTACAGGCTACTACTGGGTTTATTGACCGTGCTCAGAGCAGTTCCACAGACAGTGTAATGTAGCATGTTTCTCACCCAACATGATCAATTTTAGCAATATCTTTATTTACTAAATTGCCATAAGAATTTCTTGAATCATCACAACAGGTCCTCGTTGATAAATTAAGTCCACATTCCGATCTCCCTCCTTCTCAGTAAAGTTAAACTGCTAAATGTTTAACTCACAACGCATTCAGACAAATCTAAAATTGATAAAACGTCCTTAACGTTATTAAAACTCATTCCAGCCATACCGACTGAACCACAATCAAAATATAAAGTAACAAAAACTTGCAATAGCAACTTCAAAAACTAGAAAACAATAACGTTCTGTTTTTAATGTCCAGGAACGTATGTGAATAATTCCTTAGTTTACTGTCAGAGTGTAGTAGCAATTAAATAGCACTACTATGGATTTGTAGTAGTTCAAATAAATACTACTTGAGGCCAATGTGTATTATTGTACAGCTGTCAGATGTTGTGTAGCGAAGCAGCTGTTTTAACGTGTTAACACAGGCATGGTAGTTGCACACAAAAGTGGAATCGCTTGTGTTAACGTGGGCGTGGCAGTTAAGGGGTTAAGAGATTACATGATATTAGTGCTTAATTAGTTTTAACATGTATACTGTTAACATGTTACTGTGGGTAATGGGGCATATCATTTTAGATTGTAACCCAAGATCAGAGTATGCCAGAGACCATCTAGCCGCTTAAAATAATAAAACTGATTTATGAAAAAAATATAGCTCTTCATAAAACAAGCTATTGTGTTCCTTTTTTTGCATAGTGAACAGGATACACTGCCACCCTCTGTGTTCAGAGTACCTCAGCGTACCCTTGAATATGATGTCAATTCCTCTATTAACTAATGCTGAAAAATTATTTCCTGTATCAAATATAACAAGCAGTATGTAAAACCATAATTAATTTCTTCTAGGTTTACCAAAAGCTATTATATATTTTCTAAGAATGTGTTAAGGATGTGGTTAGATTGTATATGTTCCTTGTTATTAGGTGGACAGTATAACGTACTACCTTAATGAATTGAAGTGTCCATCTAACAAAATCGTGTTGGGGATACCTTTCCATGGGCGGACATATACCATGACCAACCCTGGCCGACCACAGTTTGGTGTACCAGTCTCTGGACCAGGCACGCCTGGCACTTACACCAGGGAAAGTGGCTTACTGGCTTATCATGAGGTGAGTTTTATAACCTGTACGTAGTCCATGAATCAATTACAGAGTAGGAGTATGATAGCCCACTTGTCCCATAACATGCATCACTGAGGTTGCATGTAAAAATTTTCAAGCTAAGTTTACAGTTGTCTATAGTTACACAATTTAGTGTGCAATTTTTTTCGTTGCCATCATGACAATAGACAATAGACAATATTCTTTATTCATAAACGTTGAGTTTAGAATTTTTGTCAATACAATAAAGGACATACAGAACATAAAATTTAAAATATCAGTTCATGACGCAATTGATTTCCAGTTTATGAACTCTTGAATAGTGTAGAAGGGTTGCTGGAGAAACCAACTTTTGAGTGAGTTCTTCAGGTGTTTGACTGGTGTTTTCTTCAGTGAGTCTGGTAGAATGTTGAAATAGATCGCTCCTTTGTATGATGGTTTCCTCTCATATAAACTTAGGTGGTATGTTTCAAGAGCAAAGTGGTGTCTATTTCTTGTGTTGTAGCAGTGATGGTCTCCAGTTCTAGTCTGTCCAGTTGTTACAGAGTGCAAAATAGTATCAATTATATAAAGAGCTACTACTGTTAAAATCCTCAGTTCTCTGAAGGCTTCCCTGCAACTGTCTCGTGGTCTCAGTCCAGTAAGAACTCTGATGGTTCTCTTTTGTATTACTAATACTCTTTGTAAATGTGTTGCTGTTGTACTTCCCCATACAATTAATCCATATCTCAGATGGGACTCAAAGAGAGAATGGTAGGCTGATTTACCCATATCTATATTGCTAATTTGTTTAATTCGTCGTACTACATAAAGGCAGGAGCTAAGTTTTTTGCAGAGTTTATCCACATGAGGCTCCCAGGATAGTTTGTTGTCTAGAGTCAGACCTAGGTATTTTGTTGATGTTGTTACCTCTAGCTCTGGGAGACCCCTGTAATGGTTTCGGGAGGCAGTGAAAATTAGCTGCTGTTTTCTTCTCATTTAGTACCAGATCATTGATATGGCAGTATTGCTTTGCCATACCAAAAGCTATATACGAATTGATGTCAAGTTGTTCTTTGTCTTTCTCAGTAATAATAAGGGCAGTGTCATCAGCATACATCACAACCTTGCAGTATTTCTCCAGATATTGTGGGAAGTCATTTGTCAAAAGAGTGTAAAGCACTGGACCAAGCACAGATCCCTGAGGTACGCCTCTTGTTACTGGTAACAGTTCTGACTTTATTTTGTGAATTATTCCGTTGCTTGATGATGTAAGCTCTACAAGTTGTTTCCTGTTGCTCAAGTAGCTTTTGAACCAGTCTGCCTCTTTGTTTTCAATTCCTAATGATCTGAGTTTTTTAATTACTAAGCCATGCTCTAGGCAGTCAAAGGCCTTACTGAAGTCTAGGAAGATACTTGTGGCTATACAACCTTCTTCTAGTTTGTCTATGATAGATTCAACTAGCTGAGTTATTGCTGTGGTTGTTGATTTATTCTTCTTGAAGCCATGCTGTCTTGGAGTAAGAAGTTCATTTTGATTCAGATGGCCTAGAAGTCTTTTCAAGATGACACGTTCTAGAATCTTTGAGAAAGTTGATATTAGTGAAATGGGGCGGTAGTTGCATGGTTCATTCGGTTGACAGTCTTTATATTTAGGATATATTTTTGAAGTTTTTAAACAATTTGGAAATATTCCTTGGGAAAGAGATTTGTTAATTAAATTTGTTAGTGGTATGAGAATTTCATTTTTGCAATATTTAACCAATTTTGATGAAAAATCATCTTCTCCTGCTGAGGACTTTTGTTTTAGTCCATTGATAATTTTGCCAATTTCATCACAGTTTGTTTTATAGAAGTACAAATTGGATTTTGAGGTGTCTTGGGTTATTGTTTTCGTGTGCTTGTTATTCTGCGTACTGTTCATGAGTGTTCTTTCAGCTGTGGTTGCAAAAAATTCATTGAGATGATTTGCTATTTCTGTTGGTGAAGAGATGGTTTCCCTGTTGACGATGAGAGTGTCTAGCTGCACGTTTGAGGTACAAGACTTTCTTTCCTGGTTAATTATATTCCAGGTTACCCATGATACCAATGTAAAAATGTTCCTTAACGCTCAGGCCCAAATCCCATGGAATTACATGGACCAAAACAAAACTCAATGTTGCTTATAAAGAACTCAAATTCCATACAGCATTTTAACATTATTCGTAATTTTGTTCTCAAGATATCGTGCAGACAGACGGAAATGAAATTTTCTAGTCCCTTGAGTGACAGGCTTTGCTAACACTCAGCCAATAAAATATCCACAAGTGTTCTTTTCACTATCATAATATAAAAATTAGTGCAAAGCACAATTTATTAATGTCACATGCCTTTGACCACATGACATGATAAACAAGATTGAATAACACAATTGATCATAGTGTTAAATATAAATATAAATCTGAGATTGAAATATAAAATATTCAATCAACACAAAGATGTTGAAATTTATTAAGTTTTGTTCGTTTTTTAATCAGCATTTGTCATTTTGTATTTTTATTTTGTACAACAGAAATTTGTCACAGACTTGAAATCTGGAATCTGAAGTCCATGTCTGTCTTAAGAGATCTAAAATAAGTTGAGGACGAAGATATTTAACACTAACTCTTTGTGTAATTTTGATATCAGAGACAACTAGACTAAAAAAGAGGTCTGTCTGGTTTACACAGAAGCCATCCAGTAATCTAGATGAAGAGGTGTTCTCATTGTCTCATCAGGTATCTCATATTTTGTCTTCAACATTTTATGGACATTTTCCATTGGACGAGTGCAGTCAGCTAGCTCAATTAGCCATATATGTGAGGATATAATCACGTTTAAACTACTACTTATTACCCATAAGATTTGACTACATTTTGGTATTTTTACATTCTTTTTCTCTAATTTGCAGATTTGCTTGCTGATGAAAAGTGGTTACAGTTCAGGAATTGATGAAGTCAATGGCAGTTACGCATGGAAGGATGCCCAATTCATCAGCTACGATGGTCCATCAGACTTGGCCAAGAAAGTAAGAACTAAGAGTTCAATACTTATGAATTTATCATGGCACTCTATTATATTGTTATTTTTATGTTCTATTACCTCATTTAAATTGTTCCTTGTACTTGTTGATATTATTTTATCACACGGTAAACCAAAATGAAAAAATTAAATTACACCCGCATTTAAATTTCACTTTATGAACTGACGGATCAAATCCTTTTAAACCATCAAAGAATGGCTGATAACTTCTACCATTTGATCAGTTTTGATATATTGATTTTGTTCAACATTAAAGGGTATCTAATTTAACCACATAATGGTTTCATAAGATTTATCTAAGAATTTTGCATGATTCTATACATTTTTATCAATACATTTCTTTTTTGTGAATAGTTGAATTATTGTTTTCATTTGGAAACTAAACAAAAGTATTTAAATTAAACTTACTAAAAAACCCATTAAATTGTTGATAAAAATACAAAGCTACTGTTACTAAAATACAAAAGTTACTTCATGAAGTAGGGTTTCAACACGGGTTAATACAAGGTCAACACCATAAGTATCCCAATTAAAATTATTTAAATAAATGCAACCAATTTATATATTTAAAAAAAACATTGCTTTTCGAAAAACTTTAAGCTAAAATAACTCATATTGAGGGTGGTACTAACTCAAATTAATATAACATTATTAAAACAATAACCAAATAATCATGATTATTTAACAACATAAAATATACAATCTTTTCCATTACTAATTAGGAAAATTTAAAATTGTTTACTTTAAAACTTATACTTACACATTAAATATATATTATTATATGTAGTATGTAATTATTTAATAAATAGTTGCACCTAATTCTTTGATAAATTTTGTAGTGGAACATTACACAGCCCAAAAACTATGTATGTATAAAGTTATTGTTATTATTTTCCATTAATAGAAAAAAAAAAAAAAAAAAAAAACTATGCTATACGAGCACCTGTTTAACTTATATTTAAAACAGCATTTATGTGGGTTTTCCCACAAGATCATTTTAGTAAAACATATGTTGTGGTTTGTAAAATGAAAGTATGTGGTTTACTCTGTCTGTAACTCTGTGGTATATGGTTTGTATAAATAATGTATATAAATGTTGAGGTACAGATAGTTTATAGCCTTTGTTAAATTCGAATTTGAAATTAATACAAGATAGAAGTATGCCACAACAACGTGTCACGTAACAGACTTCACAGAGGTTCAAAGGTGTTCAAAATTTCAAGTCTAAAGCTCATTGCAATATTGACAGATAAAATGACAGACAATCATATGGAAAAGAACTGTGTACATTTTCTGGCAAACAACCGAAATTGTGACAGGCTACTGAGTGATAGACTTTATTGATGCTCAACCAAATTCCAAGGTTGGACATGCACCATCATAGAACTCATTCCTGAATATGTAGAAATGAAGTTTCATGGACATTATTAAGTCTACAGATGCAATCTTTCGGGGACGGCTCAATTACTCCACTGATCGTTGGCCCAACGACCCTCCTGGAAGAAATGTAATTTTTACAGAGGGTCGTTGGCCCAACGACCCATTTTACAAACATGTAGAGGTTCGATCACTCCACTGGTTCGTTGGCCCAACGACCCTATTTGTTTCATTTCTGTAAATTGTAAATAAAGGGTCGTTGGCCCAACGAACCTTATATGTTTTATTTACTGGTATAGGTTTGTTGGGCCAACGATCAGTGGTGTAATTGGACCATGAATTAATATTAAGCAATATTATTTAAAGGGGGTCGTTGGGCCAACGAACCTAAGTGAAATGAATCGTACGATGTTCAAAAGAGGGCCGATTACACCACCAGGCGTTGGCCCAATGACCCACGCCGCTACATTAGCTCATTTCAGCGGCCAGAGGGTCGATTAGTCCACTACTTCATTCTCCTTCTCCTTATAAGTCCCCTTGCAAGGCAATGTTTTACTTTTTTAGCACTCCAGTTAATATGTCGTTTTAGTGTTGTTCTCGAGATACTAATGTATGTAGAAAATATGTCATAACTGATAAAGTAACCACATATATATTAAATACTAAAAAATCAAATATATACATATTAGTAGGAGTATGTACTATTATATTAGTATTAGTACCCACAAATGCTATTATGAGATGACATTTTGTTTTTATCATTACCTGTTTAATATTTATATAACAAGGTTGATAAAAAGTATAAGTGGTTTCATATTTAACCAAACATTATATTATTAAATTTCGTTGATAGTTATATTTTGCATGGTTAATAAGAAGTCGGTAAAATGTATTGAAATCCCGTAAACGTTGTTAGATGCATATGTTTTACAAGTTTAGGAATAATAATTATAATAGTAATATCATATAACACCTTAAAAACTATTTCAAACCCGATTATTTTTCATAATAAAATGTATCGAGAATTATTTTGCATTTAAAAAACCTATTATTGTAAGATTTCTCAGGGTCCATAATCCTTAATATCATGTGAAAATTAATAATTGTTAAACAGTTATAACTACATTTAGAAGCGTTATTTACATATTTTATGGTGTTTGACATTTGACACAGGTTATTAACATATTATTACACAAGAATGCAATTTTAAATGAACGTTATGTGTAGTTCGATAGATGAACCACTTTCACTTAAAGATATTTGTAATAATTTTAATTTGCAATCTTAAATCTTTGGAGTCAAAAAATTATAAAATACAAACAGCATAACAAGACACACAATGGAAAAATATAACACAAGATTTATACATAAAGAAGAAAATATAGTATTTGTCGATTACTACATTGCCTGTGACATAAAATAATTAAGGTTGACTGAGGTTTTGGGTAGGACGTTATGGTGTTAGCTGAATTATTCAATTAATTAAATTTAAATAATTTCAATAAGATGGATATTCTTTTGAAATAATCTATAATGAATAACTTTTATAAACTAAATCTGGTCTCCTCCTTCATACAAACACTTATTCATTGATATAGAAAATAATTATGCACTAAATCTACACTATTTAACGATGTGTTATTGTTTGGCCACAATAAATCGATACTGGAAATATATGAGATAAAATCTAAATAAAAATATATTTTAAATGATCAAGAATTAGTGCAGATTGTTTATACCAGTTTATTCACAAAAATATTTCTATGAAATATAAATATTTTATATTTTGCTTACGATAATTTGATAAATTTACTTTCACGCATACAAAACAATCAGGTAATACAGTTTTATTTGTTAAGCCTGACCATTATTTGGAAAGCAATGAAGTATATAATTTTATTTTAAACATAGGTCTGTGGTAAAAGAGAATTGGATACAAGCAAAATATAAACATCAACTGTGATGTGTGTAAACTGTTGATGGTTTTTTGAAATATCAAGCAGTGAGAATAACAACATAATAACAGGGTATAAGCAATTTAAAAAATATTACAGATTTTAAAAGAAAACTGAATTTTAAATTTAAGAATTATATCAGATTATTGGTTTTAATATCATACACATTGTATATTTCTGACTACTACATTTTAAACTCGATTTAATATTAAATCTGCTCAAATCAACAGTTAGACCAGTGTTGTATTTTAAATTAATGAAATCGCTGATTTAGTTTTTATATACAAAATTAAGTAATATATAGTTCTTTTAAAAGCTTTAATTCATAAACTGACATCAACTGGAGAAAAGATTGCAATGCATATATAAAATTGTAATACTAATCTTAGAAATGAAATGATAGACGTTAATTTTTATGGAGAGGCTGGTCTCTTTCGAATCCTTATTCTGCTCTTCCTTATGTGCCATTGGCCTTTACGAGGATCTTAACAAAGATTATAAGGGGAAGAGTCGATACAGTACAAGACCCACAGACTGGTTTAAAATCTTACTTCAGTGTATCTTGCCATTTGAAAATAGGTGTCAGTTTTGTTTTGAATTTTGTTGGAAACTAAGGATTTCAGGGGCTGACGAAGCCAAACGTATTTTTTGTAATTACGACATCTATCAACGGCAATCACTGATTTCAATTGTTATTCAAGACAATTATATGATTCAAAATATAGCAATGGAATGTTTTCAAACAATTGAAGTGGTTGTGAAGTTCCAGACTTTATGCTTGAGATTGAATGAATGAAGGGAAAGAATTTTCAAAGCAGCCATAGTTTAGGTTATTGATCTAAAAATTATTATTATTCCCTCGTTCCCGGAAGCCAGCTTATCCATGTGGCCTTACACTTACTTCCTGGTATCTGTGCTGTTGTCTTGTCTTCTAAATCAATATGCTCTTCTTCGTTTGATTGACAGAACATGTCGTCATTATAATTTATTGGTGACTAGGGAAATACGAGTACTTCAGTTTCCTCGATAAACAGTTCCGTGAACTCGTGCACAAACGTGATGGAAATGTTAAAAAACATCGAGATTTTTGTATTAATTTTGTGCCTTAAAAATAGTTATGTGTTTTAATTTGTAATCAAGTCTATTAACAAATTTTGCTTATAAAAATATTTTTTTTCTTTTTCATAGTGGTTTCTCATACGATAAATATATAAACATGTTTCCTAACGCTCAGGCAAATACCATGGCATGCATCATCGAACCAATGTTCCTTATGCAGAAATGAGGATTCAAGCAAAATTTCAAGTCAATAGGTAAGTTAATCCTCACAAACATTTATGCACCCACTCCATTGCCATGCAGAGGAAGTTGTCCGAAAAACATTTATGATCTTGAACTATGCCCCTTATCTCCAAGGGAAAGGGGATTAAATAATTATCGTGATTTATCCCAAGGCATCTCCATGTCAAGATTTTTTTAAATCCATGGGTCCCTAAATCCTCTAGGATTGTCGTAAAGAAATGTGGAGTTGGCCCTAGAACTTCGTATCTGTAGTTCAACATTTGGACCATGTCAGTGTTGGTTAAAATCTAAGGATCAGAACACCGTCCAGCAGTATTGTTCGAATATAGATTTAGTTAGAGGGATTTACTATACTTGAAATAAGAAATAGGTTTATGATGATATATGTATATGTGACAATAGTTCCACATAGTTCGGTGCCTCGTAACGAGGGTTGTTGTTATTATAAAGACAGTTTACTTTGTAATATTTTTGAACAGTCTATCAGTTATACTCAATAAATACGCATCTCGTTAATCTTACGAGTTCTTCATTATACAAGTTTTATTATTTGATAGGCATCAACCTTTTCCAGATCAGAAGTTAAGTATTCAGATCAAGTCGAGGTCACCAATATAGGAAAAGGTTTGGTTGATTTCTATTAAATAACAAAACTTGTATATAAGTGCTAATGAGATGTGAATACAATTGATAGACTGTTCAAAATCTTACAATTTAGACAAAAAACTGTCTTAATAATAGCAACCCTCGTTGCTAGTCACTGAAATATGTGAAAATAAGGTAAACGGACTATAGGTCCACGTCATAACACTGCCGGAAGCATTTCTTACCTACTTCTTAAGGGGTGGACAGTGGGTCCGCGGTCCCGGCCTGGGATCCACTGTCCGACTCACGGGTTTCTTTTGACGAGGGGTTGACAAAGGATCGTCGTACTCACACTGCAGCACTTGAATGGATGTTTCGAGATCTAAACTCTATATCTGCTAAATAGTAGTATATCTGTAACGATTATAGTGGTCTTTGCTTTATTGAATATGTTTTCGCTCCGACTAGGAGAACAACGATTAAAATATCGTAAGAATGCACAGAAAAATCAGGTAAAGAGAACAAGACATTTATATAATAGTATAAGAGCCTGTTAATTTTAGTCAATTGTCCTGTGTAAACATTGTTTTACAGTAGCACAATCATAAATTACCTTAAATTTAGTCGTGAAAGCATAGAGTAAGCTTGATAATAACAACACTTCTTATTTAAACACTTTTTGCGACCACTGTTGAGAACAAGTAAGACAAATATTTAGATAAGAAAACTAAAAGTGTTATTACAAATCTACTTTTAACTGTACACTTTAGTAAATATTGAGTATGCATGATGAGTACTGTATGCATACATCAAAGGAATGTACTATATAACTGTTATATAGTTATAAAACGCATAGTTTATTTGACTTTTGACAGAAGTAGGCTTCTCAGAAGTTTGTATGTACCTTGTTAAAGAAAACAAAGCAATATTAACTAGGGCTTTTTTATTAAACTAAACACCAAATTTTAAAAACTTTTAATGCTTAACGGTTTATTTTAAAGGGGAATAAAACTAATAGGGTTTAAGAATAAATTTAAGAATTTGGAGCGTTCGAATTTCTTATAACTGCTAGTAATTAAACATGTTATCTCCTGTCCGTTCCGGGATCACTATTTGAAATAACGTTAAATATTTTTTCGCAGTGGGATATAGAGATGAATAGCAATTGGAAGTTTGAATGAAACTAGACACATTTTTTAGCCGTTCATCGAATTCCTGTTTGAGTGATATTTACAACGTATCGTTAGCGGCATCAGGTCACTATTATGTAAGTTAGTATGTCTGTGTAGGAAGATGTTTTGTTTACTGTTTGGATTATATGCCAAGAGCCACTATTTAAGGCAATAAAATATTTTGTCTTTGTATCTATTTAACTTAATTTGGTACAACTTTAAAATTGATATATTAGATATGAACTAAATTGTTATTTTAACTATTAACAATGTTAATAAAACAATAAACCATCCATTTCAATTAACGTGTACTACGAGTAACGTGTCTACTGGTATGTACAGTATTATACAAACGATGGTCCAATATAAGGAATAACTAATACAAACTTACTGTAGATGTTTATGATTCATTAGGACAATGCCAAATTAATCAGAGAGTAATATAATGCTATATGGAAATTCGTTAAGATATAATCCCGTTAAGATATGTGGTAGCTTGAGTAAACTGTTTGTTAATATTTACTGCTTTAGCAGTACGCTGTGCGAATGTAGTGGAAGCATCACTGACTAGAATAAAGAATAAGTGCAGGTAGAAAAAACTAATGCACGGCCAGGTCAGTTTTGAAAAGGACAGTTAGTCCACAGGTTTCGGCGTGGACTAACTGTCCTACCCTGCAGAAAAGTGACGTCAGCCACCCTCGTCAAACTGGGCGTGGACGTACAGTCCTACAATCTGAAAATAAGGCGACATGTATATTATTTTTTATATTACATATTTCCATTGTACTTTGCACCTGCAGCTCCGCTCTTCCCTCCACGTTTTACTACATTTCAAGAGCCCGACAAACCCTAAATATAAACAAAAACACACCAAGAGTAGTGGTGTTCTTAATAGATGTTTCTCTACATCTACTTAGGTGAAATTTCAAATATAATTTGAAAAATACAATTTAGAGCAAAACTAGATGCTCAAAGATTAATTTTTATAGTAATTTGTTTAAACAATGAAAAAATCTAGATAAAGAATTGCAATTTATAGTCTGAAAAACAAAATACCCACATCGACCATATAAATGCATTTACTGTAGTTGTAATCCGAGGTCAAAACCCCCAGGCGTTCCACTATAAAGTCTGTGGAATGAAAGATTGAGAAAACAAGTTTGAGACAAGTCAAGTGCCTATTTTCCATTCAATTTTTTGCTCCATGTTAAATATAGAGCCCCGGAAGAGCAGGCAGCATACACTAGCGTGTCCTCTTACGTACGGGATGCTCGCATAATCAAGCAACATTAGATACCGTTAATAAAAATTACACAGAGTCGATAAAAAACCCTCAAAACTAGCCTAATGATTGATCAATCATCCGACTTGAGTAAAGGTTTAGACAAGTGGTAGTAATGGGGTTATAGAAGCGATGCGACAATATGCTTTTTCGAGGCCACATCACGCCCAACTCCGAGCACAACACTAAAACTGTTGCCGTCTTCAATTTCACATAGAGGGTAACTACAAAGGTTTATTGTACTATATTCAATTTACCTAAGGTTTACGCTGACACTCTAAGTAATGTTTGATATGATAAAGGTTGAATTTTAAAGTGACACAAGCCTGTTTTATGTATTTTTTGGCTCGGATTCTGTAAAGTAATTTATACATATTATTTTTAATTTTTTTCTTTGGCCACCCCTTAAAGCTGCCGTCCTCGGCGGCCGCCTAGTTTGCCTAATGGCCACGATTGATTCTCCTTCTGTACAGGTCCACTGCTTCACTGTCTAAGTCATACTGGACAATGATATAGAGTAAATGTAAATAATGTACACAAATTTGAAGGTTTTAAAAATTTCATAGAAGACTTCTCGATAGTTGATAAATAACCTTAAACACTAAAACACGAGCTATATGATTTGATAATATTTGATGTGTTGTGCAGTTTGCACCTCGTCGAAACGATGCTTACCCAATTAAATTTTTACAATGTATCGGTTTTTATGTGGGGAACTATCTTAAACAACAGATCTTAAACCGGAACAATATTGTGGCGGAGGGTAGCTTTCCACGGTTAGGCCGAAACAGTTTGGTTATGACACCGGCCGTGTAAACCGAAGACCTAATCCGTTTACCATCTTTTATTATGTAAATTAACTGTAAAAGTAAACCACAGGGCTCAATGAAAACTGAATAAAATCATGTAAATGACTGCGACTTCATGTTACGGTCGATAGTTATCACTATTCTCCTCAGCCATCACAACGTACAAAGCTACGATGAAGACGCCAAAGAAAACGTTTTACATCACATTAAAACTATTAATAATTATAACAAGGTTTGTCACGGATACATCAATTCAAGTTTGCATGTTTCAACTTGGAAATAAACTGAAGAAGACCCCATCAAAAGAATAATGTTGAACTTATGGAAAATTAAAGCTCTAGTAGTACTGTACTTTCACAGTTGCATGTGTTATTTGAATTCTTTTTGCGATATCACTAATAAAATTGTATTTCTAATATATTACCACAAATTACACTATTCTACTTTTAACTAAGAGTCTAACAGCTGCATTACGTTTATAGATTACCTCATATAGAATACCCGGTTTAGGATAATGTAATGCCTTCTCTCACATCCCATTAACAATCAATATTAGACCTACTTCTTCAGAGGCTTCTATTTTAAAAGTTGGCAACATATTCTCAATTAAGCTTTAATGATTGATAGTTACCTTTAATATGTACTGTAAATGTAGTTTATATCCATCTGAAGAAATGTACCAGATACACGAAAATATTTAAATGCTTCAGAACATTATACATTGGGCTTTTTGAAGAGAATTGGCCAGTTCTTTTACTTGTACATGTATATGTATATGATAAAAAATCGATACTAATGTAGTTTCAATAAAGATTAAATCACGCTTTTGCCGTTTATACAAATTTTATATAAACATATATTTGTTTAGTCACGTCAATGACGTAGAATAAATTATAACTAAAAATATATTACGTTTATATTAACCAATGTAATTTTTTTCTGTACCGACAAAAAAATTAATAATGTACAAGTTACCTCATACCTGCATTTAATTAATATATAATTTATAATAAAATTTATAGTTATATATATTTATATTTTCATCAAATGTATTCACGCTCATAATGAAGATAAAATTACTACAGTGCAGGAGGAGCAGCTGCCATACCGCCTGCCCTTGTCCATAGTGGACTAATCGGTCAGTGGAGTAATCGACCCTTTTCATTTGAAATGCAATGTTTTATTTGATCGGGTCGTTGAGCCCAACGACCCAGTGGACTAATCGAACCTCTATAAATTATAAAACGGGTCGTTGGCCCAACGAACAGTGGTGTAATCGAACCTGCATTCTACAATTTAACTTGTTACTCCAATAGGGTCGTTGGCCCAACGAACCATATACGTTATTAGTATTTGTAAGTAAATTTTTGATCGTTGGGCCAACGAACCTTGATTGTAAATTTACTCTTTAAATTGTAAATACGGTTCGTTGGGCCAACGACCCATTTTAGTTATGTTTTACTTTATGAAACAAATCAGTCCGATTACACCACTGATCGTTGGGCCAACGACCCTCTTATTTTAAACTAAACTAATGTTTGGGGTCGTTGGGCCAACGATCTGTTGGGAATAATCGAACCGGACCCAATCTTTCTTGAGATATCTTGCCACATAATACGTTTACAATTTGTTTGTTCATTAATAATAATTTAAATAACAACACACAAGTCACCATAAAATAGCGGTGTATGTGTTGGGATAGTTAGGCTACAGGTGTTAATATGTCACATGCTAAAATCTCTTGTGAGTGTATTTAGTTTGTTTACAAATTTATTTATTCTGCTGTTTTCCTCGTTGCTATCATGATTACACATAAGACCAATGTTAAAAAACATTCACTAATGCTCAGCCAATCATCTCATGGAGTGACTTTCATTCATTATCAAAGTCAGTGTTCCTCATATAGAAATGAAGCTGAATGCACATTTTCAAGTCATTAGGGCAGTTCATATTCAAGATATCATGTGGACGGACAGGCAGAAATACAATTTTTCGAAACCCTCGAGTGATAGCCTTCGCTAAACCTCAGCCAATTGTTATAAAATATCATGAATGTTTTGCTGTTTTTTTTTTCAGAATCAGCTGTATAGAGTTTAAATATATTCTTTTTATTTAGTTTTAGTGTTTTTTTTCAAATTTTTTGTTATTTTATATATATTTTAGTCCACTAAGTCATTTTCACTATCTTTGTCTATGTCATCATAACACAAAAGAAGCAGATTGTCTATTTGTGCATAGGATATTTCAATTGTACTATAAACACTAGAATTAAACTCCAGGGACAATATAAAAGTGACATGCAATAACACACGGTATCTGTCTGCTTTGTGCGACTACATTGAACTCACCAAGGTGCAAACACTCATGACAAAGGACCAAAGAAGTGCTGACATCTAGTAGAAAACCATCAGAACTACTTGCACAACATGCGATTGTCATAGAAATGCTTCTGGTACAACATTACTGCAGATAACAGAATCAAAACTGTGAAGGGGTTAAAAAATAGAATAATTAATATCATTAAAATATTCCAAGACAACTGCTTATTGTCTTAATGGTAAACAAAAATGAAGTAACAAGTCACCCATAGAGGTTAAAGATGATTCATCTGATGGTCTGTTCCATTGTCAGTACTCTCAGTTCAAAATCTTTCTAAACTTTTTTGCCATGTGAAAAGCCACTTTCTATACTAATGTAAAATGAGATGTTTGATATTTTTAATTAAAACCTTAGTCCCATAACACTGGACATTAGCACTAAAAATTGTATTTTTGTCAACATCAATAAATTATTAAATGCAACAAAATGTCAGATTTGCTTAGGCTATATAATTCTAAAGTAGATCAATTGTGCTGGAAGAATATATCTTTCAAATGCAAAACAATTAATTAACTCCTCTATCATCAAATTTTGAAATGGTAAAAAAATCTATGATTTTTTAACTTTTGTTTCGTTTTGTTTCAGTCTTCTTTCATCATTTCCAAGAATACTGAAAGGAGCAATGGTCTGGGCTTTGGACCTGGATGACTTCAACAACGTGTGTGGATGTGGAAAATTTCCCTTTAACTAACCACATTGAACCAGCAGCTGAGATGTCTTAAGTCGCAAAAAGTTCAATGTTTACTAGAGTTACTATCATGAACAATATCAGAGAATGTTACAGCCACCTCCAATCAATCTTGTTATAAAACATTTCACTTTACCTTTTGACACATCACGCCACATTTATTAGGAAATAATAAACACTGCAAGGTACTATATAATTTGAAATAGCAAGGTTTAGTGGTGTAAACTAAGAGCAGTTAGTATGAGGGATTAGACACCCTCCCCACAAAGTCCTAAACCTTTTTAAAAATATACTTATAACAGCAATCCATTTTATTTGAACAACAGTTACATGTTTTACTTTGAATTAGTCCTATTTTTTTTAATTTAGATTTATTCCATGTCCCTCCTCTTGGTGTGGGTGTGCTTCAATGAGATTTCTTCATCCCCTACCCCAAAAAAAGACAAATTACGACACTGCCAATATTCTAGTATTAACCCTTTGAGTGCCGCAGCGTCTACATAGTAGATGTTGTTAAATGTGCACCCCCCCCCCCCCCCACCCCCCCCCCCCCCCACCCCCCCCCCCCCCCACCCCCCCCCCCCCCCACCCCCCCCCCCCCCCACCCCCCCCCCCCCCCACCCAATTGTTTGTAAAATGTATACATAAAGAGAATAGCTTAAAATTGCTATAAGAACCCTCTTACGATTAGCGGTTTCAAGATTTTTAAGATATGGCTTTATTTTGTTTTTAAGTGTATCCAACAATCATTAACATAATGTGTTAACAATACTTGAAGAATACGGGGCAAACTTAGTTAAAACTGTATGTACAGATGTCAATAAAAGTATATTGTATTAATTACACGGGCAGAATCTCGAATCAAACCATAATTACCAAATTATCATATGGTTCAGACGGCAATAAACTTAAAGTAAAGTTGCCAACAAAAGTAACTTGCATTGTTTACAAAGGCGGAATCTGGAATCAAAGAATCAATACACAGTCGTGTGGTTCATCCGACAACAGTATAAGAGGACTGTTTGAGTAAACTTAACTGCGCCACATGTACGGGTTTTAACTTGAGTAAGTTGTATGAATTATGCAATCAAGAAGGCGCTCCTCTTCCATACCTGGCTTTCTACTCATATGTATACACCATCTGTATGTGATAAAACCAATGTAAATTATTATATTCCTTTTATTTTAAAGTGAAATTTCTGTTTGCAGAATTCTGTTTATGTTGATTCATGACGAGTGAAGGGGCTCATAAATTGCGGAGCTTATTATAAGCTTGAAAGGGTTTGAAACTAAACCTTCTTCTCTGTCTGTCCTCGTGATATCTTAAAAACAAACTGACTTCTACATTTTTACAAAATTTACATTTAGTTATAAATCGTCACCTGTACATAAGGAAAACTACAATCAATAATGCTCTATGTGTATTAACTGAGCGTTAGCTGATATATTTTTCATTAACTTGGTGGTTGACCAAGATAGCATAAGAGAGTAAATAAATTCTTAAACCAATTGAGTATATATGGCAAACTAAAGAGTAATTTAAAGTCACGTATTCGAAGTAAACTTTTGCCCGAAAGGTATGTACTTATGTGTTAGGATATTAGGAGAATGTAACATGTAGTTTCTCTGCCAAAAAAATGTTAAATTTTCGAGTGTAGTTCTGGATAGACATTACTAAATATGTTTACAAATATTATTGAGTGTAGGAAATCTAATTTCAGGTTTATTTAATGGCGGCCATACAAAGTCTTCAAACCATAATAACTGAAATGCGGGAAGTTTTGTGGAAATGTTATGTAAATTGTGCAGATGCATTTCTTTATTTTCTATAACAGTAAAAAATTAAACAAATCAAATATTAGCATTTATCTTTATTTCAAGAGTTTCGATTATTTTAACACTACTATTTATTCATTGACGCAATTTGTATTATATATGAATAATTTCATTTATTGTTTGTACCGACATTTATATTTTTGTTTAGTGTCCTTTACTTATACAATTATTAAAACAATTTTCTAGAGGCTTCAGATGTGGATTTCCAACATCCTTTACCATGAAGTAATTCATAGTTCATTTACTAGCAACTATTGCTGGCTCTTAATATAGCCACTATAAATATAGCACATTAAGAGCTACGTTATGTATAACTTATTTCAAGATATTTATAAACAAAAAACCACTTTCAGTTCTTAATGGAAGCATAACACTCGGGAACGTGGCAATGCGTGTCTAAACTTAGTTTGATACCGATTACGTGTATAGCAAGCATGAGTTTAATCAATTATAAAAAATTTTAAGTAATAGAAACTGTTAAAAAATTTAAACTACTGCCAAAAGTGTAGCCAGAACTGCCAGATATGACGTTTATAATAAATCATTTATTAGAGCGTCTTGATAATAATTTAAATATCACTCTCATGGATAATTTCGTACTATTCCACTAATAACTGGGACTTTTCACTGTGGAAATCTTATGCTTCATTGAGAACCCATTCTGTGGTTTGGTTCTTCTCGACGTGTACTTAAATGATGAAAGATTTTAAATACAGTGTCACAGCTTACAATATAAAAAATTATGTATGTGAGTAAGATGGAGTGATTTATGTGAGCCAAATCCAAAATTATCACTTTTAAAGGTAAATCAGAAAATTTACGTAATACTGAATTGATTTAAAACAGTTACTATGTTATAAATAAGGTTAAATTCAATTTTCAGCTTTTCACCTAATTTAAATCCAATTTTAATCAAACAGTAAATTTGTATTCCTCTTGTATATTTAGGCACAAGAGTATGATGGTGTGGGACACTTAATTATTTCATCTTATGCTCTGAACTTTCTGCGATGAATAATGTACTTAACGGATCGTGACTGATCTTCTCGTTAAATATTTCCTCGTATTGATATTATACTTTATGGAGCTTCAAAGAACACGTTAATACCTTAATCGTATTAGTATGATAGACAGGTAATAAAATTAAGAATTAGGAGTAAAAAAGTAGAAAACAACTAATTCAATTATCGACAGGAATAATTAATCCGTTTGCATAACTGACATCAATGAATTAGGTCAGCAATGGTTGGCCAATACTATAAGTAACTATATAAACATACGTAAAGTATTACCTTTCTTACTAAACGTTTACATAATTGTAAAAAAATTTATTGATATCGAAATGGTAGATTTTTATTTTTAAAATAATTTAAAATGTAGACACTTTTAATCATGGTTTTATTATCATGATGTATTTATATTGTTTTTTATTTGTGTTATTTATTAAGGCCCTATTTAAACACCATTGACGACTCTAAAAAATTCAAACAAAAATAAAAGATTTTAAGGTAGGTTAACATTTATATCACCATTTAAACAATCTGGAGGATAATAAGCATTAAATTGTACATGTCAAATCATTTTATAAAAAAAAATAAACTTCTACAAGACTTCCATGTCTAAAGAGTTTTCATGAATTTGACATTATTATATCCTTATGGGAATCTCATCTTACTGCTATTCCTTAAAAGGTCGGAATATATGCTAAAGTTATTAATATGCAAACTACAACTTGTGGAAAACATGTTAATGACACTTTGTTTATGTTGTTCACGCCGAGAATGTTTATCATATTAGGAAAACTTAATCTGTGTAAAGATTACTAGCTAATATTATATACCTTGTGCTTACATAAGGGACCCTGATAAGCAACGTAGTCTGTGCAATTATGAGATTTAATCAATAAATAAATGAATCAATAAATACATGCAAGTTGGATTATTCTAGTATCATTATTGTTCAGACACTTGGTAACGTAATATGTCTCGATAGGAACTTTCTTGCCTGTTATTCCTTAACAGTTTTCTGACAAACTTTCTAAACTGCTGCAACTTTCTATCGCTATGATGGAAGAGATTTTAGATTCCAGTATACAATATATTACACGCCTTATTGTATATGTGGTCTCCTAAACTTTTGCAACTAAAAACGAGGAAAGTTAAAAAATAACATAACAGTTTTAATGAGATATATTGTTAGTGCTACGTATATTGCTTTCCTTTATGGGTTTATTGCATTATTTAAAAACTCAAAATCCTATTATATATATATATATATATATATATATATATATATATATATACATATGACAAAAAAGGAATTATAAGAGAATTCAACTCCGCATACTTAAGAAGGGTAGAGATTATAATTTGGAATTTAACAGTTTAATAATATCCATATCTAACGGTTAAATAATAAAGAGTCCAGTATTGTAATTGTTTGTAAAAAATAATTAAACCCTATAATTAAACTCATTGACTCAAAGTTACCAATTATTACCAAAACTCCTTGTTGTTTGTATTTTCCATAAGTATTGCAATTAAAAATTATACAATATATATACAGATCAAATACAGTGATACCTACAAGATTCAGCATATATCTGACGCTACCTAGACTGGCCACCATAAGTTTGGAACAATTGCGATTAGCCTAACCGTTTATAAGAGAGTTGGAACTTTCATGGACGTGACTATTTCATTAATATGTTTGTCTTAAGTACAACAATAAAAATTTAATAATTTTTATATCGAAAAATAATGAATGTGAAACTATCTATAAGAAAATAAGTTTGCATTATTATCTGATTATACAAGATAAAAAATCTTGTAATGGTTTCGAAATATTTCGACAATAGTTATTTTTAACACTGTCCGTGGTAATCTTCTTAGAATATTTAACAAGGATTAAGTAACATGATTAACATGAGCTGTTAACCAAAAAATAATTAAAAACGCACATGAAAAACAATTTATATTTATAATAAACAATATTTACAGCCAAATATAAATATACTTTGAATGCGACAGTCAATAACTATTTGTTTAAATCATTGCATTACAGTAAAGAAACATTAGTGAAAACAG
This sequence comes from Homalodisca vitripennis, assembly GCF_021130785.1. Lineage (NCBI taxonomy): Eukaryota > Metazoa > Arthropoda > Insecta > Hemiptera > Cicadellidae > Homalodisca > Homalodisca vitripennis. The sequence continues at coordinate 47,615,975 of NC_060213.1, forward strand.
TTTGGAATAACTTGGGTCCAGTAAAGAAAGCAATTACTGCCATAACCTCTCTCCGGAATACGGAGTAGAATTCTATCTGCAGGATTCCTGTATTTCTCATCATTCCTGCGTACGTCCCACGCAATAAATAACACATCTTTGCAAGCACGAAATAATAAAGTTAGGAACTCTTAATCCTCCTTTATTCCAGAGTACATGTGTGTAAGGGCATGCATCTAAAGAGTTCATACAATAATTAAAAAACCAACTTTCATACATAATTGATTTAGTGTGATAGTTGTAATAATTAATTCTTGTTATCAATAAATATTTAAGTATTTCTAGTCTTTTTAATGTAAGAATATTCTAATTACGTACTGAAATGGTATTTTTATTTTGAAATTATTCTACTGGTCTTTTACTTACTATCAGATCTTTATTTGTATCGGTTTTTATAAATTGTAATGATTTGATATTATATGCAGTTTGTACATATGAGTGTAATATAATTCATGTGTATTATTACCTAGCCAGTAATGAAGACAAAAGAACGCTTAATTTTCTATGGTTTCTAATACCTAATAATGATTCAAATCAAATATCCTTTAAACTTAATTCCGAGAATGTAAATTATGTATTACTCAAATATCTTGTTCTTATAGTATTGTTATGTATTGATGCAGGAGGTTAAATTTGTTTACAAGGTGAATAGGGTTTGTTCTTTTGGTATTAAAAGTTAAACTGTTTGCTTTTATAAAATTGTATATTCTGTTAAATTAATCATATCTACTACCTAGTACTTTTACTAAATATTCCTGATACCTTAAAAATGTCTTTGTTAGCACTACAAAAACATAGGTCCCATAATGGTACACTAGGGAAGTCCAAAATAGACTGCCGTATTCCAAATTTTTATCAATATCTAGATTAAATAAATTAAGTACAGTGATACGTTTTTATGCTTGCTTAGCTGGGATTTTTTAATGTTTTAATAACAAGAAACAGATCGTGTAGTTACTCACTACTTACTATAAGTATATATATTGTAATGGTAAATGGTCAATCAATCAAATACTAAAGGTAACTCTATAAAAAAACATAAAGTTTAATGTTTTTTTACTAAATGAGTTGTATATAATTAAACAAAATGACAAACGTGGTAGATTTTTGTTTTAAAAATTATTTCGAGTATTTTCTTCAAATATTAGAAGAATAGGTTTTATTAAAAGAATTTGTAAGTGCCACGTAATGTAACAAGTCTTTCCTGTATTGCATGTTTTAAAATTGTTTGTAGACAAAAGTACAATTTTGATACGTACAAATAAGCATTTTTCATAAATAAGCATTTTTCTGAAATATTTGAATTGCTTCAAAATATGGTTGGCAAGACAAATCCTACGTTTAAATGCAAACCTTTTAAATTATTTACATATAACAAAAACTAACTTTACTAATATTTTTTACTATTCATACGAATAATTTTATCATCCCTAATCTTGGGCAATGTTTCACGAAATCTATTTTGGTTCAACTTCCTTCCTGCTATTCTTTTCCTATTAGAAAAGAGGATTATGACTTTTAGTATTAATTATCAATATGTTGTATATTTTTATGGCATTCCTTATGTAAAAGAATCTGAACGTATTTATACATTATATATATATATTAGAAAAGAAATTAAAACATTCATATTCTTATCTATAAGATCAAGATATTCCCTCTGTTTCATAAAACTGTTATGAAAGCATCATAATAATTTTTCAACTCAGACTTTGAAATTCCACACAGTGAAATATTATCTAAGGTTATTATATTGTCCGCAGTCAAGCGCAACACAACGACATAACTTTACGCCAATGCCATATGGTTTAGCTTTTTTTCCTTATATGACTGCAATAAGTTGTCTAGGAGAGATATTCATAAACTGCCTGTTCCTTCAAGAACAGGCTTATTTTTAATATTAAATATTTATATTTTCTTGGGCTTATTATTATAGTCTTGAATATTTTATCCTACCGTGTGCTCAAATTTTCAGTAGTGTTTCTCTTACGTGCTACTTAGTAACAGCTTTAAAAACATGGTTCAAACTTATTTAAATTACGGGATACGTGGAAAATCCTTATTTTTTATTTCATATAAATGTTATATAATCCAATTCATAAAGAGTTTTCATAATGAATTATTTTCTTAGAGCCAAAATTATATTAAAGATAAGTACAACGTTGCCAGTACAGAGATTTATTTAACCTATCCGTACTTGCATAGTAAAAATAAATAATAAAATAATCCTTAACAACAAATCTTGCTTATATAAATGACCCTTCAAACATTAAGTGTGCAGAAATTTAGTACTTTTATTTTGATCAAAACACTTCATTACATCATATTATCGTCAGTACGTTCTCGATATTTTGTGCGATCAAAGGGAAACAAATATTTTTTCCGTATTAATGCTTCGCTTTCATTCAGCCAATTATTACATTGACCATGTTTGTTAAGTTTTGGTCTGTATTACTTTGTGTTATTTTTTCTTTAAAAGGAATTTAGTTAGTTATATGATGTACTATAGTGTTAGTTGTATAAATACTGAGTTAAAAAAATCAATTTTAAAGGTCAGGTTTATGCTGGTTATGCTCAAGATATCATGTAGACAGACGGAAGAAAAAGAAATTAAATTTTTCAGCATCTTGAGTGATACACTTAGATACCTCTGGCTAAACCGTCAATAGTAATAATACTTTACTATCAACATTGTTTAGCTATTGGTGTTTCACAAAAATTACTGAGCTAGTCAATATTATTTTCATATTTTAATTAAGAATAATGTATATTTAAGCAAATAAAGCGTTTGTATATCTGTAGGCCTACAAGTCATCTCAAGAATGAAATGAGCCATAGAGTCTATGAACGTATCCTCAGCGTAGATATTACGCATAACTTGCAGTGGTACTCTAAACTTGATTTATATATTAATTATGCTTTTGTTTAAATCATAGGGAAGGATAAAGTCAAGATAGAATACGCAAGTAATGCCAACCAGTCAAATACGTTTATAGCTCCGGGATGTAAATCATATTTGACTGCTAACTTTGTGTGTGATCAAATATATGGAACTTCTTTATCTTCTAGAGAATTATATAAAAGTATATATATATATATATATATATATATATATATATATATATATTTAGAAAATATAATTGTTATTTGATATGAATATATAAATATTGATAAAAATTAAATTACATTTAACTTCACATACTAGGTGTCCCAAAATTACAGGACCAAACTTCACCAATTTGTTCAGGAGGTCAAACTGAACGAAAAATGTCATATAATATATAGTCATATCAAGCATCGTTTACCTCAGAACGGTCATTTTATTTTTTACATACAAGTAATTTTATTTTGAAAACGGGTTTACCGATTTTGTTGAAACTTGGCATGAATATTATAAACATGAACATAAGTTGTAAAAAAAAATATTTAAAAAAAATGTTAAATTTATTATCAAAATGGCGGCCATTTAAAATATTAAAACCTAAATAACTTGAAAACCAACCGTTTTTTAATGGCCGCCATTTTGAAAATACACATAAGATTTAAAATAAATATTTTTTTTACAACTTATGTTCATGTTTTTTAATATGTGTGACAAAGTTCAACAAAATCGGTAAACCCGTATTAAAAATAAAATTAATTGTATATAAAAAAAAAACAAAACGGCCGATCTAAGATAAACGAAGCAAGATAGGACTATACATTATATAACATTTTTTCGTTCAGTTTGACCTGCTAAACAATGTGGTGAAGTGAGGAGTGCGCACGCTAAAACAAACATGTCAGTCAAATGCAAATTTACAGTAAATGAGGAAAACCTGTTTTGCTTAATATATAACCTGATTAAACCATGTAAACTGTATTTTAGTACCATATATGGCTAAGAATATGAGCTACATTAGCTGTTCAAATCTAAGTAACCATTTAAATGAGTTATTACAATTTTAATTATTGACATGTTTGCTTTTGATTGAATCTTAGTGATATGTTTGATTTTGGTTGAGTATTATGTTGACATGTTTGGTTTTGACTGAGTCATTGAGTAGGTTAGTGACATAGCCTATCTCTTTGGTTGAAAAAAAAAAAACTTATATTTGTTTCAATTTTTTATCCAATAAAGAAATAAAACAGGTTTAGTTTAAAGAAAAAAAAATTATTTATTAACATGTACTTACTTACTTTATCAATGATGAAATTATCTGTAATCAGTATCATCGTTCTACTTTGTTTTAAAAATAATTAGTAAGTCTAACATAAACACGTCCAAGTATTTAATTATTAGTAAGTCACATATGAACACTTTCATCCTTCTTTTTTGGGTGTGAAATACTATGCTGCAACGGGACAACTTGTAAAATGAATTCCCTGGCTTTCTTTGATGAGAAACCCCTTTTCAGAAGAGTAACAGCTGTGACTTCCTCATTAAATCTAAGAAATGTCTGTCCTTTCACAAGAATTCTGGTTTGATTGGGCGTATCGGTACTTTTATTACAAATCTCAATGCGTTTGAAGGAACTAATGTTAGTTAGGTTTTTGTATACTGTTGCAAGGGATTTTGTATCTTTTATAAACCAATCTTGGCCTAACACTCTTACCGTACCAAACATTCTGTAGACATTCAAGTACTCCTCTTTCGAGTGGATTGTCACATGCTTCTTTTAATTCTCTCTCCACCCTTCCAAAAACTATGTCTGCGGGTAAGAAGGTGTGCCCACGGACTGGAAAAATACAAAGTAATGTTTTGGATGTGGGTATTGTGTGATCATTTTTCCAAAAAGTTCATTAGAGCATGAACAACAATGTTGTTCTTATTTTGTCCCCCCACACCCATCACAGAAAGGTCTAACGTTTTCTTTTCCATATTCATTAATATTCTTATCTAAAAAGCCTACTAGAGCTGAAGAGATCTCGAGAGACCCTCTGCCTGCTTGATCCTCTGTCCAACAGTAAAAAAAAGACTTCTTAGTCGCTGGGTCAACACAACACAGATTATAAAAACCTATTTGTCGAGCATAATAGGCTTGCTGAATTGGGGTTTTGGGGAGTGGATGAACCTGTTGAAGGTCAAAACATATAGTCGTTGTCTTATCATCATCTTCTGTACGAAGTAGGTCGTAAAAGGCCTTTGCTCTCATTTTGTGACATCTCTTTTGTAACATTAACTGAGATCGTTTCACTACATTGTTCTCATTTCTTATTTGAAATGTGAGTCGGGTGCAATAGCTACAGGTGTCAGATGAGGGAGATTTAAACCCACATTAAACTCTGAGGAAATGCGTTGAAACATTGATCTTGAAACTTGTAGTTCAGAAGAAACTGTGCTGTTGTAAATCTTACGAAGTTTATTCTTTGTTAAATCACTGTGCAAGTAGATTCGGACAGATTTTTTCCTGTTATAATGTGATTCACTGCCCTTCAAGTTCCCTATGAATTCCAGCACACTTTCTTTCTTGGCTGCTGACTTATTACTGATACGATCGCCTCCTCTCCTCTCTTTTATATCTTTTCCCGATTTTACAATCTTGCAGATATTGTTTAACCGATTGTTAAATGCATAAAAAACTTTTATGCATACATTGTCTGCCCAAACTTAGTTGGTACTGTATATTTTACTTGAAATGTATGAGGCTTCGCCTTGCTACCTTCTTGTACATGACGTTTTTGTCTCTGTTTAACATCTAATATGTGTACCCATCCAGCAATTTTGTTATCTTGAATTATCTTATTTTTAGAGGAAAACAACAACTCACGAATACGAAGTGCATCAGGAGGACGAATTCTGCAGCATGAAAATCGTGTATTATTATGTTTACAACCCACAAACACATTAGAGCCTAAAGGTGCACTTTGACGTTTCTGTTTTAACTTTTCCCTAAGATTTTCACTTTTCTGTCTCTTCCGGCTGCCTTTAGAACCTTCTTTAACTGTTATAAGGCCTTCTCCATCAAAATCCATTTTTTTAAACTTTTTATTTACTTTAACTAAACAAAAAAAACTGAGGATATCGCACCATAAACAAACAAGGGAAGAAACAATACTAACTTCAAAACTACTAGTGAAGTCTGAATGATGACGTCCTGATTGGCTGAAATGACATGTTTGTTTCTGCTGGAGTTACACACAGACAGAAGTTTGCTTTTGCATGGGTTTGTGATTTTGTTCATGCAAAATTAATAGGAAATGTTTGGTTTTGCTCAAATTGAAGTTTAAAAGTGGATTCCAATATTAAACAATAGTGGTAGCCACTGTTTACCTGATATTTTTAAATTTTTGCATTTGTTTGGTTTTGCTTGCGCGCTCCTCAAGTTTGATCCTGTAATTTTGGAACACGCAGTATAAAAACTAATTATAAAATATCTATATGGGTATGTGTTTACTAGCTGTAAAAGCAGATATATTTATTTGTTGCACTGTAAACATTTTGTGTTGTAAAAGCGTGTTATGAAAATCGCTACAAAATAATGTGACAGCAGTTAAATTTAAAATTATACATAATACATTAATTTTAATAGCTTGCGTAATACTGCAATAACACACATTTTAAAATTTATTTTTAAAATATAGTCATTTTTAAGTATGGTTATAGTAATAATATTAGACATGTATCCATAAAAAGCCGCAGTTATGACAAATAATAAAATAATAACAAATAATAATTTTTAACAAACATATCACAAAAAGCATTATATTTCATACGTCATAGACATGTTTATCACTTTTCTCTTTTTATGGGCTAAAAAAATTAAAAATCTTTTTACTCTCCATTGTCTCTTAAGTGTTAAGGTTTTAAGGCAGTGGTATGTAAAATAATAAATACAAAGAATATGGTATATGAACGTGTATATAAAACAAAGGTAAAGTTGTTTTGAAAATGTTTTTTATTACCGTTATTGTCTTCAATGTTTAAAAATAATAATTTCATATATAATAACATCGTTAATTTGCTTAACATTTGAAATGTTTCAAACTGACATTTTATTATGCTAGCTAAGTATCTAATATACCTTTTCTCCTGACGATTTCAAAAATGACTATAATGGGAAACTTTTCACTTTCTATTAGTCCATTTGCGTAACAGCAATTAAATGTTTGCATTTTACAATTGATGCTGTGATAAAGTCAACAAATAAAGTGGCAAACCTAACGTGACCCCTATCAGTGACAATTTCAAGTTAAAACAGTCTATATTTATCGTTAAAAAGTAGCTCGTTTTCTTTAACATTCAATTCATCTTTTTATTTATTAGTTAGTGAACAAGTGTGAAGCGGCAAGCAACTACGTCACGGCAGTGGTTGGCGTTGCTTCACTCTTAGCCTTTAGAGACTCGACTACACATGATTTCTCTATTAATATTAAAAATCAACACACACATACACACACACACACACACACACACACGTATATATATATATATATACACGAGAAGAAATTACAAAATTTTTAAACTGATAATAATTATCCTTGAAATTTTACTCACAAAATAAATATCCTTAGCTTGTAACAATTTAAACGGAAAACATTTAAACTGTACCTTAAATACAAATAACTAAGCAATTAGTGTTTGGTTTTAATTTATTTGCTTTAGTATTATACTTATTACAAGATATTATTTTTAAAATATTACAATAAACCTAACGTAACTGATCACCACTGTTTTTATACGTCGATGAGTTAAACACCCACATCCGGCATAAACGGGTTGAGAATTCCTAAACAAATTTGGCCTGTCAACCATGAAGATTAAATTCAGTAGGCTCTGTAGATAAGTTATTAATTTAACGTTTTATATTATCTATTAAGCCGAAAATTTGTTTTAAGCGTTAAATTTAAGGCTTTATGTAATAAATGATTAAGTGTTAATTTATTACTATTTTATTTATAATATCTAAATCCTGCAGTGATATATGAATATGCTTAACCATTCTGGTGAAGCAGTGTGTTCTGTATTAAATAATGTCTGGTCTTAAAAAATATTTGTTTGGGGTTGTTCTGGCGTGTTAATGGTAAAAATTTCGTAGCGGTAATTTATCCGTGTTCAAAATTTTGTGGTTATTAGAAATTGTGGAGAAAAATTTATGGTCCAGTAAAAGTTTAGTCATCTATACTGCAATTTTTATACATTAGAAAATTTGTGTTTTGGATTCCAAACATTACGACCAAAAAAAAGTCATGTCGGTTCATCCGTTGCCGCGTCATTGTACGTCCTCCAGCAGAATTTCAGTTCTGTTTCTCGTATTTCTCAGTGTGTTTATAATAAACTATCATTATTAGCCCTGAATATGTATTAGGTCACAATTTAGTGCGACATAATATACAATAAGAAGGTTTTTAATTTCCTAACTTGAATTTTATAGTTTTTGAAGGCGTTGGTGATTTATAAACTTGAATATGTGCTACTAAAACTACACGTATACAGTGTATCGTATCAAGTTAACTCTACCGTAAAGTTATTATTGAACGCCACTAAAGTGTGATTTATGTCTCCAGCCTCGCAAGTTATTGGGATTTATGATGTCCGAACTGTCTTGGTTCATAGTTAAAAAGATATTTCCTTCAGTTCATAAATTTAGTCATCACAATACTGTTAATCACAATACTGTTAAGGCATAATACCAACCCTGTTAGTTTTATATGCTTTAGTGAAAGAAAAGTTTAGGTTAATTCAAATTAAAGTTACTAATTTAAATTTAGTTACTTTTAGTTATTAATTTAGAATGGCGGGTTTACGTATTAGAAATAAATATAAGAATTTATTCTTATCATTATTTATAGTTTGAGAATAGTTTATAATTAAGGATTTAAAATTTGGAAGGGTAACATAATTTAGGATGTTTATCATTGACATATGGAAATAACTCAAGGATTGGAATCTATTATCGTCCTCTGGTGCCAAAAATCTTAAGAATAAGGTTTGATTGTTCTGATATAAAAGTTAATTAAAAATTATTAAGAGGGTTACAATGAACTCGGCATTTAACTACAAAGAGTCCTGATATTTACCTATAAGTCAAGACTGGATATAATAAACACGTTTATTGGCTTCAAAACAGAATCAAGTTTATTGTATTACCGTATTACACATAGATAAATCTTTCATTGCTGCATTTTTATAATATAAATCTTCTTATTCTCCAACAGTTGTAAATTGACAAAATATAAGTAAAAACCTTTATTATACTTTAAAACTACAATTATAATCAAGATAATATGATAATATTTACTAATTAAAATACTTTGCTCGCTCTAACAACCACTTATCTGCCTGTCAAGGGCAACTGACCATTTGTTAGGGCTAACTAAATCTTCCTTTGATGTTTTACAAGTTAAATACTTTAACGGTACGGTTTTTTCAAATGTCATATAGTGTGCCGAGATCAAACATGATTTATTGATTTAAAGTTTTGCATATTCCCCCATTTATATAATGGCCATATCAAGTTCTAAGATGGCATATGCCATTCCATAGGAATATTAGGCTTGCAAGCATTTTAATATAGGTCTTATAAGTACTGTGTTGAAAATGGAAATATCGAAATATATAAATTTTACAACAAACGAATTACAAAAATACGTGTTATATAACAAATGCAGACTAGATAACATTTTATTATCTTGAAAATAAGTTTTTTGGTGAGAAATAATATGGTTTTTGTGGTACATATCCAAATTTGGCTGACCGCTTTAGAATCCCATAACTCTAACTGCGATCTATTTATATTTTGAATGCCAGATAGGTATAGACATATCTTTTTTGTATCAATATCTGTACAACTAAAAACAACTCAAGATCAAAATCAGCTTTATAAATGTTACATGCAAAGTTTGTTAGGTGGAACGTGGTGTTATACTCCTACTTCTGTGTTATACTACAAAGAGGTGCAATCTATTTATCACTTAGTTAGCTTTATCATAAAATTTATGAACAGGAGGAAAATATGGACTGTTATGGAACATGTTTAAGAGTTTGCTTCCTAATTTATTGGAATATAAATACTATATAGTATCTTTATTGAAACGTTTGATATGTTTTTGGTTTTTATATCATATTTAATGCCCTGATTACGATTTATCTGATCTTGTAAAAGCGTTAGTAATATTTTTACGAGTGAGTTGTGGTTTGTTAATAATTGTATCGTTACAGAAGAAATGTTTTATAAATTATTTTTTTGTTTTTGTTAAGGTATTATCCAATGAACGGTATTAGTATTAGTCTTGTTAGAAACTGTTTCATCTCAGTCGCCTAAGCTTGTAAATCTGGAAATAATTCAGGCAACAAAGTTTTCTAACTAGTTTTACACTACGTTTCGTATTGAAGTTATACGTTATTTAGCTTAATATGTGATTGTTTCTTGAGCTAATGTTAGAGCAGTGATCTCAGTTTAAAAAGCTCATTTTATGGTTAATTTAATCTTTATGCAGTGAGTTAATTTATAAAACCTTAAGTTACCGTTAAGAAAGTTAATTCAGAAACAGGTTTGCCCTTGGAAAAAGGCCTTTTTCCTTACTACAATTATGGATTAATGACTGCAGCTTAGAGTTCTGGGTTTTAAAGAAATCAGAGGTCCAGCATCTGTTTGACTAGTTTTGAGATTATTGCAGGATCTGTTACTAAACAATACTATTCTTAACCTACATGCATCTTCAAAATTAATCAAACGAAATTGCTTCAATTATAATTTTTACACATATATTACAGAAACATATAATTTTTGAGGCAAAAATATACACTCGTCAGTTATTTTTACATATGTACTCGCAAAACAAAAATTGGGTAAAGAAATATTTAATTATATTTAAAACAAACATAAATATATTTTACGGTTATGAAATATAATAACATATATGATAACCTAGGCTGACTTACATAATTTGTAATCAACACAGTTTAATGTAATAATAATATAATTTTCAATGAAAATGGGGTCCGTAAGCCAATATAATAAACTTTTAAGCATTTAATCATTATCGGAGCTTAAAGATTGTTACAGCCCAAGAGCAGGTATGAGAATGAACTAGACGTTTTTAAAATTTTTACCCTTATTAGAAAATTAAAATTTATTTTTGTCAGTGTGGTAAAACTTACAAAAGTGTAAAATTAAAAATAATGCAATGTTAATAACAAAAATTTAAGAACTGTCTATTTTATAACAACTCTTCCATAGTTTTGTTTTGTTTAAGTGCGTCTTAAACAGAATTTATATTTTAACATAAAATAAATTTAAAAATGAAGAACACAATATGGTATGATTTATAACACTCTAAATCTGTGGGAGACGGATCTCTCATTTACACTGTTAGAATCTGAATATCTGGTATTTTGTTGAAATATAAACAATTTGTAAATATACAGTATAAAATTTAAAAATGTATGAGTACAAAACTTTAGGAAGTACCATAAAGATTTGTAAGGCCTTATGGTTTATATAGCTAGAAAGTAAGATTTTAGTTAGGAAATATTTACTCTCACATCTGTCATCTTAACTTGATACTGTGTAAAAAAGTACATTTCCATTAACAATGATGTTTTTCTAACTGTTTAACCCTTCACTTAAACTTGACTATGGCCAAGTCCATCTTCATCAGCGAGAGCTTGTCACCGTCCTGGAGGAAGATAAGGCCAAGTTGGTAAAGAACCTAAAAAAGCCTTAAGTAGCTTTAGGTGCGCAACGACAAGATCTCCCGGCACAAAGAGGACGATCAAGCAGTTATCAATGTAAGGAATCAGGACTAACCGAGTAACCTACTTCATTAATGAGTCGGGAAGGTGTTATTCTCTATGATTACTTTGTTTTTTTCAAATGTTTTCTGTATTTTAATCGTGTCTATATAAATGTTCGTGACAAAAATGTATGATGATTTAACTCTTTGGGTTTTGTAAGGTGTTTATTTTTGGATACTATAAAAACTTTCGATAATTTTTATATCATTAGCTTTAGCTAAAAAATACTCTATTAAATTGGATTTACGAGAAGTACCACAAAGTTGGTACAAAAGTTATATAATAAATAGTAAGCTATATGTCAGGATTAATTAAGTTTTAAGTGAAATGAAGTAATTCAACAAGGAGTGTTAAGCCTATTTAATTTTTACTGCATAAACTTTGTATTACCACAGAATATAATTTTTCAGAGACCTGGGACATTTTTAGCACAAAAAATATACAATAAAATTTCTGATAACATCACTTAATCTAACAGTCAAGTTATGTATTGCTTAGTGCATAAGAAATAACTATTCAAATTGGACAATGTTTATTTTTTTATTTATAGAATCATAAAACATTCTTGTAAAGTAAAAGTAATATTTTTTTCTTTATAGAAAGGAAAATTGTTTTATTTGAATTACTTAAGATTGAAATATTAAAGATTGAGCAGTTACAGTGCACTAGATAATTATTATAAGCTGATTCTAAATGACAGCAAGTGTATTTTTAGTGTTTAATATCTTGTCAATTCAATTCTTTATATTTTATCGCTCACTTTATTCCTGGATACTTAATTGAATGAAAATTATTTATTCTCTAATAATAATAATAGTTTAATATTTTCTAAAACTTTTTTTTCTCGAGTATTACTCTTGAGTTTTTTCTGTTACCGTAACTTTAGTATTAAACCAACACGTAAAAGTATCGTCCTATCAGGAAATGAATTTTAAATTTATATTAAGAAAGTACAATATAAAAAACTAACCCAATAGAACACTTTTCCATAGCTCTGGATTCACATGGTTTGTTAAGTTGGATATTTTACTTAATACGCTTAACGATTCTTGCCCATTAAACATTTAATGGAGCCACAATCGAGGCATAGCTTTAAGGTCCAACTTTTCTCTTCGAGTTTTCAGAGTTTTAGTTTTTACAATTCATTTGAGTTAAAACCTCAGCCGATCCTGGAACTTTTATAACGTACATTATATTTAAAGATATAACACATTTGGTTTAAACTTATTGTTTGCACCTTTTATGATTTATACATGTATTTTTTATTGCATTTCTCATGTCAAAGAATCTGAACGTATTTATACATTATATATTTCAGGTTTTGTATATATATATATATATATATATATATATATATATATATATATATATATATATAAATATATATATATATTAGTAAAGAAATTAAAACATTCATATTCTTATCTATAAGATCAAGATATTCCTGCTGTTTCATAACATTGTTATGAAAGCATCATAAAAATTGTTTATATCAGACGTTGAAATTCCACACAGTGAAATATTATCTAAGGTTATCATATTGTCCGCAGACAAGCGCAACACAACGACATAACTTTACGCCAATGCCATATGGTTAAGCTTTTTCTCCTTATGTGACAATAAGTACTCTAGGAGAGACATTCATAAACTGCCTTTTCCTTCTAGAACAGTCATATTTTTAATATTAAATATTTGTCCGTTCTTGGGCTTATTATTATAATCTTGAATATTTTTTCTTACCGTGTGCTCTAAGTTTCAAAAGTGTTTCTCTTGCGTGCTTAAGAGTCAATATAAAGTGCATAAAACCCGTCATAAACTTAGTAACGGCTTTAAAACATGATTCAAACTTATTAAAATTATTGGATATGAGGAAAATCCTTGTTTATATTTTATTTCTTATAAATGTTATATAATCCAATTCATAAATAGTTCTCGTAATGCATTATTTTCTGAGATACAACATTATATTAAGTAAAGATAAGTAAAACGTTTCCATCAAATTGGTTTATTTAAATTGTTCGTTCTTGCATGGTAAAAATAAATAATAAATAATACTCAACAACAAATCTTGCTTATATAACTAGCTTAATCTTTCGAACGCTGAGAGTTGAAGCAACGCCAACCACTGCCGTGACGTAGTTGCATGCCGGTTCACAGTTGTTCACTAAACTAATAAGTAACAAGATTAATTGAATGTTAAAGAAAACGAACTACTTTTAACGATAAAAATAGACTGCTTTTACTTCAAAAACATTGACTCTCAAATGTACTACAGTGTAGAACTGGTTGATATTGTCACTGATAAGGGTCAGGTTAGGTTTGCCAGTTGATTTGTAGACTTTATCACTGCATCAGTTGTAATACGCAAACATTTAATTGCTGTTACGCAAATGGACTAATAGAAACTAAATCTTTTTCCATTATAGTCATTCTGAAATAATCAGGAGATAGGTATATTAGATATTTAGCTAGATTAATAAAATTTCATTTTGAAAAACTTCAAATGTTATCCAAATTATTGATGCTATTATATATGAAATTGTTATGTTTTAAATATCGAAGAGAATCACGATAAGAAAACACATTTTCAAAACTACTTTCCCTTTGTTTTTATACACACGTTCATGTACCATATTTTTTTGTATTTATTATTTTACATACTACTCCTTTAAAACCTTTAAACCTTAACACTTAAGAGACAATGGAGATTAGAAATGTCAAGCTTTAAATTTTTTTAGCCCATAAAAAAGAGAAAAGTGATAAACATGTTTATGACGTATGATAAATATATATATTTCATACGTCAAATATATATAGGATATACGTTGCTATAATTCTCTAGAACATAAAGAAGTTTCATATATTTGATTACCTACACACAAAGTTTAGCAGCCAAATATAATTTACATCACGAAGGTATAAATGTATTTGACTGGTTGGCATTACTTGCGTATACTATCTTGGTTTTATCCATCACTTCTGATGCATCTGGAATGGAAAACCGATTGAGCAATTTGAAACCTATCATTCATTTCTTTAGATCTGTATATAATTCAGTCAGATATTGTAAAAAAATCAATATCGATGTAGATACCCTCAATAACAATACATGAATAATTACATTGTATGTATATTTTTACAATTAAATACATATTTCCTTCTAACTTGTTATACCTATAACCTGATTAGTTATTTTGATTATGGTGTATTTTCCCCCTCCCTATGATTTAACCAACAGCACAATGTATATACAAAGTTTAGAGTACCATTCCAATTGATGCGTAACATGTACGCTGAGGATACGTTCAAAGATTCTGTAGCTCATTTAAATCTTGAGATGACTTGTAGGAAGACTGATACAAACTACGCTTTATTTGCTTACATATACATTATTCTTACTATGATATTGCCTAGCTCAGTAATTTTTGTAAAACACAAATAGCTAAACAAAGTAGTTAGTAAAGTATTATTACTATTGACGGTTTAGCCAGAGTTATCTAAATGTATAAGTCAAAGGGCTGAAAAATTTCATTTCTGTTTTTCCGTCTGTCCTCGTGATATCTTGAGCATAAAATTACCTTTAAAATGTATTGTTTTAATTCTGTGTTTATATAAATAACGCCAAGTTCCATTTAAGGAAAAAGAACACAAAGTAACATAGACAATAACTTAATAAACAAGGTCAATGTAATAATTGGCTGAGCGAAAGCAATGCCATTTATACGGAGACTTGAAAAGATATGTGTTTCCGTTTGACTGCACAAAATATCGAGAACGTACTGACGATAATATGAGGTAATGATTTGATGGTAATTTCTACACATGTAATGTGTAAAGTGTGCAGAGTGTATCGTATCAAGTTAACTGTGCCGTAAAGTTATTAAACGTCACTAAACTCTGATTTATGTCTCCAGCCTCGTAACTTATTGGGATTTATGATGTCCGAAATGTCTAGGTTCATAGTTGAAAGAATATTTTCTTCACTTCATGAATTTATTAATCACAATACTGTTCAAGACATAATGCCAAACTTGTTAGTTCTGTAACTGATCGCTTTATTGAAAGAAAAATGTAAGTTACAGCTAATAAAATTTACTAATTTAAGTTACTTTTAGTTATTAATTTAGAATGCCGAGATTACGTAATAGGAATAAACATAAAATGGTATTATACTTATCATTATTTATAGTTTGAGAATATTTCTTAATAAGGATTAGAAATTCGAAAGAATAACATAATTTTGGATATTTACAAATGACATATATAAATAACTCAAGGATTAGAATCTATTATCTTCCTCTAGTGCCAAGGAATATTAAGAATGAGGTTTAATTATTCTGACATTAAAGTTAATTAAAATTATGAAAAGGGTTACAGTGAACTCGGCATTTAACTACAAAGAGTCCTGGTATTTACCTGTAATTCAAGACTGGAGATAATAAACACGTTTATTGGCTTCATGAGAGAACAAAGTTTAAAGGATTACCATATTACACATAGATAAATCTTACATTGCTGAATGTTTATTATATAAATTTACTTATTCTCCATTAGTTATAAATGGAAAATATATAAGTATAACCTCTATTGTACTTTGAACTACAATTATAATTAAGCTCGAACTAATTATGCGCCTGTCAAAGGCAACTGGCATTTTTTTTGGGCTAACAAAATCTTCCTTTGATGTTTTACGAGTTAAATACTTTAACGGTAACGGTCGACGGGTTTTTTTTAATGTATTACTCAAAAATCTATTAGGTTGTGATTCGAACTTCAGAATTTGATTATTAATTAATAGAATATAATAATAGTTTAAAGACAAAATAACCCTAAATTCGCTTTTGTGGACACTATGTGTATGTGATACAACAAAATTCATTTGTATTTTAATAAGTTTTACAGAAAATTTTAAATTTTCGATATAAAATTTAATAAGATTACATAACTCGTTAACACATTAATACACATTAATACATTAATACCATAATGAAAATATATCCTTTTAGTACGCAAACAAATCCAAAATATAAGTAATTCTTGCTAATTCTCTTCTATACGGTTTTATTTCGATTTGATGTAATCCTATATTGGTATTGGTTCATAGCTTACCTGTCACAGTATTGATCGCAATCACACGTATAAATAAAATATCTTAGCCATTTCCATTACAGAGATCTTTCAGTAAGCATTAGAACAAGGCCTCGCTGTTCCAGATTTATTTATTTTGTCATTTATTGATTTCCAACGGTTCCACCATTTATACATGAGTTGACTTAACTAAGGATAAACTAATCAAGATGGCATACAATGACTAATAACTGTGGTAACAACAATCCAATAACATAAAAAACTAGTAATGATAACAGATAACACAAGGAAGACATTATGCAATAATTTATAACAATACATAGCAATCATACCAAATAATGCAGGAGCAACTAGCAAAGAAAAACAGAACAATGTAACAATTATAATAATAATAACTTAACAATGAGATAAAAATATAAAAACATGCAACGATATAGATATATTAGAATGTAACAATGAGATAAATATGTAACAATATAAAAATGATAAAAGTATATGTATCAGAATAACAAACAGATAAATAATAACAATTTTGAATACTTAAGATGAGGTGTAATGTGTGTGTGTGTGTGTATGCGCGCGCACGCCATTTTCATGTTGTTTTTGTTAAGGAATCTTAATAAAAATAAAATTAAATGTATTTACGCTAAATCTCTGAAAGATCCCATGACGTGACATCGCCATTTCCTTTACCAATGTTGGCTATAAAGAAGTGAAGATTTATGCAATATTCCAAGTTTATAGGTTTTTGAGATATCATGTAAATAGATATACAGATAAAAACCAGGCAGACAGAAATAAACCATTTTATAGCCCTTCCAATTATAGGATTCACTAATTCACAGCCAATTTTGTGTTAAATTACCCACGTTTTGTGTATTATGAAGGTATCTATTGGTTTAATATCATCATTTATTTCACATGTACTGTTAAAAATTTGTTGTTATATATATATTTATATTTTAACCCTAATGTCATAATAGGAAAACGACAATTTAAATTAATACCATGGAGACCTTAACGTTATTTTTTAACACTAATTTGAATTAAAAATTTGACCAAAATTACATGTATAGTAGGGATAAAAAAAAACGAAAATTACTAAAATGCACCCTAAAACATTGTATTTAGAAGTAGGTGTATTATATTTTAAGAGGATTTACCTCATTAAACGTAGTGAAGCAACATGTTTTCAATTAAAACTGAACATAATTTACTTTTCAATTACTAGTTTCAGTGTACAGTAACTTGTGCAGCCACTCTGTAATAGAATTATGACTTTATTAAAATTGAATAGTCTCTTTTACATTTTGATTTTAAATGAAGCAGAATATAGCTATAACAAATCAATCTCAATTAAAGTAACCCCTTAATTACACTGGTAGCCAAGAGCTGATTCCCCTTATACTACATTACCTGGTCATTCGTTACATAGAAAAATCGATCAGATACAATGAACGCCAATTAATCATTTAACTGATAAGATAGATAGTTAATCTGTTTGAATAGAATATGAAACTGAGAAACCTCTCATATCATTGAATGTAAATCAAAAAAGGAACTTATTATTTTATTTTATTTACATCCAAAAATACAGGTTACACACCCAATTACATTGTGCTTGTTTAAATCAATATGACATACAATAATATCCACACATTCAAATATAATCCAGTCCAGTCCTGTGTTCCACCACAATAGTTCCCATTAAATAGATAATTAAGCCTAAAGATAAATAACAGTTACATATATATATATATATATATATATATATATATATATATATATATATATATATATATATATATATATAACAACGTAACTATAATATAATTATAAACAAAATAACAACCATAATACATAATCATTAATATTAACAAAAACAACAAATCAAACTCTGTCAAGATAAGCCATAACAAAAAGAACATATTTGTGTGTGTGTGTGTGTGTGTGTGTGTAGTTAAAAGTATAAACATCTTAATACAAATATTGGTAGTGCAGTATATTTGTTAAATGTGTATATGTAAGGTATTAGTTATAGTCTAGCTCAGTTTATATCCCTCTGACAAAGTCTTTTATATTGATTAATATTATTTCAAAATATATCAATCTCCCCAGGCAAAGAATTATGCAATCTCATCATTGTATTCAAAGGTGATGAAAAATGTGCCACTGTACGAGAAAAATTAATGTGAAACAAATTTTGGGATATATTATAAAATGATGGAGTGTAAAACATTAATTTTTGACAAGCAAAATGAATCCTTTACTTCACCTCTCAGCAGTTTAAAAAGAAAAAGTAAATTCGCTAATTTTCTACGTTTTTGAAGTCTTTTCTTTTCAAAAATACTTAAAAGTTGATTATATGAAATATCGAAAGTAAAGTGACCAGTTTCTTTAAAATATAAATATCGTAAAAACCTTTTTTGTACCTTTTCAATTAAATTAATGCGATTAGCAAAATAAGGATTCCATACTAGTATATTGGCAAATTCTAAATTTGATCGGACAAGTGATATATACAATGTTTTTAAAGTTGAAATTGAATGAAAATTTGAAGACTGTCTAATAATAAATCCCAAATTTTTGTAGGCCTTATTTACAATAGATGAGATATGAGGATTGAAAGTTAAAGTAGGATCCAAAATTACGCCTGAATCCTTTAATTCAAATACCCTTTCAAGATTACTACCATTTATGGCATATTTATTCGAAATTTATATCTTTTTCCTTGTGAATGACATTACTTTGCACTTACTAATATTAAAAAAAAGATCTTATTTTTACTAGTCCAATCTACAATTGCATCCAAATCCCCCTGTAATGCGTTCGAATCCTGAGGGCTATTGACTACTTTATAAAGTTTAAGGTCATCTGCATACAGTAAAACTTGTGAATTTTTTGTGCAGTTAAAAATATCATTAATAAACAAATTAAAAAGTACTGGGCCCAAGTTTGACCCCTGAGGAACCCCTGAAGTTACTAAATATTGACTAGAATTATGCCCCATATAAGAAACATATTGTAACCCATTAGAAAATTAAGAAGAAAAGAAATTTACCAACTTAGACGAGAAACCTAAATTATGCATTTTCCTTAAAATTAAACTGTGATCCACTCTATCAAACGCCTTAGTTAAATCTGTAAATATTACATCTACATGAGAGTTATTATCCATTTGAAATAAGACATATTTCGTAAAGTTTATTAAATTTGTAACAATTGATTTTTTAGCTTGAAACCCGTGCTGCGTATCAGACATCAATGGTGTCATAAAATTTATAATCTTTTTACAAATAATAATCTCAAATATTTTTGCAGGGGTTGATAAAATTGCAACTGGGCGATAACTCTGTACTAGCTTAGAATTTCCACTTTTAAAAATAGGTGTTACTCGAGTCAATTTAAACAAATCAGGAAAATAACAATTAATTAAACAAATGTTAAATATTACGCAAAGTGGTTTTACAAATATTTCACTACACCCTTATAAATATTTGATGGGATTTAATCTGAGCCAGCAGATCGTTTAAAACTAAGGTATTTAATAGCATCACTTACATCACCCTCAAATATGTTATCAATAACTAAGGCTAGGGAGGATAGACAAGTTCCAGTGTCAGCGAACTTTCCAGTTAAAGAGGATGGAGTGAAAGTAGATTTAAAGTATGTAGGAAATGCTTCTGGTATGTTACTATCCCCTTTAATAATCTGACATCCATCTGAAATATGATTATTAGCATTCTTATGATTCTTTAAATTCTTTATAAAATCCCAAAATTTTCTCACATCTTTATTGATGCTACTTTCCACACTATTTAAATAAATATAATAATCCAATTTTATTCTACATTTAATATCTTTCCTTAATCTTTTGAACTCTCTTAAATCTATCTCAATAAAGTTTCGTGGTAACTTCCTTCTAATTCTTATTTTTAATTTAATAATATTTATTAGTTCGCTACTATACCATACTCGATATCCACGTTTCACTTTGTTCCTCTTCGGACAACAGTTATCAAAAACTTGATAAATTGCTTTGTAAAATAAGTCCACAGCCAAATTAGGATCATTAATATTATACAAAAAGGACCAATCAATGTTCCTAAGACCATGATACAACTCTACAAAATTAGTTTTCTTAAAATTATAACTACTAATGCAGCTGTTATTACTATTTCCTGACTTATTCCAACCATAATGCACCATTCTAGCTTCCAAACATAAAGCAGGGTGGTAATTGTCCTCATTAACAATGGGGCTGTCAGAATGATAGGCCAAACCCAGTTCCAGCCAATTTGAAATAGCAAGATCCAATGTTCTGCCCTGGTGATTAGGTATAAAACTATGCATAGACAAATTTCCCAAACTCATAAAATTACTTAACTCATTAAAAATGTTGTCACCTTTTTCGTAATCTTCATGAGGAAGTATTCTTAAATTAAAATCCCAAAGAAAGCAAATTCTACATTTATGGGTACTACATAACCTTTCTAAAAATTCAAAAAAACCTAATATAAGCATCTAAATTAGAATTACACCTAAAGTATACCACTCCAATAAATAAAGTAAACCCCTTACCATCCCTAACTTTAACCCATATAATCTCTTCTGACCTATCAACTAACACATGCTTAGACTGTAAACAATTATTCCTAACAGCTAATAAAACCCCTCCCCCCTTGCCCATTCCACTCACTAGCCTATCCCTATATCTACGAAAAATACTAAACTCATTATTAAACATTTCTCCATTATTTATTTCAGGAAGTAACCAGGTTTCAGTCGATGCAATTATGTGATAATCACAAGCTAAAACATTAGTTCTGAAAGTAGTAATTTTTTACCTAAGCCCTCTTACATTCTGGCAGTATATATTAAGCACTTTATTACACTTATTCATGTTAGACATAGAGCACATTTGGAGAAAATAAATAGAAAATATAATTTAACAGTATAAGGTTCACTCAGTAATAACCACATAATACTACCATATAACAGGCCTACTATGCCTATATCAACCAGGCAACTAACTTCGGTATAAGTATTGTACATTAATATAATACTGCTCATGATAGGCATACATAAATAATAATAATAAACATTACAACTAGTATTGTTCAAGCTTCTAAATATATGTTCCTAGCTTAAGCTTAAAGTGTCTAACCTAATAGCTTTGTAAACAAACCTAGAATAAATATAACTAGCTCCATGCAGTGAATAAAATAAATAAGCAGGCCTACCTTTTTGGTAATAACATATTTCACTCTCGATATAAAATACACAATAATCACCAAACCAAAATGACATGACACCAACACTAGGGTCCTCCACTCAAAGCCCATCTAGGCCGGCTTCAGGGGATATAGGCTGGACCTTGTAGTCCCTATACTACGCATGTTAAAAATGTAATGTTTAGGTACCCTTAGAACAAGAACTACTTGGTGTACACATGTAAAACTTTGTACATTGCTTATTTGTATCTTTCCGAATAATTTTTAATTATTCATAAGTAAATATAACTTAAAAAAAAAAATTATTTAAAAATAAAAAAACCACACAAACTTTAAATTTTTTGCTTATAAATATTTATTTTTAATTTTTTTCTGACAGTTTTAACAATTTAATTATAGTTAACATTGTAGGACACACAAATATACATAACATTAAAAGAAAATCAGGCTGATAACCAAAGAGGTTAATGAAAAATGTGTACCTGAGTGTCAAGAAAAGTGATTTTCCGGTAGGTGCCAAAAACTGCAAACTTGTCCTTTTGTCACACTAAAAGAGTCCAGCACCATACACAACAGTTTTTTCTTCTTCAATATCTGTCCCGAGTAAGCGAAATAGACAGGAGGTCTCGGAAGCGCGCCCCTCCCCAAACTCGGAGCAAAGCATAAAAAAACCACATGCCACTAGTGGGAAGAGAGACAAAGAGAGACAAGACTTCGAGAACGTGATTTATAATTAAAGAGGAGGCGAACATTTTTATACAAAAATACAATTACTTCAGCACCACGGTGCACCGCGTAACTTAAAAACTAAATAACAAAAGATAAAATTCCAATATAGACAATAACATAATAAATAGAAATAATAACATAATAAATAAATAATATAATATAGAGATTTGATATATAAATAAAAATTTCAGGTACGGCATGTAGGAAAAATTATCTTTAACTGGTAAGTGTTATGAACTGAGGGGAGGGAAAAGGTTGTAGAATTTCTAGGCCCACTATTTTTAAAAAGTAATTTGGTTTCAGGTTTGTAGCCAAAAAGTAAAAAAAAGTATTTAAAGCCGATTTTCGAAGAAGGCGGGGGCTTAGTTGCCTCCACGAATCCGAATTAAAGATGAAATCCTCCCCTTCAATTCATGTAACTAAACTAAATACACACTAGTCTTAACACTGGCTCTCCTCCAGATCTAATATCTGGCAGCGCTCCCTGCACCCCAATCCTCGCAAGTTCAGTATAAGAAAAGTAAAAAAACCATTTTGGAACCAACCTTGTTCCAGATGAAATGAATATGAGCACATACACTCCGGTTGGATGCCGGTACAGGAGCGCTGGCAGGGCACGGGGCATTCAGTTTTGGTTTCAGTGGTTTCATCGGGCAGACTCGCCGCACCAGTCCCGCTGACGGCACTCACGGGGACCCTAATGAAGCCCAACATAACCAGTAGATATTTAGAAAAATGTTATTGTAACCTGAGAAATAATAAAAACTTAATTATGTTTGCCACAAAGTATATATAAAATATTTAAATTTAACAATTAAAAATAACGATCTGTAACTAACAGTACCTTTTAAGTATTGAAAAAATGTTTCCTAAAAATAAATCAAGACACCAAGTATTTTAAGATACACTACTTGGTGACAATATTAAATATTACATAGGCTAGAACAGCCATACTAAATGATTAAGCGTGATAACATTTACTGGTAACTATAATTCGCTGGATTTTAATCATTCTATTATAATAAGACAATAATTTACATTTTATTATTAAATATTATTTGTAAGGTAGGCCTAATAATAATTATATAATTTACAAATAATAACAGTACATTATTTCCCAAATAACAATAATTAAATTATAATCCGTTCACGCTACTATAAGGCAATCAATTAATTAAACAATAAAATGAAAATCATGAATGTTGCCACCCAATTTTGCACGCAACACAAAACACGAGGTCACAAAATTTGCAAAGTCTGTACCGTCTCGCTTACACTAAATAAAAACAAGGTGATACTAAATAAATAAATAAATAAATTCCGTTCGCCGAACGGATTAATTAGAAAGCACGGCGCAAAAATATAATAAACTTAACCGGCAAGATAATTAATTAACAAATTTAGAACGTACGAAAGACAGGAAAGAACACTTTGCGACACGAACAACGTACACGAGGAACACAAGTTACAAAATAATATATAAACTACTTATAACTAAACTACGATAATATATGTCTGCGTGGGAGAGAAAAACCGCCAACAAAATAAAGTTAAGAGGGTGAGAGAGACAATTACCTGCCAAAAGTAGAGGAGCTAGCCAGCCATGGGGAAACGGGAAGAGCAGAGAACAGCCAGAAACACAGTAGCTTCTCCGAACGTGTCTGACCGCTCCGAACAGTAGCCGGTGCTGGTGAACAGCTGGTCGGTAAACTAGTTAAGGTCAACCAGCTGACCTCAACCAAACAGTCCAACCAGGCAGAAAATCAATACTTGACGGAGTGACTCCCCCACCGACTGACAAGAGTGGCCGAGGTGGGAAAATGTAAAAGACAAAAAAATAAATTGTCCAAACTGAGCCCCGGCTCAACCTCCCCCACTAAAAAGGGTGCAACCCCAAACAAAACCTCTCCCCCACTGAAAGAAGAACCAACAAGCTCCGGCACAGGATACGGGAAGTCGAGAACCCTAACAGGAAACGAAGTCCTGAGCAGGAGGCAGACAAAACGCGATCCTCCTGAAATTTTGAGAGGCGCCTCTCTTGGAGAAAGAAGAAAAGAGAAAGAGAGTCAAACGAAACTACAGAGAAAACCAGGGGTGATCAGTCCCCGGACACCCCCGCAGCCGCACCAGTATCCAGAGCATGACCAGAGGTATCACCACGGAAGGCCTTCAGATAAGAAACGTGGGCCTTCCGCCACAACCTCCCCGATACGGGATCAACCAACTCAGCAGTAACTGGGGATAGAAAACGAAGAATCCGGTGGGGACCTGTCCACCGATAGCAAAGTTTGGCTGCCCGTTTATCCACGGCCGAACTGACCGGATGGGCCTTACAAAAGACAAGATCCCCCACCTGGAAGGGGTTAGCAATACGTCCCTTATTGAATTTTCTCCTCACCCTTTCTCTAGACTGTAGGAGCTTAACCCTGACTGCTTCCCAAGTGTCACTCACATTGGGAGTACCAGGCACTGGTAGAAGACTATCCAGACTCCAGAGATTAGACAATGGATCAGAAGGAGGACGACTAAACATGACCTGAAAAGGCGTGGAATCATGACTCTCGTGAAGAGCAGAATTGAAGGCTAACTGAAGCCAGCTCAGGTTTTCATCCCAGGTAGTTTGTTTCTCAGCGTGATAAGCGATGAGGGCGGCTTTGAGATTGCGGTTGAACCGCTCAGCATGAGAAGGCTGGGGGTAGTAAGGAGATGTCGTAACATGTTTGATTCCATGCCCAAAACAGAAGCGATGAAACTCCCTCGACACGAATTGTGTGCCGTTGTCTGATACAAAGGTGGCGGGCACTCAAAAAGTTTGTAGAAGGCGGGACTTGAGTGCCTTGACGGTGAGCGACGCCGTGGCACTCCTAAGAGGAATCAACCAGCAAAACTTAGAGAAAGCATCCACAGCGACAAGCAGGGAGGTGTTCCCTGACTTGGTACGGGGAAAGGGCCCCACATAGTCAATGAACACTTTTTCAAGAGGCCGCTCCGCCACCTCGGAGGAAAGAAGTCCTAATTTGGTATTTTGTGCTGGTTTACTGACCGAGCAAAGATGACAAGCTCGTACTCTACCAGCAATGTATTTGTCCATACTCTTCCAGATGAACTTATCTCTGATTTTAGCGATGGTCTTGTGAATCCCTAAATGACCGCCCACGGGAGAAACATGAAAATAGGAAAAGACCATCGGTATGAGGGCAATCGGCAGAACAATCTTGGGACCACCTCCGCGTCGGGCACGACAGCAGAGGACACCCTTGGACAAGAAGTAAGGAGAGTGGGCTTCTCCCTCCTGGAGCTCACCAATGATGTTTGACAACTCGGGGTCTTGAAGTTGGTGAGAGCCAAAACTTTCAAAGGCAGCAGGGAAATCCAACATCACAGTCCCTCACAACGGTGCTTGAGAATCAACAGGATCGCTGGGTAGATGATACATTCTAGAAAGAGCATCGGCGACGACGTTTTGTGTGCCGCGAATGTGCGGCACCCTGAATTTAAAGGCCGCAATTTTTGCAACCCAGCGACCAATCTTCCCGAGTTGTCGAGGATGGGCCAATAGCCAGGAAAGAGCCTGATTGTCAGTTTCCAGCAGAAATTCGGAATGCTCTAGGAACCTCCGAAACGTATTCCTGCCGAAAACGACCGCCAGACACTCCAGCTAATAAATAGAAGATTTCTTTTCCTGAAGGGTCAAAGTCCTAGATGCAAAAGCTATTGGTTGCCGAGCGCCGTCGAACTCTTGAGAAATCACAGCTCCTACAGCACAGGATGAGGAGTCAGTCTGCAAGATGAAGGGCCTACTAAAGTCCGGTATTCGCAGCACAGGAGGTTGGATAATTGCCTCCCTAAGCAGTTGAAAAGCTCGTTCCTGATCTTCACCCCAAACGAACTTTGCCTCTTTCCTTTTTAAAGCGTTCAGAGGGGCGGCCACCTCGGCAAAGTCAGGAATAAACCTACGATAGAAATTAACCATGCCGATGAATCTCGCAACACCCTTGGCATCCTTCGGAGGAGGAAAATCCCGAATGCCTTGGGTCTTGGCAGGGTCTATAGATACCCCCCTAGACGACACGAGGTGACCAAGAAACGATATTTCAGACTTGGCGTAAGACACCTTCTCCGGATTGACTGTAAGGCCAGCCCTACCCAACCTAACCAATACCTCCTCAAGATGTTTAACCTGTTCCGTGAAAGACTCACTGTAGACCAGAAGGTCATCAAGATAATTAAAGACATACCTGAACTTCACATCGTGGAAGATGGAGTCAAGCAACCTAGTTAACGTTTGGGCCCCCACAGCTAGCCCCATCGGCACGGATCGGTACTGATACAAATTCCACGGAACACAGAAGGCCGTGAGAGGACGTGATTCCTTCTTCAACGGAATCTGATGATAGGCTTGGTTCAAATCAAATATAGTAAAAAATTTGGCCTTACCGAACCAATCAAAAGCAGAATGGAGATCGGGGAGAGGCACTGAGTCTATTTCAATCTTGGCATTAAGTTTTCTTAGGTCGACCACCATACGATTTTTTCCATTCGGCTTTGGAACCAAGAACGCTGGACTGGCATACGATGAGTTTGAAGGCTCAATAAACTCCTTGATCCAAGAGATCCTTGATGATACCACGCATAACCTCCATCTTTGGAGGAGCCAACTTGTATGGGTGGGAGCGTACTGGCTGAGTGTCAGTCAGACGAATTTCATATTCAATAAGATGGGTAGAACCGAGCTTGGGTGTGAGGACCTCCGGAAATCTTGAGCAAAGGTCGCTCCTCATCCAAGTGACCGAACGGGTCCCCAGGGGCAGAACCTTCCTTACACTCCACCTCACCAACCTGCGGTGTCGATTTGAAATTATCAGAAAAGGGGACTGACACTCGCCGATTGAATTTGAAATAAGACTGGCCCGCCTGAAGATCCAGCACCAAACCAGTCTTTTGAATAAAATCCGCCGCCAAAATACAATCCATACTCAGGTCCTGGGCCACAAGGAAGCTCCACACCCATGAAAAACATTCAACCTTAAACTTGATTGAAGCCTTCTTCGAAATTGGAAGAGGGGAATTAGAAGCAGTCCAGCAAGTTAAAGAAGACTCCTCGGTGTGCTTCACCAAACCTAACCTTGAAATGCCTTCAAAAAGACGGCAAGAGATGAGGCTACAGGCTGACCCGGAATCAACTAGGGCCTTATGCACTGAGTCTCCCACTAAGATATTGATATAAGGGCACGCCGAAGATGCTGTCCTAAGCCGTAGGTTTCCCTTTTCTGCTAGGCTCATAGTGTCCAAACTATTAATCAAATTTTTCGCACAGGTACTATTTTTTGAAATTTTTCCTTAGACCTCGGGGGAACTTCAGATAAAACCCCCCTTTGATCTAGTTTTTTGGACCAGTGCGATATCTCCTAGGACACTCCCGACGAGTATGACCTCGTTCACCACAGGCATAGTAGATGGGTAGACGAAGCCCACCTGAGTGATGTGGCCCATCCACGGGATTCTGTACGGCCGTGACAGCCCTGGAGGGCTGGATGGAACGATGGTTGTTCCTCTCCGTCCTCTCCCGGTCAGCAAACTGCACGCTGCGCGAAGCAATGCACAGACGGTCCAGTTCAGAAAAGGTGGAAGGGCGACCAGCAAAAACCAAACGGGACCTCTCTTCAGGATTGAGACCCTCAAGAATGGTGGTGACCACAGTACTTTCGGGGATATCGAGCCTTAACACCCTATCAGTGTCCCTCACCTCGGCCACAAACTTTGCCAAACTGAGCCTTAACACCCTATCAGTGTCCCTCACCTCGGCCACAAACTTTGCCAAACTCTCTCCGTTTCCCTGAGGCCTAAAGAATTTCTCCACACGGAGACGTTCCCTCAACGGACCAGGAACAAAGAAATCCAATGCCTCCCTATGAAAATCATCCAGGGTACCACCCCTCCGGAGAACTCGAACCAGACAGTCACCCAAAGGTGGCCTACAAAACGGAGAGATGACATGCAGGAAGCTCGCTCCTTGAAGACCAGGCAAGTCATGCAGTCGCAGAATCTCAGAAAGAAACCGCAGCAAGGATTCAGTATCTAGACCATCCACCGTTGGTAGTCGCTGCAGCAACGGGGTAAGTGGGTTTGGAAGCTTGTGATACTGAACAGAGGATCCCGTCACCACAGTCCCCAGTCCTCCAGATCCAGCAGGCATTTGGGTCACAGGCCCCCGGGCCCCGTCCACACCAGACACCTCCGACGCCACGCCCACATCAAAATCAGCAACAACTGACCCAGGGATCCGGCATTCACCCTTAACAGCCGCAGCAGAGTCAATCGCAGACAAAGTTTTTTCAGGAGCCTTTGCCCCCTCGTCCCTCTCGAGTAAAGTCAGCAGGCCGTCAACCAAGGTGATGCGTCCCTCCAACCACTCCTTATCACCAGAACTAGTAAGCTTGGCTCTAAGTAGCGACAGCCTCATATGTAGATGGTTAAGCCGGGACAAATACCTAGCCCTCTCTCGGCCAGTAGGCGGCGACTCCAACCCGTCCTCCTGACTATTCTCAAACGTCTCCAACTTAGCCTCCAAAATAGAGCCTCTGCTTCTGGAATGTCAAATCTCTAGGCCAGGTAGTGTCCAGGTCCATGTTATCCCGCAGTTGCTTTCGCATGGACTCGCAGTCGGAACCCGGAGTGAGCCCACGAGCCAACAACTCAAAATGGAGATCCTCCTTCAACAAGTATTCAGGCACCAGAGAGACAGGCATGATAACAAAGAGTAACAAAAAACTAACAAACAACACACTAACTCAAAGTCAACAACTAACAAGGCAAGATAACTAAGGCGACAAGAGAATAACTTAGTGAGACAACACTCTCAGCAGGGTCCCCAGAATTCCTGCCGTCCACGAAACACGGCAGCGAAACCAAAAAATACCGCAACAAAACACCACGCCGTACCAGAACCAAACCAGAAAAAAAACAACGATGACAAAGTATAACAAAAACACACAAGTAACAAAGTAGACCTCGCCCGGATCTAGCCCCGCCCTTCTGATTGGTCGAGAGGGGGTCAACGTGAACCAAGATGGCGGCGCCCATGTATCACGTGATCAAAAAATAGTGGTGTGGGAGAAATTCCCTCATGTGCGGGAGAAATTCCCTGCTCACACTCTTTTCTAGTGTTTTGGGGTGATTTTGGGGTGTCAAAACCTGTGTTTTTCTGTAAAATCGGTGATTTTGGGTGTGAAAATCGGTTTTTTTCGGTAAAATCGGTGATTTTGTTGGGGTCCGGTGAGGGAAGAAACGAGGGGACGGAGGGAATTCCAATATGGCTGCGCCCATGATGAATTGGCGGGAACAGGGGAAACCTAACCTCACTTTCTTGGTTTCCACCGCGTATTCAATATGGCTGCGCCCAGTTTGGCGGAACAGTAGAACATAACCTCAATTGTGAAATTGGCCGGGAACAGTAGAACATAACCTCAATTGTGAAATTGGCGGGAACAGTAGAACATAACCTCAATTGTGAAATTGGCGGGAACAGGGGAACATAACCTCAAATGTAAAAAGGGGCGGGAAAGTAAACTAAACAAGAGAAATAAAGACGAATCGTACCTTATTGTGTGATGCGGTGAGTCGATGTGGGCCTGGATGTGGTTTCGGAAACTATCCGCACTACGCTATAGTTACCCAGGTTAAACATTATCCAGTATAAGAATCGGTCCAGGGGAAAGATACTGGTAGACATCCACTACGACTGGATAATGTCCCGTCCCCTTGGAATTTGGAATATAAATTTTTCGAATGTGAAGCCAATTGAATAATTAAGATAGAGGTAGAGAGATGATCTACCTGCGGAGATATATTGTGATAATCTTCCCACAATCAGCTCACGGCACGTGGAGGCATCTATCCCCCACTCTGTTTGGGAGCATGGACGGCAGAGTGTATGCCCACTACAGTCGAAAGAGCGATTGTTGGTAGAATTCGCAAAGCAAACGGCGGCAGGACACTTCGCGTGGGTTTGAGTGGCAGGGGTTGATCCGTTGGACTGGACACAGCGGTGTCGTTTCTTTTTCATTTTAACGTCGGGGAGTCCTCCTCCATGCGGGGTAGCTGTCTCGTATAGGAAATCCGCGAGGATGCTACAGGATTTCCTCCCAATGCGGCTGGAGCGGACGCGCACGGAACTCCTCCTCGGGTCTCCCGCACCATCCACCCGTTCGCGGGTTTCCTCCCAAGCGGCTGGAGCGGCGGCACGGAACTCCTCCTCCTCGGGTCCTCCTGCACCATTCCACCGTTTCGGTGTCGTAAGACGGCCCCCCTCACTGATGCCCTGCACCTGAGCGACTATACTTCAGGGACCTTGACACCGCCCCTCATTGCCTCCCATTGGGGAATCTATGTCCTGTAATATCATAGGTAACGTAATTTCAAACAGATGAAACACTACGTAGTGACATGGATAATGTAGGAATGAATGAAACGTACTGCAGATGGCTAGAGAGGAGGGGTGGCGAGCCGGCAGCCACTTCCATGGATATGAGCGGACTCCTGAGTGAGGTGGGGTCGGGGAGAAGAAACCAGAGTGGAAGGGAGCCACTACTGATGGGCGAGACTGTTGGTGGAGTAGACTGATTCAAGACCTCCGATAGGAACTGAGAGAGATCCTCAGAGGACTGTCTCCGGGTCGAGGGGTTGCGTTCGGAGAAGTCCCAGAGAATTACTCAACTGTCAACAAGAAATAAATCCATTTTTTGATTCTGTAAACAGAGCGAAACCTGCAATATAATATGAAATGCCCTGATATATACTAACCGAAATCGCCTCATCTGAGCTGGAATTTAGATTCCTCCATCACCACCCCTTTGAGTCGCCTCGTCGGGGTGAAAAGTATCGACGCCTCGGCTATAGCCCTATACGGCAGCAGCGTATTAGACTCTCCTCAGAGATGTCAGAGGGAGAGAGTGATGTTTGGGTTAGCATCACCGGTCCACCCGAGAGTCGATGGTTGAGATAAATCCTAAAGCACAAGTGAATTAATACATTGGCGGGTCCCGCCACCGGTTTTGCGGGGACTTAGCAGACACGAAATACTGCACGAATGGAAAATAGGATAATGGTAATCACCTCTTCAATACCGGCGCTTTATGACATGCAGTCGGCCCGCGTCGAGTGGTCACCCATTGCCCAGACCTGAACATCCTCTGGATCTGAGCCTCGTACTCGTTCTGAAATAGAGTTCGATTATAGGGACTGCAGTAATGCGTAATTAGTACAATACAACGGTAACAATAAGTGTACTGACCCTGGAGTCCAACCTCACGCTGAAGGACAGGAAGTGTAAGCCCGATCATCACCATTATTCCTGAAAAAATGAGAAAAAATAAAGTTAGAAAAGCTGCCACACCACACCTAAGGAGTAAAAAATTAGAGTATTGAAATGTGAGCTAACCATATTCAGATGGACTATAGACCCGCATATCCGTAGTAAAAAGTATCGATCCCCGGATGCCCCGGGCACAGGGATCGGTTTGACTCCATACGCAAACCGTTTGAAGTGGAATGGTCTGTTCCTAAAAAAATCACTTTACAAAGTTAGAAACAGTGTTGAGGGACAACTCGATAGAACCAATAAATAATCAAAAAAAACAATAATTACCTCGAGAGTCGTTGGCCAGCCCAACCACCAACAGCAACATGGCGAAAACGGTAAAACTAGTTGCCACAGACATAGCAAAGCTATCACAGCAAAGTGCAGCTGCAGCCGATTGGCACCGCGCTTTTATACGCGGAGCCTCTCCCCCCACCGAGGACTCGCACATTGCAGCACCGCATTAACTGCAATTTGTGACCCACGTTTTACCACACACACGGTAAGCCAGAATGGCTAGGCCGTAGGGGTTCCCAGTGCGTTTTTGATTATAGTGAGTTTCCCCAGTAGGCCTATTCTCACTCTTTCACTTTACTAATCACTTACCTCGGTGGAAAGCCTTTCAATGTGACCAGTATTTGTGTACTGCCCCAACCACCGCTGTACACGATAGACGATTCACTCCATTACAATGTTATCGCTTCCTCAACAATATTTTTGTCTCCCTGTAGAGTTTCACATAGCACTTTACTCGGTGAAGCCTTTCAATGTGGACTCAAAAACTTAACCGGGAGAATTTTACATTTTTTAAATTTTTTTATTTTTTTAACAGCATCTAGAGCGAGGTTACATCTTACCCCTGGACTTACGGAGTTTAGGCCTGCCATTAGAGGTATCTGTCACACCTCACACACACCTACACCTCAAACTGCTCCCGGTCTTACGGAGTTTAGGCCTGCCGTTAAGAGCAGTAAAGAGCCCCAGGACTTACAGGTTTTACGCCAGCCTTAGGAGCTTACCAATCATTCACCCCGCCTCGAGAATTTTTCGTATCTAACCTACAGTTCAAAAGTCACTTTACTCGGTTGAAGCCTTTCAATGTGACCCGTCGGCGAGTCCCTTGTCAATGCCAACACGTCCGGGATTCTCAAACTAAATGCCGGAACCCCTTCCGCCCCCTTTACTAATCACTCGGCCGATATTAATAAGCGTTGGTATTGTGCTAGCTGTTTGTTAAGGATCTTCGAAACCGGCACTTTGCTGCAATCATTGCGCATTTCACATTGGGATCCTCGGTTGACGTATGTTGTGGCAACGAGCAATGCAAAACCTTGTGTGTTGTTTTACAGCTACACGGAAATTGGCCGGCCTCCTCGCCACACTATATCGTCCAGTTCACGGACAATCACCGTGAAACTTTCTCAAGAACTCTGCCTTCTCCCAACCGCGCGGTGTAAATCACGGCAAAGGGTGTTTATGGCATAGAGTGCGAAAGTACATTAGCTCGTCTTGTAGGGATAATCACCCTCCCTCCAAGAAGATCTTATGGTAGTTATCTTCAAGCCAGCGGAAGCTGTTGTTCGATTTTTGGGCGCTTCAAACCGTTCTCCTAGGAAAAAGGTGGTTTTAATATATAATTTGACATTGAAAAGAGTTTTCCCACGATCGCGAGCTCTTTAAGAATAAAGGTTCTCTCTTATTGCCTTGAAATGCTGTGAAATTCTAAATACTTCCGCCACATCCATTGGGCCAAACGTTTGTACAAGGCCACTTCAAGAGCTAATTTATGAGCTGTGGAGCAGAGGAGTCCCTGACTATCTGCTTTTTGCAAATACGTTCCTCCTCTACCAACCCTGGATGGCTAGTGCGTGAATTGGTAAAGACGTACAGACTCTTCGATAATAAAATTGTCTCTGAGAGCCAAAGTGTATTATCAGAGGAAGGCTGGTTTGTAAAGACTGAGTCCATTTCGGCCTCGTTAAGCGTTAAAGTATGCTCCCCGTCAAAATGAGAAATCACGTGCATACGACCCGAAAACATTTGTGACCTTGATATCCTCCTCCGTGTCCGATTTAATATAAAAAATTTGGTATTATTCTCCAGAGCCAGGGTTATGAGGAATTGAGAATGAGGAGTGAGTGATTTGATTGAACACATCGTGTGACCAATAAAACGCATCCCTTTTTTACCCTTA
Source organism: Homalodisca vitripennis (assembly GCF_021130785.1). NCBI lineage: Eukaryota > Metazoa > Arthropoda > Insecta > Hemiptera > Cicadellidae > Homalodisca > Homalodisca vitripennis. The sequence continues at coordinate 47,650,336 of NC_060213.1, forward strand.
AAGAGAACCCCGGAGAGAGTCACCCCGATTCTTAACAAACCCTACAATTACGCATTTTGAAAGATCACTATCCAAAAAGTAGACAGATCTAAGAAAAACCCGGTTAACGCATTGATACGCCTCTTTACGTTTTGGGGAATCCGCGTGGGTTCCACGATCCATAGTCTGCGACTCCATCTCAACGTCATGACGTAAATTCTCAAATTTTAATCTTTTAGACAGGAGAATTTTTGACCAATCAGACGCGCTTATTCTGACCAATGAGATTTTTTAGCAGGGGTGGTTCTTCCCCCTCCACCTTCCTCCTACCATTCGTATGTGAAAGGATCTATCGAAAAAAGAGACATAAATTTTGTCACAGTCCCTCACCATCCCAGGGCGTCGCCATGGGATGTTAAATTAGCACAGTTGATGGTTTTTAAATTGTTTTCAATTTTTCAGTTCCTTCCACAAGGAAGCGTATACTCCGGCTTTGATACCCTTTTTATACCCTTTTCAGCTTTACATCATCCTCTCTGCAAAATCTAACCCTAATTCTTGTCAAAACCCGTCCACATCATAAAACGCACTATTTAGGTGTGAAATTAGCACAGTCGAGGTAATTTACATGTCTTCATCTCTCCGTCCTTCCACAAGGAAGTGTACACTTCCGGCTTTTTATTATCCCTTGTCTATACCTATTTAGAGCCTGTTTAACAGGATTATCCTCATCATCCGTGTCGTTAGGCCTCGGGCTCATCGTTCTACCTCAAAAACAAACCTCAATTTTGTTAAAGTCCTTAACATCATAAAAGTCGGTATCATAGGATGTACAATTAGTACCATCATCGAGCGTATCCCAATAATTTCCCCTCTGCTTCGTCTTCCTTATAACTGAGAATGTAAATAACGCCATCGGTTGCGAAGAGGTATCAACACTGGGTAGGTAATGTTACGTTCGGCGTAGGAGTCGCTCAATTTATTACAAATTACCCCACCCTAACAATTACACCCCCACCCTAACAATTACCCCCACCCTAACATATCACAGCCCCTGTGTTGGCGGTATCACGGAAGGGTTCAAGTAGAACCTTGTAATCTCGAAAGAAACGGATCGTTCATTTACAGCTAACTGATCCAAAATCGTAATCGAAACCCCTAATGGTATGAAATCCATATAGTGACACTGACAAGTGTCAGGACCTGACGTAGCGTCGGGCCGTGCCCACGCGCATTCCATTGAAATGACCGTAATCTATAAGAGTCACTGGCCAACTCTAACTGTAGGTCTAAAGCGAGCAAAGAGTCTTTCGCATGCCCTCGGAACCTTGTAGAGGTTAGTTCGTTCCTTAATGTTAGGTATCGAGTCGCCTCGAACCGAGTCAGGAGGCTCGTTTTAGAAAAATTGTTAGGCTTCTCCATGACACAGAATGAGACACATGTACAAAATTTAGCTACTTATAAGTGTTTACCCCACCACCGCTCCTACAACCATCCGCTTAACGTTTACACCCGTGAGCAGAGTGTATGCAGGTGTGAGTCATATAGTACTAAGCAGTAAGGCCGCAGTGTTTGCAGCAATAGCGTTTTTAGTCTCAAATCCAGACGCACGTCTACGCGGCCGGCACAGTTTTTATTGAATATCATTCTGCTTTGGAGCAGTCAATAACATAGAGAGGTACGTTACTTTTATAACGTTTTGTGTTGAAATCAACTGTAGGGGCACCTTGTATCTGGTAGTATGAGCTCTGGAATCTGGTAAACATGTACGTAGAAAATGCGTAGGTCCACCATGGATGTTATCCGTACGGGAAGTACTGTGAATTACAGAAGAAACAGTTTTGATATTGAGATAGGATCGCAGTGTAGTGGATCAAAGCTTGGGAAGCGTCTTTATTTCAAATTGTTCTTCCTTCCAGTCACTGGAAACCTAAAATCACGTAACGAGGTTTTTCAATTTGGTGTACTCGTTTTTATTGTCCAAACCGTATTGACTTGTTGTCAACCGGCAAACTGGGGGTACTCGTGAATTTCCCATGATCGAAACGGAAGGTGAATCAGTGTATCTTTCTCGACCATACGCAAACAGCTTTAACCTGTGGCTCTGTCTGATTATTGTAATGTAAGGAACCCACTTCCAGTACAAGGTCAGTTATATCAAGATCAACAAGTAGCAGCGTCAGCTGAATTTACAAGCATTGTCTATCGAGAGGCGGCTCTCAGAAGAAACACAAACTCTTGTTTTACTGTTAACCACTACCTTTTTGTAATCTTCGAAAATATCCCAATCAATGTCCTAACGGGAACGGCGAGCGTAAATTGAACTCTTTAAACAGCGTCTGCGGAATTATTCGCCCCGAGCCACCCTCCGTTAGCCAGACTTTCATTTTTTCATTTTCCTTAAAAGATACCAGTTCCTTTGTTCGTCGTAGTTATGGCCCGACACTGCGTGTTGGTTTTATCGAATTACTTGACCGTTCAACTCGATAAACGAATCTCATCAAATAAATGTGCCATTGAGTTGTTCCACTAGATTTACATTGCAAGCACTGCCGTCAGCTTTTTTAGCCTGCAGCGTCCCTTTAACATGTATGAAGCTTTCGAACGGTGCTGTGATTATGTATCTTGCTGACTAATCGGTATTCTGATTTCATCGTTAGTTCTTAAACGTAGACGAGGCGCGTACGGTTTTATGGGTAATGGAAATTCCCACCCAGTTACGACTTCATCGTACAATAGCTCCGGACTCTATCGATAGAAGCGCCATACTTAAAGCCTAGAGACTTTAGAAACTTTATGTTCTTTTGATGTTAACGCTGCCACCTTTCGGATGATTACTGACCAGTGTGTGGCTCGGCAACTCCTCTAAATACGTAGACCCATTATTGTTTTCTTATATGGCCAAGCGTAGTGAGACTATCTCGTCTACGGAAATTAATTCAATCTGCCGTCCTGCGTCCTTGAGTGTTACGGAAATGTTGTTCACTCTACGAAAACGTTTCCACACCTGGTAAATAGATTTTACATTGGCGGGGTTTCTCAACTATTTTATATAGCCTGGGGCCATCTTCAAGGATAGAAACTCATGCAGCACGTGTCCCCTTCTACAACCGTTTTGAAAGGATCCTCGTGCGATATTTGCATTCAAAGCGCGTATAGTATTTACATTCATTATGTTTATGGGGACATCGGATAGTGTTGAGATGTACCCTGCCTGGCTCAAGTGGTTTTTTACTGAACCCCTAGTAGGGGGGAGCGATTGTCTGTTCTCTGTCAAAGTGTTATGATTTTATTACAAGTGATTTCGGAATTTTAGCGTATTAATTTGTTTCCTTTCAGACTAAATGTCACATCGCGCGCTCTAAATGGGATTTGATGTATTCTTCGATATTATTCAATTTCGTTACGACCCCTCTGCTATCTTGATTTGTTTATTGTCACCGTAATAAAACATATCGTTTATTCCCGTTTCAATATTTGGAATCGTATAGTATGTGGAGAGGTCAACTAGACCGATTTTCGTAATCACCATCGCTCCGATCCCCATTGGAGGAAATACCTCGCATTAGATACCTGTGGGAGCAGGACCGCTAAGTGAAAACATTACTGCTGAGAAACTTTAAACACAAAGTGTCCGCAGACTACTGAAGCCCTCACTCTATATGCTTGGTCTTCTCTCGTAATTATACCGTACGTTAACGTCTGGTCCTTAGGTATGATATAAGCTCTATTGGTGGTCCTTAGGTTACCCAAAACTGTCAAAGTAGTATACCCTGTTACCATAACTTCCTGTAACACACCCAATGTGTACCTTCACCGGGCCGAGTTAATCCAGATTAATTATGGCCGATTCATACGATCGCGGGCGTTTGGGTAGAGCGTCTCTCATATAAAACTCCACGGAAATTCGGAATATTAAGTAGTTTCGGCGTAGTGTACTAGCTCGTAATTTGATAAACACGGTTTTTACTGGTATATCGACGTTTTTTTTCTATTGCAAACCCTCCTCTTCTTTCTTACCCCACCGCCCTCTCTTTGGATACGGCTTGAGGTACATACCCTGACCTTTACGTTTGGGCTTCCCTCGCTTGCTCTTCGCCTCTTCCCTCCACCGAGGCTGTTTTGGGTCTTCATGGCTCCTGTTACAGCTAAGGCTGCGGCTCTTTCCCCAATACTTGCGTCTACAGATTTTGCTCTTTTCCCCAGGCTCTTTTGGCTAATTCTTTGTCGTCTTCTCTTCGGTGTTCGGAATCCCTGTATTTTGAGTACGCATATATCGTGATTTTTACAATATTCGTCCAAGGGATTTATACCCTTATCACACCCCTTGCCAATCTCACCCCTAATTTCGTACCTGGACCACAGTATCGGTACCCACCAGGTAAATGGAGTTCGACAGGTTAGAGCGTCAATTGCACGGTTCAAAAGAATTTCCAGCGACCGATCCGGCGGTTTTGCAAAGCGCTCGAAACCATAGGACCTCTTCCTCGCTTGACGGTTCGTTTCAATCTGTTTGGCTTTACTTTGTGTGCTTTCCCATTTTATTCCCTTATATACCGTAATAACGTATATAGAGGTTGCACTGAGCAGGGTCTCCCTTAACAACATGTGAATCCTAGCAGGTTACGTACAAAGATATCCGCCTCGGATCTTTGTAACCACTCCTGTAAACTCGTCGTAACTCCAGAACGTGGACTGTCTGTTATAAAGTACAGACGGCCATTTATATATCTGAACCATCCTCTAATTCCAATCAGGGACTCCTGGCAACACGCTCACTGGTCATACCCAACATAGTGCCTTCTGAGTAGTGCATTCGGTTTAAGTTCTACAACAAATTTGTCATCGGGTTAAAAATAAAGTGTCCTACCTGTTATTACTGTTCAAACGCCATGGGACGTTCTCACTTTTATTATATTCTGGAGTGTAAGAATTGTATCAATTCTTTTCTGTCTTAAAAGTACGAGTGACGGATACTCAATAATGTAACAATGTTCTTGTCCACAATCAAAGCCACCTCTCCGTTTCGAGTCTTTTGGTACAACGCAGCCGAAAGGTTTGTGTAAAAGTCTGACGGGTGTTTAAAAAAACGCGGCAAACCAATCGGTTGATTATTAGAGGATGGTAAACTCCCTCACGTGTTCTAAGCGCCGTGATTCAGGACTCAGAGCCGCATTACATACTTGCCGTTTAAATTAAAATGCGTATACAATTCTATTTTTTACAATTAAAAAAATTGCAATTGATTCTATGTCTCAATGTTACAAATGTTTCCAAACTCTGTAGGTATTGTAGGGGGACGTTAGAGGTTGTCGTTGGGTTGTGGTCATGGTACTCGGTATTAGTGGTAGTCGTGCTCGAGGATTGTTTGATAGATGTTGTAAGGTAGTAGTGGTGGACGTGATATGGAGGAACAGTGTTGGTCCGTAAATAATACCTGTATTTGCCATATTGATTCATCTCTGTTCTAAATCATATTGGGTAAAAGATTTGAAAATACTCCATGTGGTACATAAATAAAAAGGCCTACATTATAGACGACCGAAATAAGTGTTATGAAATGTTGCAAAACCCTAGGTAGAGCGTGTCCAATTTCGTGTAATAGAAACCAACAAGAATGAAAAACTTTTCCTGGATTGCAGGTTAGATCCATTGTATATAATCCCAATCTTCGTCCACCCGTCCGATATTTGGATTATCTGTCTGGTTCATCCCCAATTCATAGGGGAGAAAGGCGTGACCACTTAATAACCACCCCCTACATTCAAACTCTTCTACTGGCAATTTTTTTCCACGTTAGATAATTACGAAAGATGTTTCCTGGGAGCGATACTTAAAATGGATTGTGGGGTTTATAGGGCTTTAGTGTTTACGCCCGGAAGGTTCAGGGTTGGGAATGTTTGAGGAATAGGGCGAACGCATCCCGGACATAGTTGGTTTCAATTACTGATAATTACACTTACCGTACATAAACCAGGGTAACTATCGTTTTTCCGCCATCCGTTAGTTTGGGTTATGCAGTTGGAAAGTCGCTATTTAATTCGTTCCGAATTTTGCCGCATCTGGGCTGGGTTCATTAAGTTAGTCGATCCTCCTCATTTAACATATCCGGTTCAATTTCCAATTCAACTGTGCCGAACGTCATCCTGAAACCTAATGACCGCATGTGTAATGTTCTGTGGGATATAGCATCTGAGGTATTAGTATACGCGAGATAGCCCGGTGATCTCTCCAAGTACAACATCAAAGTTTCGATTTTGCAGCTATCCAGAGGGAGCTACACACATAGAATAAAATACCAAGAAACCTCATCCTCGCCAGGTTCCAAAAGATTAAACTGGCGGTAATAAAATTGGTCAGCTGCTTCACATATAAATTAAAACCATCCACGGTTTTCGATATCTCACCTGCTCACTGGGTCTTTAAAGTATTGGCGTGCGAACCAATGGTTGAACCTAATCCACTCGTCTTTATCGGTTATGGTGGTATAGGCGTCTAGCGTCGGAAAGCCAGTACGTTTGTACATACCCGTAAAAGGACTTCACTCACCACTTCTCACCAGATATATTAACAGACATTCAGCGTTCACTCATGTCGACAGGGTCGCCCACAAGTTTCAAATGCTTTTATTCCTAACAATTCCCACGTGTTTCAACCGTTCGAGTATCCGGAATGTGTTCACTTTAAGGTATCAGCTCTATTAACAAGGCAGCTCCGTTCATACAGCGGGAGAGAAGCTACTTGACTTACATCGTTTACGGTCCAAATATAACAGTTTATCCCTTATCCGTATCCGGGTGTTCTTTCCATTCACATAATTTACAGTGCAAGCGTTCGGGTTCCTTCATTTAGGTTCTGGGCAACATTAGAAACTCTGTCAATTATTAGAAGATATAACTGTTCCTGTCCGCAATACTGTTTAGCTAAGCAGGCAATAGAATTTTTGGACACTGAGAGAGTGTAACGCTCATCGTTTGGGTCCTTGGACCATCGGCCTACATTTCACTAGTCTCGCTCTTTTTAGCGTCGGATCGGTTGTCCCTGATGTCTATCGCCCAGCGTTTTTTTCATTCAGTTTTCCTGTTTCTAAGTCTGTAGGTTTACACCGTCGCCATCGAGGAGCGAGAAAGAGGATCCAAGCCATCTGTGCCGTGAGTTCTTTTTTGTTATTCACATTCCCAGACTTTACCATCACTACTTCTTTTTAGAGTGTTCGTTTTAAGATATTTTTAGCGTCACTGCTATCTGTATCCGCAGTGGGCGATCACCTATCATGCGCATACTCTGTAGTTGTCAAACACCGTGTAATATTTGCTGTTCGTGTCCTCTATAGGGGTTACACTCGCACTATGCAAGACGACGAAGAGTCAGAGCATCGGTCCAGAGTAAGAGGCATCACCTATGTTGCTAATTCTTGTTACCTTTTAGCGTCCTCCATCACATTTTTCTTGGATACAAGTGATGAAACGTTCATGACACAGTCTTGGAGGACTGGCGCTATCCACATTATTTTTCAAGGTCTGCAGGTTCTGTATAGCGTCTAGACTGTGCTGGGGGCGTCGGCCCACGTTACATAAACCGCTTGCCCCTTGATATCGTAGTTGCCCAGTCGACTGTGAGACTGAAATCCTTGTCCAGGCGGACCTCTCTTACTTCCTTCACGGGACCGTATGACCACAAAACTTCGTCAACACTCATTGTGCAAGTGATGATGGACTACTCCTCTGTACATTGCTCTTTATAAATATCTCTTATTCCCAGTCAATATATGTGTTTTCATCAACATCTAAGGACGCCGTGGAAGCGAGCTGGAGGTACGGTAGTGTGTATCTTACTTTGATCCAGTGAAAATAGTTTGAACTGCTAGGGACGTCTTATAACTTCCTTTCATTTGTATTTTGTAAGCTGTTTATTTGATTCTGCCTGAATAAGCGCTTGGATTCTGAAGGATTGCAATTTGAAGAGTACAGTTTCTTCTTACATCTTTTCTTTAGCTTTTTGTTTACAGTATTTCGTAACTCTATGAATGAATGTCCTGTGCTTCTTCAGAGATTGTGGCCTCTGACCCAAAACCTTATTGACGGTCATGCTCATCAATGATCTGAATCTCGCGTTACCATCACCTTAGCCATATAGTCTTTGATTCTTTGATTTCTTTCGATAAATGTTTTATTATTTCGCCCCCCTTTCCCCCTCCCCCCCCCCCTTCCTATGTCCGTGTTTACCGATACTCTGCTGAGGGACCTCGAGGAGTCTGAGTCTGTGCACACAGTTCGTTTGGTGTCAATCATAGTAGAATAGGGTCTGGTTTTGCTCCTACATCCTTATAACCCGCTACCGGTTCTCTGGTGAGGAAGAGTTGGAGAAATAATGACTTTGTATTTCGTTTTGAAAGCGTTACGGGTTCACGTGATTTTTATTAATGTGTTAAAACTTCTCTTGGTGAGCAGACGACAGTGTCAATATATCCTTGTAAGCTCTCAGTTATCGTTTTACGTTGTACACGATTTGTCATCAGGGCAGGACGATTAACAAAGCAATCTCATAAAAGTCCCCTGTGTAGGTCTGTTAGCGGACCGTGGTCAACCTACGAGTTTATGCTTACCGCGTCATCTCCAAATGATAACTTTCTTATCTCCTATACCATTTAAGCGTATTGTTGTTCGATAGCGTGGGTTCCGTATACGTATGGTTCGATCTTACCGATGTTTACCCTGACATATCCTTACATCATACTTGTCATGTTACCTTATGGTTTAGTGGATGGGGGAGAACGTGAGTGTTCTGTATCCATTGCAGATGCTGAGAGTAGCTTGTGGTCCTTCTTTGTCGTGCAGGGTGAGTATATCACTTGACGTCTGGTGACGACGGTCCTGCCTTCAAGCAACATCAATCGTCCTGCAGGAACGCAGGTGTTTTGGGGGTTGAACATCAAACGTCCGGAGGTGAACCTGTTACGGCTGCCTCATCTGGTCATTTTTCCTCTTCTTCTTCTTGCTTGTTGGTTCGGTTGTCTGGTTTCAGTTTTTACAGATCCCTGTTGTTTTTCGTAAACTCTGACTCAGGATAGGTTTTGTACTGTTTTTTCTAGAAATTACGGCCCTGTGGCCAGGAGTTCCTTCTCTGAAACTGTTTTTTATACTTTTGCTTTTATTTAGCTTTCCTAACAAACGAGAGTTTATACTGAAGGGGGGGGGGGGGGGAGTATAGGTCCTTCCTCCTTTGAAGCCATTGTTTAAACTGACAAATGTGACTCGGTTTTAGTACTTCTAATACACTAAACTACTTTACTTGGGCAGTTCAACTGTACTAAAGAAGAGGGCTCGTTTTTTATGCTTTCTTAGAAAAGCGTACGACCTGCTTTAGTGACAACCCACGGTTACCTAGCCCTCTTAGGTAAACTGGTTCTCGGTTATGTCTGTACAGGTCTTATCCATCAGGTCCGCTGAAACACAAAGGTCCTTTTTCCATCCGTCTCTCTCAATGTGGGTTATCTCAGCCTACGCAGTTATACTTGTCACTCTCCAGCGTGCTTTATCCATATATTGTTTCATGATTGCTCTATAGGTCTGTTTACACCCTACTGTGTATTGTGAATGCATGTAAGAGTTTGATGTAACCAGAAATTCTCACTTGGGATTAGCTCCTGGTAAAACTCCTCCAAGCCTCAAAAAACTGTTTGGTATTTGTAATTGAGTTAAGTCCCCGTTCACGCAGTGTTTATTCCGGGAAACTTACTCGCAGTACATTGGTTATACGGTCCGGTAATAGCCAATTTTGAGAAATTCTGTTCGTAATACAGACTTTGGACAAAAGATAGGTTTTACGCAAACCAGCAAAAATCTTTCTTCCTTTGAAACCTCGCGGTTAAACCGTCTGGGGGACGGGGCCGTAACCCTACGTTGTAGCTAATGTCCAATGTAGCACTTTGAAGCTGAGAGCACGGATTGTAGTGTATCTTTGATCAGGGTTCCTGATTGGTTATTTTTCTCTCTCTGTAATGAGAAATACAGCGAGCTGGCATTTGCGGTATGTTACACCCGTTACTGGGAGCATCCTTATACAGGTCTTGCGTCAAAGTTTACACTACCCCCCCCCCCCCCCCCCACCCCCCCCCCCCCCCCCCCCTCATGAGCGTTTTCTCTAACGGGGATACGATTTGAACCGAATTGATCGGGAGGAAAAAACGGTGCTGAATCTGGATAACATGTTCTGTGGGATTTCTTACCGTTTACTATTTATGCATTGTCCTCGTGGTTACACCACGAGGTTACGAGCTGGTTACCCTTTGTTTTGACTCTTCTTTTTTCACAATACTCCTAATCCCTTTATCGCGATTGTAGAAAACCGTTCGCTTCGCTGAAATCATTTAACAAGATTACGGGTGGTAGGGAACTAGGCACTGTACATCCCTACCACGCTTGTATGTTCTCCAGCACTCTACTTATTGAAGAGAAAACCATTCGTGGTCCGCGTCTGCTACAGTAATTATCCGCATAAACTTTTCTTATCGGCATGAGTTACCTAGGTGCACAGGTTTGAATGGACACTTTGTTGGATCTCTGGAGTTGAGAAAACCTTATGAGGGTATTGTAGTGGTATATCCGTTACCATCATGGATTCTTGAAATGAAAAAACTATCGATTTCCGATACGATTACCTGCCTTTATTCAATGTCCACACAGTCCTTTGCATATGGACCAGGATAGACCGTGTCTGTGCTTTCCAACGCCAGAGCACACCATTTGTTTTAAACTTTTCAAAAGTCTATTATCGGTATTGACGTGGTCACTGGTATGCAATCGGTGAAGGTTTGTTTTCGTCTTTGTTTGAATAGTACGATAAAGTTGGGCATTGTCTTCTAACGAGCTCAGTTTGGGTATATGGCTGTAGGGTCTGACCTAGGTAGAATGTGTCAATATTCTTGTATGTGTGTCTACCCCATGGTGAGAGTAGTTTCGTTATATCTGTTATGTTTTTCACAGCGCTATTGTCGTTGCGAATATCCATTACTGAATATTTCTGTTTAGCCTCACTCGGGTGTATGGGACAGAATTGCATTGTCATCATTACTGCGTGTTGTATGCCCGATCTCTTTCGGCATAAATCGTTGGATAGTGAGCTTGGTACTTTGGCTTGGTAGAGTTGATTTTGAAAACACTCGTAAAACATTTTCCAAATCTCAAAAGCGTTTTTAGGATCTACCAATAGGGTTAAAACAGTACGTTCCAGTTTTACCGCAATTGGACGGTTCCAACAATTAATTCCGCGAAATCGTGTAAGGTAGCCAGAGGACCGTTTATTTATTTGTACGATTCATACCACCACCTACCAAACTCGGTCAAAAGTCTTTCACTGGTAATTTCACAGAGTTTTGACGAATTCAGGTCTCATTGTCGAAGATAAACTAAGTTTGTGCTACAGTTATTATGACATAGATATATTATAAGTAAACACGAGGCTGAACTGGTAGCCCCTTCCTGGACGTTGGAGCGCACAGCTGCATTCCGCTCCCACGCAGCGGCCTGGGTGCAGCTGCATTCCGGTCCCACGTACTGCCAGTTTGCAATGTCACTACTCACTCCAGTGTGTGGTGATGTCATGCTTGCTGCTCACCCATGGTGTCACTGTTTTTATCGAAACCCTTGCCATCTAACACAAGTTACTTTGTCTCCTTTTCCGCCTCAAACACTTTCTCAAAACTAGGATAATACATTACCAGTTTTGGACCTGAGGGAGTTCTTGTTCATAAAAAACCACCTTTCATAGACTTCACCTTGTAGAGTCTTGGTAAAAATGTTACGTTAACGGGTCAGGGTATTTGTAGGGTTTTTATTTGCAATATACTGTAAAATACTTCATTTGTCACAGGTATTAGGCAGATAACCTTTTTTTAAAAAAACTCCTTTGTATTTGCTAATCCATTAACCCTTTATCGTTTTTAGCTTGAATTTAGTGATTTTAAATTTTTTGTTTTCTTTTTAGTGGTTTTGTTTTTAAAAACGGACAAGGATTTGTTTTTTACGTGTTTCTGGTTAAACGTCCTTTTGGTTTTTCATACCGGATTGTTCTCTGTGGGAATTTTTTATTGTGTACTCCTTGACTTATATTCAGATAGCAATTACTTGCAACCATTCGTTTACTTCCACGTGTCCCGTGAATTTTCTATACAATTTTCTCTTTTAATGTTCTGATTTAGACGCGCTCTATCAATTAGAGCTTTTCAGATGTGAGGTTAGGTCGAGTAAAGGGTTTATTTTTAGATTATCTGTCCATCTAGCTTTTTGACGTGAGTGTCTGTACCACTCCTTTACCCTGAATCAGTTCTGAAGGTTTTTCATCTTGTGTTTTTGACAGTAATAGGTTCTAGTGCCGATGGCAGCCGACTTCTTGCACCGGTCTTGTTTTTTAAAGGAATGGCGGAAACGCAAAAAAGGGGGTTTTTACTAAAAAGCAGTTTATCATTGTCAATATATACTTGTAACCTTTGTTCACCCCTTGAATACGGGATCACTCTCTACTAGGTCAGGCCTGGTATAGATCATTTGAGTCCCTCTCAGCCGTAACCCTGCGTCGTGGGATTATTTTTCCTAGCCGGTTGGTGTGCAGTTCTTTCGCTATAGCGTCCCATTCTTGTTAAATGAAAGAAAAAAATCTGTATTACCGGTTATTTCATATTTAGTCATAAGATGGTGTGGTATGGTTTGGAGACACCCACACATCGAACACTTAGCAAATGCTCGATGCCCAGGTTAAACAGTTATTTTGATTTTGGAGGGCCAGTCCAGAAGTAATCCTGAGTTTTGGTCGCCCCGGTGACCAAATACTGTTCCAATCCCTTGTTGCTTAGGGGACAGACTGGAATAAGCGCACATGGCAACGCCCGTGCCTTATAGTAAAAGAGCCGATTGTTACACGATGTGCACTCCCATTAAACTACGCCATTGTTTTGGTAATAATGTATCTTCCCGTGAACGTAATACGGCGGTCTCGACGATTCTTTTTGTGCCAAAACAGCTGAAACGGTCACGAGCACACATCATGACAAAGTACTGCGGTAGTCGCGTCCGTCCGTGAAACTTCTTTGTATCTGACTACCAATTGCAAAGCAGGCATTCGGCGATTGTGTTAGATTTAATTTTCCCGACGGATGGAATTCGGGGAATCTGTGATATAATCGTAAGAAGCGAATAGGATGTTGGGCAATTTGCCCGCAGACAAAAAGGTTCATAGAAGGCTCTTTGGGTTCCACGCCATGATTTGAGAATGAAGTGCTTCTCCCAACCCACCACCACTGCCTCCACGGTTACTCTCCACCACCGACTCCCCCAGCTGATGACCGCCACACTTTGCACAAAGATAAGTGTTTACCCACAGTATTTACAATTTTTACAGTAATATCAACACTATATTACATTTGTAATCTGCCATGGCTGATCCGGTCCCATCACTATCTCCCACACATTCACACTTGATCCCAAGGAAATTATGGGGGTTTAGTCCACCTGAGAGGATTCACATTCACACCCCCTAAGGGGCCACGAAACACCTCTCGGCACAGATTCACCCGGCATAAGAGTACATCTATGGGTTTTAGCCCGTCCTCGATTGCACACACACATTCACAAAAATGAATCCCAAGGAATTATGGAGAAGGTTTAGGTGCCACCTGAAGGATTCGCAACCCATCCGTCCGGGACCTCAGTGGCCCATACACCACACACCCACTCAGGCTTTTGGTGTCGGTCTGCGGGAGGGCCGGGTAGCAGCGCAGTGACAGGAAAGTCAGTGGACGCTGTGGTTGGGTAGTGGGGGTTTACACGGTTGCGAGTGAGAGCGTTCAGTCTCAGGTCAGTGAATGGAAGAGAAGCAAGCAATCTACTCGATCAATCGCGGGGAGAAGTTTAAAGAGGATGAGGGTGCGTAAAAAGTATTGACCTACGAAAGGTTATTGATTGTGGGGTGTCTGTGGTTAGAAAGAGTGAAGGAGGCTTATATTTACACCCACTGTGAGTATTTACTACAACTCATTACTAATCATTTAGAAAACTTTACTATAGCCATCGGTAGTGTCTCATACTCTCCTTTCCCGCTTACGCTTAGGCCCGGGTAATTTTAAATAGTTTAGTCTCTTTCTACGGGTATAAATATGTTTTTGTCTTTTGTCCCGTCTAATACGGTTTGTTCTGTTATTTCCTAGAGTTTGGATCCGTTTACACTAAGCACCATTTCTTTTAATTTTTCAAAAATTTACGACGTTTACTAGTTTTTAAATTTTAGAGTGAGAACCTTCTTTAATTTTACAGACTTCAACTAACGAATTTTTATTTGTGGACCACACTAAGTAGGCATAGGTTTTTAGGCACCACACAGAAACGGAATTCTACAATGTATGGACCCGGGGACCGTAGTCGCGACCAACTCATCCGGTCATCTCCCGAGGTTAGTCACCGGTAGGAAACTTTATACATGCGATTTTTTTGTATGTACAGGATACACTTGTCTGTGTCATAGTAAAGGACTTGAGATTGTAGCTGTTCCAAAGTGTTCATACAGTTTTAACCTCGCCGTGAGATTGTGGTTTAAAAGCGGCCAAGGACGAACGTTGAACGGTTGCATGAGGGAACTCGCTAACCTCTTTCTATGTTTTGCCAATTTTCGAGGAGAACCTCTCTTGTTAATTTCTTGAACCGTATTTACTTGTGTACCGGGACTGGTTTGTTTAGTAGTTTGAAAAATGTGTCGGGTGATTCGTTATTATCGATGATGTTCTTTGTCTGGTTCTCTCTTCTGTCCGAATTTTCCCCCAAAAACGAATTTAGCATGTAATTTGTGCTTAGGAGAGAAGCGGATTGCCCGCGTTCTTTTCACAATTTTTGTTTTGGTCAAGTCTGATACCTTCATGTTCAAAAGATTTTTTAATGTACGATTCTTTGTCCTGGATTTCAGTGAGACACCAGGAAGGGTTTATCTAGCCGATGCCTCCTGCTTGATTTTTAAAAATTTATTTACACAAGGTCTGTTGACGAGTCCGCCAATCCTCATAGGTCACTACCTCGTATTTCCCATAATTCGTTTACTTTCTAAAATGGTATAGCCTTTTTTTTCTTCAGCTTTTCTAATTTTCTGCATCGTCCATGTCACCTGTCAATGCTTCTTCTCCTTCCGTTGGTGGTGTGGGCACTCAGTCACCCGAGTACACTGTCCTCCCCCACACGTCCTACTTAAAACAAAACATTTAAAATTTAAAATCGTTCAATGCGTGTAGGGAGAAGAACCGGGTGTTACAACTTTAAGCGGAGGCAGGACTTTTACCATTTAAGAAGACCTTCAGCCTGCATGCCTTCGCCCCCTACATTCTCTGTCACCCACATAGATTTTTGGATGAGATTTTACGTACATTTTAAATAATTCTATTAACAAAAGGATAGAGAGAGAGCATACGATCCACATAACTGTATTATAGACTCCCCCTCTGCACACTTGTGAGTATGTTCTTGCGTTGCCGGTTTTACCACCAAATGAAGGCGGTCTCATGGATTAAGTGGGAGCCTTCCCGGGGGCGTGTTTAGAATTGGTAATGTATTTTGGTATGCCTGCCAATCTAGGATCTTTTTTTTCACTTTTCTGTAAATTCACACTCTCACCCATCTCCTCAGATAACTTCATATCCGGAATTTTGGAGTTTAGCTATTTTGGATTTGGTCCTTTCGTACTTCAGAAGATGCAAAGAGTCTGAGGGATCATCTAGATTAAGGGCACTTGCCCCTCTCATACTTGTAACATTTAGGGGGCACCCGTGGAAATAACAACCACTTGAATTTCATACACGCGTTCAACCGTCGCGAAACCGTTCTAATTTCATAACGGCAAATTTTGAACTTCTCTTTACCGCCCTGCATGCTGAATTCGGGACGCCGCGCTGATCCTCCTCCCAATGTCAGCCACTGCAAAGCGGATGGGAGATTGCTTGGTCAACCAAGTCTTGTATCCATTTGTTAGGGACCTGCCAATAGTATTGGGGTGTTTTAAGAAACTTACGTCTAAACACCAAGTTACAGGGCGCTGGTACATGGTCACGGCTTCCATGAAACGGGGTCTACGTTGTACATTCTTCGAGAAACATTGCCTCTGAATTTTATACACGCCTGCGCCAATATGTCTACATCTGAAATACAATATTCCAATAAGTTCTTTTTGGAAATCAAAAACACTACGTTTTTGTCGACCTTTTGGTTCATTATGCCAAATTTCAAAATCTGTATAACTTTTTTCTCGAACATCGATTCAGGGCAGTAGTATTCCTTGGGGTGGGATGGGGCCTACATATGTTTTGGTTTGCCAGAGGTTGTTAAACAAGTGAGGGAAAAGCTAACCCTTCTTCTTCTCTGGGGGTAGATCAAAGGCTTTGTTGAGTTGCTGAGAGGGCCATTGGGGAAATAGTTCAGTGAGTCGATAAAGTCTCACGTTTGTCCAATTCCATGAGACATTGACTTTGGTGCACACAGCATAATTAGCTCTGGACTGATTTATGTGTCTGTTCCAGTACGTATTTTAATGATGAATCTGAAAAATCAAAGCCTGACCGTTTATGGAGCCATTACACAAACGTTTTTGAAATTTTTTTCTAACATACCATACAATAACCATGAATTTAACACGTACGGATTCTTGTCTGAAGACTCGAGTGCGGGGATTACAATGTTCACCAATTTCCACCACCGATACATTTGAAACAGAATTGTTGCGGAGAACACATAGATTTTACTTTATGAAACTTTTTTATCATCAATGTACTCGTCCTGTGCTTGTTTCCAGATCGAAAAATATGAATAGTTAATCTTCTGTTTTGGGCTTGCCAGTGTCGACTCGCATGTAGCACTGGTGGTTTTTTGGCGGCCTTTTGAAAAAATTACAGATTTTTTACAGAAAACTTCCCCGCACACGTGTTTCGATTTTACGGCTGTTTCAGAGAAATACGAGTCTTTGACATTGTTTGCATTTATTAACAGATTTACACCGTTCACCCTGGTGAGCCGCGAAACATATTTGATTTTTTTTTTAGCAGTTATGTTACAATCTTGGAACAAAAACTATTCCTCCATGCTCCTATTTACCAGGGCGGGAAGGAAGAAGAAACTGTCTGATACGCCAGGACAGAAGTCTTGTGCCATCTTGTGATCACCTTTGTGGTCGTAAGGGACATGGCCACGCCCTCACAATTTTAAGAGGTTTAACAGCAAACTGGCTGCACGTGAGGGATTGTGGATCACATTGTAGTGGCCGTTTATTGATGATAAAGTAGGGTTAATTTTATACAGAGCACTTTCATTTATTACCGTTAAAATTACACGTCCCTACCCCTTACTGTTATAGGGTAAAATGTAATATTATTATTTTTTGAGGTTGCTCTTGAAATTTTGAAAGTTCGTGGAACACCAGCCGCTCCCTGGTTCTGAGAAAAATTTGGACCCGGCTCTGTTGGTCATCAATTTTTGGGCTCTAAGAGTTGTGTCGCTTACCCTTGTCCTGCTGCCTTAATTGCTTTGTTGAACTGAGGATATTTTTTGGCGTCGTAGGCTTTTTGCTAACCACTATAGTCGGGGCAGACACAGATTGTCCACATTTTTCTATCGATACAAATACCTGTTCGTGCTTTTACATTCTTCGTTGTGAAAATTATTGTACAGCCAGAGGTCTTCTGGAACCACCACTACCAACAGGGAGATTGACACGGCGTACATTCGACTTTGAACGTTTCGGTAGATTTGTACAGAGTCCGGCAGTTACTTTGAATTTATCCCCCGAATACTTTCAAATAGGAAATCGTCTTTGACCTGAGCAGCAAGGTTCGAAAATGACACGTTAGCCCCGTTCTTTTACGTTTTAAAATTTATGACTCTATGAAGTGTAAATCCGAGGGTAGTCCGAATCAGTGCAATTGTGCTTTTCATTTCATTTTACAATTTTAGAAAATCCCGTCCACTTTAGCCAATCGATCTTCATTGAATGCTTTTCAGGGGACGGGGATTGTAAAAAATTAAAGGTGGTCTTTAGTAACAGTATTACCCTATATTTTTTTATGTTTTAAGTCTCGTTTTTTACCTAGCGTTTTTACAGGATCAAAATCCACTATCCATATTTACAGGTTCGGAATCTACTTCAATATTTTCGTTAAGGGACATGTTTTACAATATGGTATGATATAGAAAAAACGATATTTACGTTAGAAAGCAAGAACTAAGATGATTAAAAAGCTTAAACTTGCTATTAGGTAACGATAATTTCTATTTAGATTAAAGAAAATAATTACAAGAATAGTATTAACGGTAATTGAAATAAGTATTTAGTAAAAGTAAAATATATTTTCAACGTTTTAGAGTGAATTAATTTTACTCGAGTAATATCAAAAGATCGGTAATTGTTTTAAATATTTGTGTTAAACTCAGAGCGGACACAACAGGTCCTTTCTCCCTTGACCTCCCGCACGGATCTGACGGGAGAGAGAGGAGAGGAAGGTTCAGTGCCGGCCTTTCAGGTTCCACCAATTCAGAGCGCTTAGATACTATTTACCATCCAAAATTCAAGGACGGCGCTTATTCCAGCCAGTGGGGGAAGCGCGGAAATTTTCTTGTTCAGAACTGGCTCTAATCATGGTCTATTTATGTTACAGACTTCCCTCTGATGACGTACCCACCAAATATTTGCTATCTGTGTGGCGGGGAGTGAAGAGTGCCAATGTGGATAGTTGTTTAGAAAACTAGTATAATTAATTAGTTTTTTTTACCCAAAAAAATTGTTTTATTTAAACTCCTGGAAACCCCTATGCTCAGCTCTAAATCAATCACACAATTATAAGGTACGTTTCGTCCTTTATTTCTCTCTGTTTAGTTTACTTTTCCCGCCCTTTGTTTATTTGAGGTTATGTTTCCCGGTTTCCGCCAATTTTTCACTAATTTGGAGGTTATGTTCTACTGTTCCCGCCAATTTCACAATTGAGGTTATGTTCTACTGTTTCCCGCCAATTTCACAATTGAGGTTATGTTCTACTGTTCCCGCAAATTTCCACAATTTGAGGGTGATGTTCTACTTGTTCCCGCCAAATTCATCATGGGCGCAGCCATATTGGAATTCCACTCCCGTCCCTCGTTTCTCCCTCACCGGACCCAACAAATCACCGATTTTACCGAAAAAAAACACCGATTTTCACACCCAAAAATCACGAATTTTACAGAAAAAACAGGTTTTGGACATCCCCAGAAATTCACACCCCAAAACACTAGGATAAGAGGTGTGAATGCAGGGGAAATTTCTCCCGGCACATGAGGGAATTTCTCCCACACCACTTTTTTTTGATCACGTGATACCATGGGCGCCGCCAATCTTGGTTCACGTGACCCCCTCTCGACCAATCAGAGCGCGGGGCAAGATCCGGGCGGGTTTTCTCTCTACTTAACAATAATCAGAAAAATAAATAAACAAGTTCACACACTTCCTGTCGATCGGCGCGAAAAAAAGCACAGCGAGACGGCACAGGCGCAGGAAGTTACAAAATAACAATTTCGATTCATCCCTCTCACCACCAAAACAAAAACCCCGGGCCCGCAGAGGGTAAGAAAACACGTAACCAAGCTCTGCTACCATTTTGTCCCGAGTAAGCGAAATAGACAGGAGGTCTCGGAAGCGCGCCCCTCCCCAAACTCGGAGCAAAGCATAAAAAAAACCACATTTGCCACTAGTGGGAAGAGAGACAAAGAGAGACAATCGACTTCGAGGAACGTGATTTATAATTAAGAGAGGTGGCGAGCATTTTTATACAAAAAATACAATTACTTCAGCACCACGGTGCCACCGCGTTATAACTTAAAAACTAAATAACAAAAAGGAATAAATTCCAAATATAGACAATAAACATAATAAATAGAAATAATAACATAATAAATAAATAATATAATATAGAGAATTTGATATATAAATAACCAATTTCAGGTACGGCATGTAGGAAAAATTATCTTTAACTGGTAAGTGTTAATGAACTGAGGGGAGGGATAAAGGTTGCGTAGAATTTTCTAGGCCCACTATTTTTTAAAAAGTAATTTGTGATTTCAGGTTTGTAGCCCCAAAAAGTAAGAAAAAAAAGCATTTTTAAAAGCCGATTTTCGGAAGGAGGCGGGGGCTTAGTTGCCCTCCACGAATCCGAATTAAAGATGAAATCCTCCCCTTCAGTTCATGTAACTAAACTAAATACACACTAGTCTTAACACTGGCCCCTCCTCCAGATCTAATATCTGGCAGCGCTCCCTGCACCCCAATCCTCGCAAGGTTCAGTATAAGAACAAGTAAAAAACCATTTTGGATCCAAACCTTGTTCCAGATGAAAATGGAATATGAGCACATTTAACACTCCGGTTGGATGCCGGTACAGGAGCGCTAGGCAGGGCACCGGGCATTCAGTTTTGGTTTCAGTGGTTTCATTGGGCAGACTCGCCGCACCAGTCCCGCTGACGGCACTCACGTGGGACCCTAATGAAGCCCAAAACATAACCAGTAGATATTTAGAAAAATGTTTATTGTAACCTGAGAAATAATAAAAACTTAATTATGTTTGCCACAAAGTATATATAAAATATTTAAATTTAACAAATTTAAAAAATAACGATCTGTAACTAACAGTACCTTTTTAAGTATTGAAAAAATGTTTCCTAAAAATAACTCAAAACACCAAAGTATTTTAAGATACACTACTTGGGTGACAACATTAAATATTACATTGGCTAGAAACAGCCATACTAAATGATTAAGTGGTGATAACATTTACAAGTAACTATAATTCGCTGGATTTTAATCATTCTAATTATAATATTACAATAATTTAGATTTTATTATTTTAAAATATGAATTGTGTAAGGTAGGGCCTAATAATAATTATATAATTTACAAATAATAACAGTACATTATTTCCCAAAATAACAATAAATTAAATTATAATCCGTTCACGCTACTATAAGGCAATCAATTAATTTAAACAATAAAATGAAAATCATGAATGTTGTCCACCCAATTTTGCACGCAACACAAAAAACACGAGGTCACAAAAATTTGCAAAGTCTGTACCGTCTCGCTTACACTAAATAAAAACAAGGTGATACTAAATAAATAAATTCCGTTCGCCGAACGGATCACATTCAGAATAATCAATGAACCTACTGTTCCTGAGGAAGCTGATTAAACTCGGAACATTGATGCCCCCTGATCTAACTTGTCAGCTGGGAATTCCGCACTTCTCGACACACTGCGCTCCACACCCATCCTTTCGCTAGACGTCAGTATTCGACCAGTACTTGTTCCACAGCACCTTTCCTCGCTCTCCAGCTGCTGGCGACCAACAGCTTGCCGGACGCATTGATCTGTTTTGTACAGGTGAGGAGGCCTTCAAAAGATAGTTTTTGGACTGGAGGGCACTGCATTGGAATCTGTATTCGGCAATCAAAAACTGTAGTTATTAGTATAAACATATGGTGCATGTTTCATTTAGTTTTTTTTTTTTTCCAAATTCTATTTACTTATTCACGATCCCCAAATATTTATTATAATTTTTGTTATTTATTTTGTATCGTTGTTAAAATTTGTTATGTATTCTATAGATTTCTATTTTGTTACTCTAAATACTGTTAATATTTATTACCATATAAGTGTAGATTCTTATTTTAACCTTATACTAGTATAGTTATATTTATTGTAAATTCATTAGCTTTATTATTGTTATTGTTGATAAGGGTTTGGCTGTTATGTGTCCCTGCATGTTTTGGCTTGGTGCTTGAGCTAGGGCTTAGCACCTAAATTAGTTTAAAGGTCCAATTGCATGTTTGGCTGTGGGCCTCTGTGTTTATAAGTACTATAGTCATCTTGAGAAAACTTGTAAAACTGTAAACCCGTTGTTAAATTGGGTCTTTTGACCGTTGGAAGTTAAATAAATAAATAAATAAATAAATAAATTTAAATTAGAAAGCACGGCGCGCAAAATATAAATAAACTTAACCGGCAAGATAATTAATTAACAAAATTTAGAAACGTACGAAAGACAGGAAAGAACACTTTGCGACACGAACAACGTACACGAGGAACACAAGTTACAAAAAATAATATATAAATACTATTTTAACTATAACTACGATAATATATGTTCTGCGTGGGAGAGAAAAACCGCCAAACAAAATAATAAGTTAAGAAGGTGAGAGAGACCAATTACCTGCCAAAAGTAGAGGAGCTAGGCCAGCCATGGGGAAACGGGAAGAGCAGAGAACAGCCAGCAGAAAAACAGTAGCTTCTCCGAACCGTGTTCTGACCGCTCCGAACAGTAGCCGGTGGCTCCGGTGAACAGCTGGTCGAGTAAACTAGTCAAGGTCAACCAGCTGACCTCAACCAAAACAGTCCAACCAGGCAGAAAATCAATACTTGACGGCGTGACTCCCCCACCGACTGACAAGGAGTGGCCGAGGTTGGGAGAAAAGGTAAAGACAAAAAATAAATTATCCAAACTGAGCCCCGCAGGCTCATATCTTCCCCTTTTTCTTTTTGGCATTTCGTTTTAGTTTTCTTTTATTTTTAAAGCATTCTCTGAAGGTTGCTTTGTTGGCATTTAAAAACCCTATTTTGGATCAATTTGTTTTAGGCCACTAACAATTTTCTCCAGCATTACCACATACTTTCTGAATAACTTGCACCTTACCCAGAGCACCTCAGTTACAAGCAATTATGGCATCTAAAACTCCAACTTTTAATGTTTTTATTCAAACAAAGTTGTTTTTGGGAATTCTCGTCCAGATGACGTTATTTAATGACTCATTTGGGATTTTTGTGTGCGGCCATAAAGACATTTTTGAAGTAAAATTGTGTATTTGAAAGGTCCTTAAAAATATGTTTTATTTCCAGCATAATAGGCTCAGGCACTGCATTTTTATGGGTATATTCATCACCTGAAAACAGGCACTTTTGGTATTTGCACCGTGACGATTCACCCTTTGGGCAATGTTCGTGCTGGGGAAGTTGTCGGTCCGAAAGCAGATGAAAATATATCGCCTACAACCGCCTTTCTCGATTTATCAACATTTTCAAGGTTGTCTCAGATTGCTTTACCATAATTTGTTTGAATACTGTCAATAATTGCATCAGTAAACTATCTGATGCAATCTACGTAAACGAACTACCCATCCTTTTTGGTCCGTGTCCTTATACACTCCAACTTACTGATTTTGATA
Organism: Homalodisca vitripennis; assembly: GCF_021130785.1. Classification (NCBI taxonomy): domain Eukaryota; kingdom Metazoa; phylum Arthropoda; class Insecta; order Hemiptera; family Cicadellidae; genus Homalodisca; species Homalodisca vitripennis. The sequence continues at coordinate 47,673,573 of NC_060213.1, forward strand.
CTATACACCATATGGCTTGGCCTGCTCAACAGATGAAAAAGCAGAGCTGTCACCACCACCTATATATATTATAATATATATATATATATATATATATATATATTTATATATATATATTATATTGTTCTGACACGATGGCTAAGTGAGATTTGAGAGGTAAGGAAAATCTAGGTCGGTATGGCATTCTTTTAAATATTTTTTTAAGTGTAAATTCAAATTAGTTATCAAAGTGTTATATATCAAAATGCTCGGAAATATATTTAAGAATCTAAAAAAATATAAAACTATAAAATTTATTTATTTTTTTTATTATTTTGACTACAAGGTTCCCTTAACATAGATACTAGATTCACTGGCATAAACCCAAGTCAGCCGCCACGTTTAAGTGCTTCTTAGCCTTTCTCTTCAGTAAAAATTCATCTCTTGTCCAGTCGGCTGATAAATTTAACTTATAATAGGCCTTTCACCATCTTCGCCTACTGTACCCATCCGATGAGCAACATCCACAAGATTTGTGGACCAGTCCTTGAAGTTTATTGCCATCGCCAATCGTTTAATCACGTTTAATACCACTTCGTTTTTTACTTCTAATATAACCGTTCACACTGTACTAAATTGTTCCCGGTGTGAGGTATTGGTTCAAGATCGTTTAACTTCCGTTCTAAATCACGAACCTTAGACTTAATTTAATGTTCTCGTTTTTAACACACCACCAACCTCACTAAACACACATATCGACTCTCGTGTCTTGCTTTTCTTAATAGACTCTGATAGATCCTTAATTGTTATTATAACAGAGCTCAACTGACGTGGCCAAATCAACTTGTTCCTGCTGAATAACTTTCATAACAGTACTTTTTGCCTTAATAGAAATAATTATCGTATTGATTTTCTTTTTTACGTTTACTTCCCGGGTTAAAAAAGTTATGGGTAGTAACTGCGTTCTGTAAAAATGTTGTGCTGTATCTGACTTGAGGAGGGATAAGATGCACTATACTCGTTTCTTAGTCCTTATCACGTTAGACGGCAGGAAGGGTAACTCTGATTCAGTTCCTACCAGTGAAAGGAAACGTAGAACTTAACGTCCTCAAACTTGGTTTAAACGAAAAAAGTGGATTGAAATGAAAGTAGTATGCAGACCAAAGCACGGCCACTCTATCGTGAATAAGTAGCTGTTTACTGAGTATTAGCAATTCACTTCACGCTCTTTACATTGTACTCTGTGGAAGGTAGAAAGAATATTCAGTCTTCTAATAACTTTGTGTAGGCCGTATTTTTTTAATTTTGTGATTTTTAAATATTATTAAACTACGTACATGGGCAACTAAACTTATTACATTAGGTTGGTTTTGAAATTAATTGATCTTATTTATAACATGAACTTGCAAAAACCTTATAGTTAAGGATATTATAATATATAACTTACCACGGTAGTTAGAACGTTTTGCAGTATATATTATACTTGCAGTCCAGTGCAGACTAGACAAATTATGAATGCTTATATATCTAGAGGGAACATAATATAATACATCTTTGTGACTAACTTCATACTAATTTCAAACTATGTTCATAATTATCGTAAACTAAGTCAATTCACGAATTGGTTGATAGGTTAGGTCTATTTTGAACTAATTAATTTATTCAAAGAAGAATAACGGTTTATTCAAATAATAATATATCACAGTTATTTATTTTGGAGCAATTTTTACGTGACTTGCGAAAAGTCGTAAACAAAATATCGGAATGGAAAATAAAGGAAAATGAAGTAAATTTTACCAATGAGCGATATTACCCACAACACTGAATTCTGTTAACTCACACGAGGGAACAGAACCACTTAGTATCACTATGCGGAGAAAAGAGACTCTACAGATACTCGAGGAGACTTTTACCACCTCTAATGAATATTTTGATGGTCAGAATCGCTATTACAGATTGAATATAGAGCTTAAGAAATACAAACATCCACTTTCCCTTCCATTCATATACCACTACAACCGTTAAATGGTTAATTTTTACTGTATAATGCAAGGTAGGATTTCGCCAAGCCACGTATCGCGTAACATGCTTCATTGAAGCTCTATGCACAATTTCGAGTCTACAGCTTATTTCCATTACGGAAATATCCTGCAGGTAGACACATAATTGTGAATAATGAAGTGTCTTTACCCCTTAGCAGACCAAAGGGGACAGGCTAGCATAACTGAGTGCTCGGGTTTCCATGACGCAGATTAAATTTAGTGGTTGGATATCCACCATAACATACCTCATTCTGGACTATACAATTAATAAAATGTAATGCAAAATTTAAAATCAACAGGTGAAATTTTCTATGAGATTCTGTGCTTAACGAATAAGACTTTGTCACTTTATTAGGTTAACAATGAGACTAATAACTTGAGTAATAGGTTTCGTTAACGCTGAGCTAGTAGGTTGATCTATGATAAAAGAGTATGTGACGTGAAAAAACAATTAATAACATTAATATTATACACAAGTTGAATAGTATTCGAGTAATATACGTTACAGAGTTATCATATTCAGTGCTTCCAAGTGGAACATATCGATGTAACTTCTCACCATTGCTTAGGTTAAGCTGTTTCTCGAGAGTGTCCGTAGAATAAAACGTGTTTAGGTTATATCCTACAATATAATTACTTCGTGCTATTTTACTGACAAATTTGACTATAGCAATTACCCTGAATATACAATAAAGTCTTTTCAAAATTACCCTTTCGAGATAAGGCATTCGTCGCAATTAACATGCAACTCTGTTTGTACAAGTACAATAAAAAGTGATGTGTATGTCGTATTATTAACGTAATTGCCTAAAAATAGCAAACTACAATTACGTAAAATGTTGTAACAACAATAGTTATTGTTATAAGCATGGTATGCAATAAACTAAACATATCTAATATATATATATATATATATATATATATATATATATATATATATATATATATAAATGTATATATAAAAGTATGTGTGTTTGAGTGTGTGTGTGTGTGTGTGTGTGTGTGTGTGTGTGTTGTGTGTGTGTGGTGTGTGTGTGTTTGTGTAGCTCTCAACAACACCCAAGTGTGATCAAAGGATTGGGATGTTAATCTCATTATCTGGATAACAGTTACCACAATGTAACCCTGTATCCTGCCATTAGTCCTAGGATACTAGACTTTAATTTCAATATTTTTAAGGATTGATGCCAGATAAAACCATATTCGAAGATTATATATGGAACAGGTACCTTTTTCAGTCACATCATTTTGGAGTGTAAGCTGCAAAAAACAAAACAAACACAAGACAGCATATTTTATGTTATAAATAAAGTATACTAATCTAAAAATTATGAAGACTTTATGCTGGATATCAGGTCAAATGTGAATAATTGTACAAATTAACAGTCAAATGCAGGTTGGTTGCTTCATCTACTCCCCACACGCAAAACTGTTTGCCACTTTTACACTAAAAACTTCTTGAAAAACTACTGAACTAGTCTCAACATCACTGCTGCTGATGGTTTACGAGCAATTCTGCAACACCACTTCGAATGCCAGACGGACAATTTTGGTGCACAGTTTTCTATTATATACATTTTTGTATACTATTAATTTTAAAAAAGTATTAAACGAAAGAGTTAAAAACAGGAATTACTGGACAGGAATCAACGGACAAATAATTGTCAATATCTACAAAAAAAACGAGTTCAAAACTCTTAATTTTCCCAAAAACTGTTATTTCAATAAATTTAGGTTTCATTAAACCGTGGTTTCCAATTTGACACCATGACTATGTTATTACACCTGTGAAACATATTGCACTAATACCTCCGTGTAACATGGGAAAATATTATGAAAAACTTTATGTGACAACAAGGTTTTCAGCTGTTATACCAAACTACTATGTTCTTGCGTTTGTTTCTGAGATCCCGGTTGGTATTTAATGTAACGTTTAAAAACTATTCTATGAATTTTTAGGCCTAACCTTAAAAATGATACTCAGTCTGCTACCACCATTTATATGCATTAAAAAAGTAAAATTTTATATATGTGTATGTATTCAGAGTATATATGATTATCTTATTTCTTTAAAAGATGCATTGGTGTAAAGTTCTTGCTGTGAAAATTGCTCAAATTTTTTTAATGATAAATTGTTTTTCGATTAAAGTTTTCTTTTGGATGCATGGGATGATTTAGATTAAATACTCTAAATGTTTTCATTAAGGTTAGCAATATTGTAATACAAAATTTAAATAAAGCCTGCTTTGAAAGCAGATTATTGAACTATAATAACAAAAACGAAACAAATTGCAACTGTAACAACCATGAAGTACGCAAATTATAGTAGATACAACAAAGACACATTTTATTTATAAATTTTTTTTTAATAAACGATTTACTAAGTATAGAACTAAATTTCAACGAAATATTATACATATTTGATTCATAATATAGTTATGTGTCCTATTGTCTCATTTAAGATGTTCTTCTTAATTTTATTTGGCAGTCCAATTATATAATAACTAATACAACGTTTACACCATAAACATATGTATCTATTTTATATAACATGTAACATTAAACATTACATGTAAAATATTAATGCATTATCTGCAATGGTTCCGAGTATATGAAACCTTTAACCTAACGGCACTTAGTTAGTGGTTGGGTTTTTCCGTCTAAAATTTTATTCTCTTGTTACGCAATTAATTACTCACTTTAATAAATACACTAACATTCTAATCTGTGTTTTAGTTTTTGCTATCGACGAGAGGAAAGGGTTATTTAGGATAAATAGTGTTTTGGAGATTAGCCATCGTTATACGGTACAAAATGTGTAGGCGTAACAAGTACATTTGTTTACTAGAGTATTGTGTTTTTACGAGTATAAAACGCAGTTTTAGTTCTGTATTCTTCCCTACGGTCTCAAATATTTTCCCTTTTTCAAGAATTACATTACTGTACATATTTAGATGTTAAAAATAACAATTCTTTCATTCTAATTTTCTAACTCGGAAAATGATTCTTCTTTTTCATTTTCAACTTATTTACCACTCGCTAAGGGGTATCCATTAAGTCTAACAATCCACATTTCAACTTCAATTAAAATGGAGTAGGCCACTGTAGTGTCTTGTGTATGTCACTAACAAACAGTATAACCTTCCGATATATTTTAGTTTTTTTTATTGGTCGTCCGAATTAAATATTATCCTGTATCTTAACAAACTGCAATTAAATACACGTTCATGAAAAGGTTAGTATTTTTTGGCCCTTCAAATTCTTATTTTAATGTATACTGGGCAGGATAAACAATATTAAAAAGGATTAAAAAACTCTCCTCTAAAATTTATAGCTAAAAGTTTTCAGTATTTTTGAATTTGTGTGGTGTTTTTATTGATTCCGCACGATTTATAGAGATTGTGCATTAAGATTAGAGTAAATTTAAATTTAATTGATTAATTTTGAAGAGAAACGAATGCGAGATACTCATACACGTAGTGTTTACAGATTGTCTGTATTGCAACTTGCCTCACGATTACCCCCGATTCCCTCTTGCCACCCAAATATAAACTTCCAGTAAAAATCCTGTTTCCATTTAAAATTCTTCCCATCATTAATGCGTATAAAGCCTAGTTATAAATTTATTAATACTTACAGTTCAACACAATTTACTATCTATAACTTGTCTTGATCGCTATAACTGTTATCACCTTAACCAATTTCTAAGATAGTGATACAATAGTTAATTCAAACAGACAAAATTCAGGCACACTAAAAGTAAATTCAAATCTATTAATTGTTGTATTTTTTTTATATAAAATAAAAGAATTATTAATATTTGGAGCACAAGATAAAATAAGATACGTTACAGGGTAAAAAAGGTATACTGGTTGCTCACAACTAAGAAACAAAAAACAGTGTGTGGGACGTTTTAAAGACATGTCGCCTGTGCAAATTAGGAGATGTCTTTTAACGGTCGAGGACTGTTGTTGTTGTATCTACCAAATCTCCGCACCAGAGGTCAGAGGATTTATTAAACCTTTCTTCTTCCAATTAACAAAGATTATCTTGATTTACTTATAACTACTTATAATTCTAGAAGGATTAATTTTCTATATCTCATTTCTCTTACCCCTTCAAATCATAAGGTAGCTTAGATTAATCCTGAAGGTATAGAGACGTATAGTATCCTGTGTAGTTTATGTGATCCTTTTTGGATGTTGTAACAACTTTTTAATACCATAATTATGAGAAAAATTACTTGAAAATATTGTTTTTTTTGTAATATGTCCCAAACTCATTCTAATTAAATCTCTTTTGTTTTCTTTAAAACGTTTGCAAACAGTACAATATATTTGTTTATCAGCACCATATTGTTTGACAATGATTGTAACATATCTCACTTTTCAGCTGTTTTTTTTAGGTACAAAATGTTGGATATAGATTAAAATTTATCATTACTTTTTAAATCTTATATATCATTTACCCACAAACACCAAATATTACTCAAAAATGGCGTCATAATTAATAAATATAATTTAATTTTTTCAATAATAATTATATATAAAGTATAAATATATATATATATATATTATATATAATTAAGTAATATATTATATACTATAATTTATATATTATGTATATATTTATGTATATATATGTATTTATAGTATAATATATATATCCCCCACCCCCCCCCCCCCCCACCCCCCCCCCCCCCCACCCCCCCCCCCCCCCACCCCCCCCCCCCCCCACCCCCCCCCCCCCCCACCCCCCCCCCCCCAATATCAATAATTCGATTGTGATGGAGGCCACTTATTATACTTCAAGCCCTATCGGAAAATCATCTAATTTGTTTGTGTATACTCCTGAAGGATTAACAAAAAAATATTGTACATTCAATGGCAAACCGATAAATTAAGTTGTAAATTGAAAAAATATACCTGTTATAAAATAGTTTGTTTTCATCTTTTTTACCTTCAGATTAAGTAAGTTTTCATTTAAAACATCCTCTACATTTCACATCACTTATGTTATACTCACACACTATCGGTTGGTGGAAGTGTGATTAAATGTACATGTCATGAAGTTAGATATTGTAAATAACTTTTTAATAGACATTTGTATCAAAACAGCCCAGATTGTTACAGATTAATCAAAGTTTACAATTTTCGAATTAAAGACGTCTGTACAGGACACGTCTGTCGGGTCTGCTAGTATATATATAATATATATATATCTTAATGTATGAAACAAAGCAAAATAATGTCTACTTTCTGAATCAGGCAGTCGACGCCTTATAATCTAAATTTGTTTCTGAAATTATCCTATGTGCGTTTGTTTATTATTTGCCCAACCCATGCAAAAATAATATATATTATTGTATAATAGTATATATAATAGTAATATATTATATAATAGTAATATATATATATGCGTGAGTAGACTTAAAAGAAGATATTTTATGAAATTTAAATTTACCTCTGGTATTAGGAAAAAAATGCAACTCTCACCTACTTCATAAAACATATTGAAATATTTGTATTTATTCCTTTTGTGTAATAGAATTCTGCAAACATCCATTCCATTTTCGTCACTGCCGAAATATAAAATCACAATGTCAAGAAGGCCTACGAGATCAAGAGTTAATTATTATCAAACGTTAACGGCTTTGTTCAATAATTTTTATTTACAATTGTGAAACAATTGTTGGTAAAAAGACGTAAATAGAGTAAATTAGTCATTTATGCAGTATATAGTAAATTTATATTTACTAAACAATATAAATACTCGTATAAGTTAAAATTGTTAAATAATGTTAAATTTGATTGTAGTTCATAAAATGTAGATCTTTACTGTACTAACCCTGCGGTAGCTCGCGCGGGCTACATGTGTAGCCCAGTGTAATTTGTTCACCTACTACTAGGAGTGATGTGTTCCTAGGAGGGTCGGAGCCTCAGTACCTTCAAACCAATAGCTGCTCAGTCCAGTCAGTGTGCTCTTGCACTGCATAGAGTAAAGGTGTCCGTGTGGTTTTACTTCAAAGTGATCTGGGCTACAACTGTAGCCCGCGCGGTTGTTTGTGTCATGAGTAAATCCGAAGTGTGCCAGATTGACCAAACGAGATATTCTTGATGAGTTTGACAATCCTTTAAGTTCTGATGAGGAGGATTGTGTTGCCGTGGACAGTGATGATGGAGAAGTAGATCATGTGGAAGAAGAAATCCATTTACCCCATGAAGAAGATGCAGAAATGGCGCCTACTTCCCCTTCCAGTCCACAGGACATGAGTGAGTGTGATAATGAAGATAATACTCCTTTAGGTAATGTTTTTTATTCAAAAGGACAAACAGAAGAGAGTGATGAAGTGGAATAAGTGTCCTCTTGATCCATCTAACATTCGTACAAAGGGCATCAAACATTGTGTTGCGATTGCCCGGGCCTAGAGGTGAGGCTCGGAACACTAAAACTGAGATTGATTGTTTTAATTTATATTTTGATGATGATATTATAGAAATGATAGTAAATGGAACTAACATTTACATATTAGGTATAAAAGACCAATTTGAGCGTGAAAGAGATGCAAGACCAATATATAAGACTGAAATTCATGCTTTTATAGGAATTCTACTTCTCTCTGGTTGGTTTGGGCAGTTAAAGGGCAACACACAAAGCATATTTGGGACAATAATCGTGGAAGTGGCGTAGAATCTTTTTACTTGACAATGAGTGAAAATCGTTTTCATTTTCTAATGAGGTGTATGCTATTTGATGATATTCGAGATCGTCCACAAAGAAAAGCTGTAGATAATCTAGCACCTATTAGATCGTTTTTTGAGGTAATTGTGCAGAATTTTAGGACGTTCTTCACACCCAGTGAGTATTGCACTGTTGACGAACAATTGTTCAAGTTTACAGGCAACTGCCAATTCAAGATTTACATTCCAAGTAAACCAGGAAAAATATGGGATCAAGGTTTTTGCCTTAGTTTGTGCAAAAACCATGCATGTGTGTAATTTATAAGTTTATGTGGCTAAGCAGCCTCTAGGACCTTTCAATGTGTCACAGTCTGCAGAGGACGTAATAATTCGAATTTTTGAGCTAGTTGCAGGAACAAATCGGAATATTACAATGGACAACTGGTTTACTTCAATATCTTTGGCTGAAAAATTATTTGAAGAAAAAGTTGACTATTGTTGGTACGTTGAGGTCTAACAGAATTGGCATACCCGAAGATCTTAGGGCAAATAAAAGCCGAGAATTATATTCCTCAATATTTGCACACCACAAAAAAAAGACTTGTATCTTATTGCCCGAAGAAAAAAAGGGCAGTCGTCCTACTCTCGACAATGCACAGTGACCAAACCATTGGTCTAGACAATGGGAGTTAGAAAAAAGCCAGAGAATAGTTACATTCTACAATCATACATAGGTTGGAGTCGATGTAGTTGACCAAATGTGTGCTAAGTATGATGTATCAAGAAAAACCAAGCGCTGACCTATGGTAATTTTTTTTGGGCTTGTGAATAATGAAGCAATAAATGCTTCACGCATCTACAAGTTTCAACAATATGGAATACTTCAATGCCTATAAGGGAATTTCTAGACCATCTTGCTTGGGAACTTTTTCATCCCCAGATCAGAAAAACGCCTGGAATCCTCAGAGTTACCCACTGAAATGAAAATTCGAGCTAGGCGAATTTTGGGAATATAAAGAACTTAGACGTCAACCTATCCCACAAGACATCAGAGTGGGCCGTTGCTATTTATGTGGAAGAGCACGTGATAAATCTGCGTGGAAATGCTGTGACAAATGTGGCTACAAGATTTGCCCTGACCACTCTTCGCTTGTTTGTCATTCCTGTCGCAACAGTGAATGAAGAGTTTTATGTTATAGTCTACAACAAATGAACCTTATAATGTAAATTCAAGAGTTTTTTGTAAAATGAAAAATATTCAGAAATGTACATAAATAATGGTAAGATATTGACTTTTATGTAAATAAGCAATTTAAAACTAATTTATATATTTTATTGATTTTGTAATAAACATGTTTAATAAGTGAAGTATTTTTCCATCATTCATGTCCTGAACCTTTTTTTAGGTTTTACGACCTTAAAGATAGGCAATTTTCAAAACCAGCAAAATACAAAATAACGTAACTTTACAATTTTATTTTTGATTTAAAAATTGTTGTTGTGTAATACATTGAAATATTAATTTAAGTAAGAATATATGTTTTAAATAATAAAAAATAATCTAAAACAGTGCTTAAGTTAAAATGTCCTTGTACAAAAAACAAAAAAAAAGTCGTGGGCTACAACTGTAGCCCATGCGAGGATTGGTGTAACAAAACATCACGCGAGTAGCGCAGGGCTAAGTGATATAAATTACTCCTAATTTCACAGTACGCACCAGTAGTAATGTTTGTCACACATTGAGAGTGGATATTATATATTGAGTAAAAAAAAATATTCCAGTAAACCTGTCATTTTATTTTCAAATAAATATCTTTAGGTTTTTAACAAATTATATGAAAAATAGTAGAACACTCTTCGCAATATTAACACAACGTACAACAAGCGATACACTTTTCTATATAACAGCTGGTGTATGTTACAGCTTATATATTATTATTATGATATGTTAAATTTCTCGACCCTTATTAATTATTATCACTTGCACTATGTTTATCTAAACATCATTACTAACTCCAGTTGACTAAATAGGTTAAATTAGTCAGCTAAATGTTGTTACTGAGTAATCAAACGTACAATCAATTAATTTTAAGTTGTTTTTATTAATAATTAATTGGGCTGATAGGCAATTGCCTTGGGCATGACATTGTTTGAATCTTTTCTTCCATACCTGTTACTGTTGGTATTTCCGTAATTTTAATAGTTACTGTAATCGTTACAACTCTTTCATTATTTTAATAATTTTTATTGTAACAAAGTACGGTTTCACATTTATAAGGCTCTGGAATGTACTTGAAATTTTCAGGAAACAGGATTTTTCCGCACATTTGTCATCGTTCAGCGAAACGAAAAAATCAGTAACACTTAAGTTTCTAGATCTGCAATTTGGTCTATTCTTCTGGTAAATAACTAACAATACCTAATACATAATTACAAACTAGGTTAAAATATACAAAAACATACCAAAGGGTTGTGGCACGCCTAAGGCAGGAATCACAACCCCCATGTTGTGTGTCATCTTCACTAACTCTAAAACATGCACTTAATAAAAAACCATACAAAACACTAATTCATTAAAACATGAACTACAGAATATAGGTCACAATACGTCTGTATTCGTCCTAACAACCACCTACGACTCACGTAGTATTACTGATTTTTTGTTTCACTGAACGATGGCAAATTCCTGTTTCCATCACAACCCTTCCATCGTTAAAAATTAATTTTAAACAAAGAAATGAAATTTTAAATTAAATTAACTATCAGGAGTACTTGTAAATTTCTTTGAAAAGAAACTGCAATGAGTGTTTGCATAAATTATGTATAATGAATATATACAGTCATCACTGAATCAGCCGTCAATGCAATAAAGGAAATGAGAACCAGTTCCTACCTGAATAAGTTATTTACTAATTTTAAAATGCTTTTTTTCCATCATGTAGAATGTTCTTCTTAACTAAATAAGTATTTATTTGGGTTTCCAAATATTTCCGAAATCGAACTTTTATAGTTTAATTAACCCATCTATACTTTGTATCATGACATGAATTAAGCTCTAAAAGGGGTAATTTGAAATATGCAATAACTTTATTTGAACAAAATTTGTTATCAGTGATTGATAAGATACCCCCACACTTTTATGAGTATACACCATAATGTGGGACCCGCAAAGCCGGGTATTATGGTAATCCTGTGTTTACAACCAGCTACTTGTTGTGCATACTGATAACCTAGCTTGTAAGGAAACTGTAAATTATTACATTGCTTCCTTGTACAAGACATGGTAGTTCTATCTGCATTTTAGTTTAAATTAAAGTGACAGTAAATGTTTAAAATTTCTTTACGTATCTAAAACTGCCATCCTATTGTCAGTATCGGAATCAATAGGTATCAATCGAATACAATCTTGTGTATAACGTAAATAATGTAACTTCTCGTGAATGATTTACTGTAAATAGAATATCTATGAACAGGAGTAAATAACAAAGAGGCTCCATGTTGAGTTTTCAAATTGCTTGTTTCAGTAATGAAAGAAAAGCGTTTAGGCAAATAAGAAGGGTAATAATCGTTATACAAATGAATAAACTATACACTATTAAATAGATGCCAAGAAGTCTCAACCAAGTGCATTACAAAGAAAATATTTCAATCTAGTTTGGGTCCCGCAACTTTATTTATGACGTAGGAACTCAACAACACTAGACCAGATAGTGTAAACTAGCATTGTGTTTAAAATATCTCGGAAAATATAACATTAATCAATAATAAAAGCTGATGTAAATTTTCTAGGATTTCAAATGTTTTCTTTCCTGTTATATAATAGAAAAAATATCTTTACATTGTATTTTTTACTGAAAAAGAATTTTATTTTCCACAAACCCCTTATATACATAGGTATAACAGTGTTTTAAATAAGAAACTTAATTGGATAATTTTCTTTAATGATGCCTATAAAATTGTTTTGATATATAAATAAATTTACGTACATTATTAAATTTTTTGCATTTTAATCTGAAAAATGTATTTATACATAGTTTCTTCAATCAATTTTATTACAAAACTGTAGTATTACTAGCCTTAAAAGTCCAAACTTCTCTCCCTCTTTAGTTAAATTCTTGAGATGCAAAGTAAAACGCAATAACGACGAATTCCTGCAAACTAGACGATATTTTTGCAACTTTTAATTAAAACAAGGAACTTTTGATTCAAGACCTGAGCCAGCCATGTTTTAAATGTTTTCATTTTAATTAAGATTGAAAACGATTAATTAACACTGAAACGCATACATAAATACTAATTTCTTTGTGCTACAATGCATTAGTAAGTGTTGTAGGAGCTATCTCGCAGTAACTGATTCAGTGGATTTTATTGTTATTTTTTACGTTAGTAACGCAGGTATAAAATGCATGAATGTTTTGGTAAAAAACGCAACATCCTTGCCTTGACTGATAATTGTTCAGAAGAGACTATAAATTGTAAAGTTCTATTGAACCGTTTCAAGGAGAACTCAGGAATGGAAAATAAAAATATTACTAAAATGTACTGCAATAATACAAACACATTATATTTTTACTAATTTCGCTTGAATCGATAACCTATACGTTTTGAAATCTTGCACTTTTACTTCTAATCCTCAAATTATAATCCTAGAACTGCTTAAACAAAGTGATTTGAATGGATAATTATAAAAACATCTGTCCTGTAGGACTTTTTCTATCTTCATTCTGAATACTCACAATGGTCATAAATTACAGTTAGAAAACTGTTAGCTCTAATATTTTATTCTCAGCAATCATATATCTTATTTTATCAGTATACAATTTTAAATTAATTTTTTAAAATTTTTTGAACTACCAAATTTTTAATAAGATCCTATTTGATCATTTTCATAATCTTTCAAGGACAAATAACTTATATTCCGATGTAATCGGATGTATATCGTTATGAATTTGACAAGCTTATCCTTGATTGCACTAAAGGCATGTTTCTTGCGCAATATTCCGTCAGTGCATAGAATATGAACATTACTGTAGCGTAGATGTAAGGCTGTGGCTCTCTAATTAAGCCCACGTATTTTATTTCTGAGCAAGTCAATAAATATTAGCAAGGCAGTTTGGACCATTTTTCATTAAAAGCGTTCATTTTACTTAATGAAAAATGGTATCCGTGTCGACACAACTTATTTAAAATACATTTAATTGGTAATCATGAGATTTTTTATTTCCTTTTTTACGTTATAACGTCCTTGTAAAATATTTGAGACGTAGACAAACAAACAAACTTAGTCCATATTAATAAAATGTTACATAAACAGGTAAATTTTAAATGTTTTTAAATGTAATAACGTAAAATACGTACAATATAAATTGGACATAGTTTTATGTTATGAGACAGCATACCGATTAAACCGAATCGTCTCTTGGCGCTAAATTATCTAATCTATGATATTGCACTGATTCATGGCTTGCAAGTTATCTTTTCTCGTTAGGAGTATTGGAATTTACTTATTAACGCTACTCTATGAAATAAGATCTTAGACACTGATTCTGATCCGTTGAAATCTAACGTTGTATTATTGTGTATTTCCTGCGGTAATATGCATTAAGTGTAGTTAATTTTTATTCGCGATAATAAATTCACAGGAACTTAAACTTAAGCAATAGTATAAATTTAATTACCTAAATGAAGTACAGAAAGGGTAAATTATCCTGTAGCTGACTATTTTATGTAGGTAAACAACATATTAGACCTTAAAATTTCTATGAAAATTCATTCACATACCCAAGAATGTTTTCGATTATTATGCATAGAATTTAGCTAAGCGGCACTGAATCCTATCACTCAGTAATTTGACACAATTATTGTGTCTTCTATTTGCAAAGGTTATGTACAAAATTCCTTTCCCATTATGAATGCCTCTTTGCCTATCCATTAAAAAGAATATTGAATTAATTGAGTGAGCTACAGATAAAAAAGTTGCACACAGTCTCACAGATTCTTTTACGTGGCACTTGACGTGGCGTATTTCAAGTTCGTCCTTCAATAGTGATAGATGAAATAGATCGACACAAAATGTACGTATGTCCTAAGGTGAACAGTTAAATATTAGGGATATAAGGCTAATTTTTAAAACTCTAAAAGTCCCCAGTTACTAGCACTGTTTAGCAAACCAACTCAACAAAACAAAGCAACTCTATGCTCGTGCAGGGTAAGAGTAACCCATGCTCAAACTGGGTTTACAACTTACTTTACTTAAACTCATAAGTAGTATGTCTTGTATCACGTGATAAAGTGTCGTACCTTTGTTTTCAGTTTAATTACTAATTAATTTGCTCTAAGATTTGAACGTTTCCATAATAGGTACAATGATATTTTTTTTAAACTTTCTATAATATTCAGCCAAATTCCAATTGCACTGAAATTGAATCCATGTTTATTATATAGACATTAAGGTTTATTTAGAGTTTAATTTGAGAGGTAAAATATAGTAAGGTAAAAAGTAAATACATCTTGCTGAAGAGACGTAGACTAATTATTAACTTCTGCATCTGTATCCTCTGCACGTACCCGGTGACCTATCATTACTGCTCACGTTATCAGTTCCTTACACTACGTATCTACTGAAGGCGCATAGCAAATCTAATATCAGTTGGAAAAGTGTCTTGGATTTTATTAAAAAAACTTTTACAAAAACCATTTCAGAATAGAAAAAAAATACTTTTTATATTCATTAAGAAGCTGGATGTACTCATTTAAATCAAAATTGCAAGCCATCTATAATCAAGGCTAAAAAGGAAGTTTGATGATGAGGTTTTATATATCTCATGTAATTTGCAAGAAAGATGGCTGAAGAAAGATATAATGATTTTTATTTATAAAAATTTAAAGTGGCTGTACAAATATTATTAGTTATTATTTTATTTTATAAATTTTCTTTATTAAAATAATTAAATTTCCTAAACTATTGATCAATAAAACCTGGCACTTTCTGTACATATAAGCCTAAAAAAGACTACAATCCAAGAGCTATTTTTTACTTATTATGTAAAGAACATGGACTTTTTTGAACTTTCATTCAGGATTAATTTTATTTGAATTAAATAAGTGAATCTAATTCTTATGTTCATCTAATTAAGAGGGAATTAAAACAAGAAAAAAAAGTAAACCGTCAATGTTCCTCATGTTATATTTTTCAAAGGTTGACACACTTAAAATCGCAGCATGAAGTTCACAACTAACTAGTTTCATAATCAAAATATTATTTTAGAATATTTTGGGTGATTCATGAAAAACACATTTAAAACATTTAGGTGGTAGTTTGTTTTGTGTTATATACCTGATATGCACTATTTTAAACACCTATCAAAAATATATTTCTATCATTTTATTATATTTAAATTTCATTATAAAACTCTAATAAGACTTTTTCATTGGTGGAGTTTAAAAAATCAGAGAATTAATTGGCATCCTTTTGGAATTTGTAAAACAATAAATAATGTTATAATATTTTTATATTAAAAATCTACTCTACCCACTACACTTCGGTCAAGATTTAAAATAATGTTGTAGTTTTGGAATCACTGTAAACACATCGCTTTTTTATAGTTTCGAATTTTACAATCCATCATTTATCAGGGTAAACAGGCATTCCTACGATTTCAATTCGCAACACGTTTCCTCCATTTGTATTGGGGCTTCATCTCACTCTACACGCAATCCATTCGCTGTCTATACGTCAATCTGTCCGTATTGGCTATTCGACATGTTAGCCATTGGTTTCGTTAGCCATTGTTGCCTTAATGGTTTATGTTACCTTAAAAATATATTTTCATAGACAGTTACTGTGTTTAAATATACAAGCCAGATATAAAAAATATATCACGCAATAAAATTTCAGCACGGAAGCAGTATATGTGTCCTTATGACTACCACAGTTTGTCTGACTTTGAAATCCAACGTCTATTATTTTTAAACGTTTTCCAATATAATCTGTTCATAGTAATTATCATGAATTTTCGTACTAACTTAAATAATGTATAACTATAATTATTTTTATCTTGCCTACGTTTAAACAATCTCAAGAAGAAAACCTAAAAAAATACTCATATGATTAAATCTATACAGCAACTAAATAAAGTTTGTGAAATTAAATTATTGCCACAATATAACCCCATATTTAATTATTTCAATGTGATCGTAATCATTTTATATGCTGAATAAAGTAGTTATAATTGAATAATAGTTGATTTGTTTTTCCGGGTAATACAAATCGTATTATAGTATTTCTTACATTTCGTTCCCTGCAAAATCTATTCGTATTGTCTAAACGTTACACCAACTGCACACTGTTGACTATTTAAAACACCTGTTCAAATTGAAATGAAGATAGATTTAGAAACAACATGAACTTAGTCAATAGTATAGTAGATAATTGACTAATTCATGTATATTAGTTGTTTTTATAAAGGTTTATTTGAAGATTATGATTCAAAAACATGAATGGATTTATACAAAGGTACTTCTACAATACCTGCAATAACCATAAGAGTATTCGTGTAACGCATAGTACTTATGAATACAATAATATATTTGGCAGGTCACGTGCTGCTCTTAAAACAGCTCTTAATAATCTTAAAATTACTTAATGATGGCAAAACCTATTTTACAATTAAAGTACTCTTTTCAAAACATAGATAAAATTAATAATACAATTTCTTAAGAAATGGTCCCCGATAGTAAGACAGGAGTTTTTTTAGAAATAAACTTTGATAAAAGGTACACCAGGGGTTTTTAGTTAACAATTAATTTATCTAACCTTGTGATTAGGTAGTTGGAAGCTAATCAATTGGTTATCGGTAATGAGTAAGATAACCTAAAAATAAATGTAGATAAACTAATCAAAAAATTATGTTGAGAAATTGTATGGGTTTTGCGGATCTATACACACACTACTAGAAACAAAATAATACTTAACAATTGTAATTTTTTTATAAATTTCATACTTATATTTTAGTGAGTTTGGAAGCATTTGGTAAAATATATAATCAGTTGCATATAAATTCAAATGTATGTCACTCTATATTTCAGCTATTTCTTAACTGGACCTGATGTTAAAAATGTATTCGGAAAACGTGAGATACTTTAAATAATAAAAAATATAATGGTTAAATAGTTCATTGCCCTACCGGTTAAAGCCACTACTGCTGGAATAAAAGCCCCATTTATATTCAATTTCGACTGCTATATTGAATTGCTCGTTTTATTCCTGCACAGAGAGTTACTAGGAAATGTTTTTTGAAATTTAAAAGGTCTCCTAGCATTACTAAGGGGAGTAAGCAGTATATTTATGAATTTGAAATTTATCCAATTAGTATATGTAATTGGCTGAAATTTTTTGTAATTTTAATACGTGTAGATGATTATAGGCTGTATCACAACATAATTTACTGCACTACTATAGGCTAGACACAAATGATTGTTAGTATTTAAGAAATACTTTGCCTAAACTGAGGTTTGAATAAATCAAAATAGGTTAATAGTCGTAGAAAACACTGTTTCTAGAGAGCATATAAAGTACGAATAAATTTACACAGTTGATTTATAACTATTATGTAATTTTCACAAAACATACAGAATGAAAATATAAAAGGCCAAAATACGTTTTAATGAAATTTGTAACTCGTTTCTATTTTCATGTATAACTCACGATTACATGTAATATGTTTTATGTAAGTAGTCCGCAATCAACCATGACAAGTATAAGTATTACTCAAACTTTATCAATACATGACCTACAGCAAGAACATATTAAGCACCAAATTTTAAACCAATAACTAAATCTAAAATATTAGTGGACAAATCTAGACGTTTAAATAAACCTTCCCACAAACAAAACTTTGTACTCAGCAGGCCCAATATTTTTGCACTAGTTTAGGCCTAAATATTTTGAAATGGTTACTAATCTGTTTCCATTTACTCATGAGCTATTCGATTTGACGTAATATTTATAAGTAAATAGTCAGCTATCTAGAATGAGTAGTACAAAATACCACTCTAAACTTGTCATTAAAATGTCCTAACACTAGAATACGTAGAATTGCAATACTGTAAACAATGAGAAAACCGTAAATAATTAAACGTAAACTCAACATTTTTATTAAACCTGATCTTTCCATTAGGTATGTTATGTGTACCCAACAGGCTTATAAGTGTTTTATAATTTTTTTTGTAAAGTAAAAGAATGTGCATGTATATAAAGACAATTTGCAGATCGTATTTGATAAAAGACATCTCATCCCTAAGTAAAGTCAAATTTATAATGCAATGAAATGTTTTTATAAAGATACAACAAAGTGAATTTCTGCATTGTAGTTACTGTGTAATGAAAACAAGAGAGCTTGTTAGTACTGTACGATAGTACTCCAGTATTGTTAGGATTATTTGCTTAAGCGGGAAGAGGGGAAGTTTGGTGCATTGCAGTTTCCAGTGTGTTTATAGAGGGATTGATCTGATTGAACACAGAGCTTTACATGTTACAGAAATATATTTTATATGAATTTATTATAGATTGTTGTAGGATAAAAGACTATATTAACTTAGACTAAATTTGCATATAAGTATAATTTAATTACTTTAACACTATTAGAAAAAACACCACTTATAACTATCATCTTCAAGACTATTATACAAAGTATATTGCTGGTTCGATATGCTATTGATTGTACTAAATGAGTTGAAAGTGCGTTGAAACAAAAGTTTTAAAACTATATGGCAACCTAAATTTTAAAGACTGTGTAACATTTTACATCACTTAATATATTTTAAACGAGTAGGATAGGTGTTATTTAAAGTTAATATAATTGAATTACTATATCCTTTAATAATACGTACTAATTCCTTTCAAATATTTATAATATTATACAAATGGGGATAAATAAACAGTTCAACCTACAAGCAAGTTGTTTTTCGTGCATCTAATTTGTAAATTTAATGTACCTAAATTTTATAACTTTTCCGTTAGTAAATCATAGCACCTAAGCCAATGCATCTAATAAAGAAGTTTTTTTTCTAAAAAATTTAAAAGAACTGTAAAAATAATGAAAATATTTAAATATTTATAAATTGATTTAAACTATTACTAAGCCAGAAAAATGGACACTATAACTTTTTAATGTAACTATTAAAAATTTTTTACTAATACATTTTCAAACTATAGCATTGCATAAAAAAAAGGAAATTTCTAATACAGTGGTATAATAATACCACTCATTAGTATAGTATGTTATCCCTTCGAATGTAATAAATTTTCTTTCTGAAACCTCTTTAACACAAATAAATTAAATATGCATTTGAACAAAATATTTCAATATTATTTATTTAACATTACCAGCAATTTTTATAAAAAATTCATTTAAATTATAAAAAAATAAAACATATAATTCAAAATAGTACTATTTTCGGTAAAACATTTTCCACTATTTTAGTAAATTTCTTATTTTGTCTTAAAATTAAACATAATATAGTTCCTTACTCTTAGTGTAGTATTAGGATGGAAGTTAATTTCCAGCCGGGGTGAAACAGTGTTTTCTAAATAGTTTTTTTTATCGCGTAATATACATAGTTTTTTTTTTATTTATAAAGTATCAAAGTCTAAGAACGTATTGAATGAATTGCACCTGTACTCACTTCATTTATAAGAATACTGGATGTATTGAATAAGTAAAGGAAGAAACGTTATGTTATAAATTTGAGCTCTACGAATAATATTGCAGCATGTATGTATCGATTATTATTTAGTTCATTATCACTTTATTTGCAGCAACGTGGCAATACATTACTTTATTTTTAACTTCTAGAAGTTGTGCTTTTATGTTTATCTGCCACAATCAAACATATTAGTAAACTTTGCAAGTCCAGTATTCATTACTACGACCTCAGCTGTATCCAACCCCATGTCTTTCGACCATGCGGTAAATAAAGTCTTTAAAACAATTCAAATTTGAAAAAATATTGTAATTGTTTTATGTTTTACAATCCAAAGCTAACTGACGTTGTACAGCGGTTAATTTCTGTGAAGTAAATTGAGTTCGCCGGAGCGCCAGAAGTTTTCTTTACGTACAATGTTTTACAAAATATTACACATGCAGTGCACAAAAGGATAGTATTATGGATACAACAATATAAGTTAGGCCTACCATCCAACCAATTATCCAGATTTATTAAAAAGGAAACCTAATAAAGTAATTCAATTTATTTGTCTTCTACGACCAATTCATAAGGGAATTTTACGGCGAACATTTTGGTATTGTGGAATGAACACGACCATGCTGTTAATGAGCTACTTAATGAGCTATTCTTATTAATACTGACAGCCCGTAAAAAAAACGAGACTTCTTTAACGAATATCCATAATGATTTTTTTGAAACAATTTCCTAACAAGCACAAGGCAAAATAAACTATTGCAATCTCAGTTTATCAGAATGAAAATAGATTACAAGAACCGGAAGTAGAGGGTTTTGACTGAAATAGGGCCGTTAGAGCTACATACTGATTGTAATATAAATCCCACTTTGTTAGGTTTGTTTTGCTTTTTCTTAAACTGTTCAGCTACTATGTAGAATTTATTTATGTATTAGTATAAATTTAAATAGTAAAAAAATGTCTAAGTGTTTATTTTCCTTATTGGTTTAAGTTGAATATCAACTTATAGAGTTTAAAATATTTTAATTAAATGGTAAAGATAAAACATCGATTTATAACATTTTTTGCATATGTTCTCTTTAAAATTTAGAGATTTCAAATTATTTTTATAACTTTTGTTTCAAATCACTTTCAAGTCGTTTATAAGTAGCATACCCACACTACAATAGTAATCTTTCAGCGCATATCTAGAAGTAATGTTTTCCAAAAGTCATAGACTAATTAATTTCTACTTATATATAAATTTAGACCCAGTTAATACAACTTTTTTTCTACAACTATCAATAATTAAAGAATATAACATGTATTGCTATAACATGTGTTAGCTCTCAGTATTTCAATCAAATCATGCCTTCGTTAAAAGTTATGGAAACTGCAATGCGCCAACTTTCGGCTCATGCCGTGTAAAGGCATAATTCCTAAAAATACTGTAGAGTAATGGTGAGTTAATAAAAAAAAAACACACACACACACACGTACATACATACGTATATATATATATATATATATATTATATATATATATATATATATATATATATATATTCATCATCGGAACAGTAAGGTAAATTATGCTATTGTATGTAGATATTTTAAATCTTGGTATGTAACTAGATTACAAGACCTAAAGTAATTATATATGATCGAGGTTTCTTTCCTGGATATATTTATATATTTCTTGATCTTGATCTACAAATCAATCTCAGGTTGGCATCATAAATATACCTCATACATATAGAAAAACTTTAACACTCCTAAACTTTATATAAGATTTCGTGACAATTTCCCTTTACCTCATCGTATTAACCATAAACGTAGTATGTCCCTGATGTATAACTACTTTCTTTTAAAAATAACAGAGGGCTCCATTATATTATACTGTAACTTATTTTAATAACTAAGATACGGAACTCTATGAAGAAACTAAATTGTCCTTAGCTGTAGAAACATTTAAATCCTACATCGTTAAATAACTATCTGCAGTAGAAAATGTGTATTTGATATACACTGTCCTTACCGTAGAAACTTAGTATGCAGTAGTACTTTGCGATACATTACCAACTACAATCCCTGTTATCTTGGTACACCTGGGTCCCAGATTCAACCACGTAATGTTTAATAACATTATGTAACATTACGACTAAGGTTTATTTACACAATATCGTACCGAGAAGACTTTCAGTGTTATTTCTACAATGTTAATTTAATTTTTACTATAAGTATTGGCACAGCAATTCACAGTTAAATCTTGGCACAACCATGTATTTATTATATATTTTAATCAGTTACATAGATCCGTCTCATGATCTACATTTGCTAATATTGTGATGGAAAAATACCTATAAACAAATGACGGGCTGTTAATATGTAAACAAATATACTCATATTTTAATACTTACAAACATAAAGATATAAAACTATGCCATGAGTTGTTATATGTTGATATAGAGTAGGTTTGTTGGTAAGGCTACATTAAATTCTATCGCGCCTTTCGATATTTCGTTGTATCGGTTATCTTTATGAGGGATTTGTACTGAAATGGGTTTTGTTGGTGAAATATGTCACAAACCAATTGAAGTTTATCTTAATATTTGTGATGCGTTCGGTCAAGAAATAATAAGTAAAAACAGAGTGAGGCATTGGTGCTATAATTTCAAAAAGATTTAATAATTAGTATTTACGATAAGCATCGCAGTGGTAGGCTAAGTCATGTGAGTGATGAATTCGTGGCGAAAATCAAGAAAACAATCCGTTTATGTCATCATTTCACGATTATGGAAGACTCAGAATATTTTATAGAATTTTTGTCGTGAAAGTGTAGTTGGTAAAGTTGGTTACCATGTGTTTTTTTTCTCGATGTGTTTTAAACATCGTATCAGAAAACCACTATAAACATAATCTTCTTGCACCAGTAAACGGTTTTGAAATATACGACAAAATTAGAAATAGCCGTTTTATTTTACAGTTAAAGTTTATTTTACTCAAGTCTCATCACAGGTTAAGATACGATCGAAGACTTGGTTCCACTTTTGTCATAGTCTTAGTTCTATCGTAGCAGGACGAGGAGGTATTTCACATAAGCCTATAGATTGCCAGAGGTTACGTTCTGCTAGAGGCCGGGCCTTAAAGAGGTGAGAAGAAAAAACCTATGTTATTATTGAGCCCGGAGCATGAGTGAGTCCACACTGTGCTGGATACTGAGTGCTACAAAAGTTCGAGTACTGCCAGAAATCTAGGCCTCCTAGAGGCTAGGTTCCAGAGTTTGAGAGCTATCATACTCTTACAGGTACCATTGGCTGACACATATTAGAAACCAAGGCATGCTGCAGGCCGGGGCTTAGTATAGAATATGGAGCCCTAACGGCTAGCAATTGCGAAATGAAGTGACCTACAAGATTAAAAAAACCATTGGAGACTGGGTCTGGCTAGAGAGTGGAGCTTGCAAGAGTCCAAGATCTGCCATACTGCAGGATCTCGTAGAGGCTGAGAGCTTATATAGTCCAGGAACTGAAAAAGTGGGGATCTCGTAGAGACCAGGGTACTTACAAGGGTCTGGTAGGTTTTTAATCAAAGAGCTTCAAAAGGAGAAGAATGTTTAAGAACCCGGGCCGTCTGGAGATTGTTTTCTGCCAAGAACTGGAAAATCTAGGGGCCTGGTGTATCTAAAAGCTTAAAAGACTCAAAGTTTAGAAAATTTTCAATATTTAGCACTGGTAGACTCCATGAATTTTCAGTTACTAGGATGTTCTAGAGGCTAAATGCTTTTAGTTGTTGCCCATATATACTATAAGCTGGTGCCTGCTTGATGCCGAAATCTGCCAAATATAAGAATCTCCTAGAGGCTGTAACTCAAGAAGTTTTAATTCAAGTACCTGACAGGCCAGAAAACCCCAAAACAACGGAAGTTTACAGTGTTACGGAGTTAGTCTAATGTAAAGTCGTGTGGCTTTTTCGGAACCGTGTGGTTTATATACGAGTCTTATAAACTGCACAAAAGTTATAACTAAATACTGTAGCGTTAGAGATAAATCTTAATAGAAAAAACTTTTTTGGTACCATTTAGTTCTAGACGGAGTGTCAAAATGAAGGAACAGGTGCAACAACATTTAAACATAAAACTGCAATCAAAATATTAGTTTCTATAAGTCCATAAAATATTAGTTACCTGCAGATTGATTTGTGTTCAACTGAAATATGCCATCTTGAATTTAGATTTAGTATTTAAAATTAAAAAGTAATATGATATTTTCTAACGCTTTTGTTATTTTTCAGTAGAATAGTATAATTTGTGGTTGATAAATCTTATTAATAAGATATCAATATTTATTACAAAAAAGTGAATTTAGTATTAAACTGTTTAAAGTAATTGTATTAATCTACAGTTTGAATTAATAAATCAATTCATTATGAAATGTGAAATTTGCCAATATGTTTATGCAATACATACCTAAGCTTCCTAATGCTTTAATTGTAATAAATGTTATCTTGGACTGTCTTATGAATTGTATCTATATTAAATACAGTAATATTGTTATACAATTTTAAATTATAAAATTATATACAGGGCTCTTGTATTCATATGTTTGATAAAATGTAAAAATATTCTATAATTTTGCCACACTCTGTACACTAAATATAATGTAATTGTTAGTAATGGATTTAATTTATGCCATTTAAGTTTATAGTACTATTTTCATTTCGAATGAATTGGCGTCCATTAGTTTCTTAGCAGTTTCCACATATTTACATTATATTCATATAAATATATAGATATACATAGATTTTTTATATTTGAGTTAACAAAATAAAAGAAAGTAATTTATTATTTACTAAATAAAGATTTAAACGTAACTAGTACTACTTTAAAGAAGCATTAGTAGCACATTAATCTCTGTAATGTATCAGATTCGTCTTATTGTTGAGTTACAGCATAGAGCTATCAAGCTACTCAGACCACCTGCTCTTGTCTGATAGAGAATTATAGGCCATTTATTTTGTTTCACGTGACGTAACTTGTAACTGTGAGGCCATTCCATACAATTCAACAGTGCGCCATTTCAAGTTGACTACTCAGCCCATTTCACCGTCCGGTTACATCCAAAGGCTTTCAGGGTAACAGAGCACCTGGTCACGTGAAATGAAATTTAGTTGGCTCTTCGTTTAACTTTGAACTTGGAATAAATTACTCATCCCGAGATCAGATTGTTTGTGACTATCAATACAAAAGTATAGTGTAGGAAATAAAGTTCTTTATCACAATTATATATACAAAACAATTACACAACACAAAATTATAGTTTTTAAAATTGATTGTTATTATTTATTAAGGCTTTATTAGACTATGATGTTGTCCGTCAGACCGTCCCTACTATAAATCTCGATATAATTATTCTAGATCTACGCCAACGAAGAGAAAGTTGAGGACTAAACAAAGAAGTAGACATCCATCGTACAACCAAAATCTTATAAGCGAACGTCAAATATCCATTTAGTGAGCGCCAAGAGGCTTATTCAGACAAAACCTGGAAACCAAGGGCCTAAATTTGACCACCAATGGCCGGTAGTCAGGCTGCTTACAAGGACAGGATCGCCTAACGGTCACCCATCCAGAGAATAGACACGCTCGAAGTTGCTTGATTAATATACGTCTTGACGTTGTAGAACACGGTGCACTGTATTGATGCTATATTCCTGTCTTGAGATAACTTAGTTGAATTGGTTGAGTAATGTCGTACACTATATTGTACCGGTTACTAAAATTTTATCAGGATTTATAGAACCTTGCAAAAGTCCGTCTCTACTATAAATCTCGATATGATTATTCTAGACCTTTAAAACTTGGTTTGTAGGTTCCATTTTGTTCAAAGAAGAATTGTATTATTTTAGGGACACAAGATTAAAGAGCGTTCCATCCCTTTGTCTCCTTAGTGCCTATGTGATACCTCACTGTATAAATGTATCAAATATTTGAAACTCTGAAAATAGATTCATCGTTATCCAAGAAGAATCATATTGAGTTTAGTGTACGAAATCAAAGGCCAAATCGAACGTGTAACCATCCGTCTGTCTGTGCTTCGATAACTATAAAATTTCGTTTTGACGGATTATTTGATAATTCGTTGCTTTCGGTTATTAGAAATATGTACTAAAAGGATACAAGAAATTATTATTCGCATTCATTATCATCCCAAAAAATATATAAATTATATAACTTGCAATTAACTCGTATAGATATTAATATATTTTTTATTTAAATCTTATATTTAATATTAGATCGAACTTTTTTTTTATAGTTTTCAATTCTGTGACAATGGCCATACGTTATTGATATAAAGTATTTCCGTTATAAATAATATATTGGACTTATATTTAAAAAGACAGATTTATTTTGGAGGGGTCACATGAAATTTTTATGAATAAGCCAAAATTATAAAAAGTAGGTTTTACCAATCATGTCATTGAAAGAAATAATTCTGGAAATATCTAAAATAGGCCATTTAACCAGAAGTTCTTATGATAACCTTATTAAGTACAACTATCTTTAAACTAACTCCTTTTAGTTTGTACCTACTAATAAAAATTTATGATTTTTTACAGAATAAACCTTTCTACAGCATTGGTTTAAGCCTAGGTATTATGCCTTCACTGCTTTTGCAGTAAATATTTGCAATAACTGATCGCATCAACCATCATCGCAGCAAACACATTAATAGAAGCAAATTAAGCTTTTACTAAAGAACTAGATTTGTTTGATACAAATTAAATATATAATTGTACAAAACTAACTGATAAAGCTAAAAACAATACAAGTTCAATAGATGATAAGATGGATATATGTATATGTCTATATTTCCTTATCATAAAAGAATGACGGGACTACGTTGTAAGAATACCATAGGCTCTACTTAAATACATATTATATGTATCGATTTGTGAATAGGTCCGTCCTTGCTACAGCACTTAATAGAGTGGTCCTAGACTTTAAACATTTATTTTAAGGTGAAACAAGTTCTGATTTTTTGAACATTTGTCTTACCGATCACTATGCCAACGAAGAGAAAGTTGAAGACTGAACAAAGAAGTCAACATCCAGTTTACAAACTTATAAGCGACCGTCTTATATCCATTTAGTGAGCGCCAAGAGGCTTATTCAGACAAGAACTGGAAACCAAGGGTCTAAATTTGACCACCAATGGCCGGCCAGCCAGGATGCTTGCAAGGACAGGTTCGAATAGACACGCTCGAAGTTGCTTGATCAATATATGTCTTGACATTGTAGAACACGGTGCACTGTAGTGATTCTATATTCCTGTCGTGAGATTACTTAGCTGAATTGGTTGAGTAATGTCATACACTATATTGTACCGATTACTAAAGTTTTATCAGGAATTATATAGTCGTTTGCAAGTTTTAAATCGTGTAAGGAAAATAAGTACTTAAGTGTACTTAAGCGTTTACCTATTTTAAATCTATTTCCTTATTCCTTAATAAACACACGTAAACTTATTTGACGGACTATTAACGTGTAATAACATAAATTACCGCAGGATGCCGTTTGTAATAAGCTGTTTAATTTATGCACTGCGAACATTAAACTGGACGGCTTTAACAACTCTACCTTGGGGGCAGTAACAACGTGGTCGATCTAACTTTTCTAATAAACTATGAACTATGTTTAACGTAATAACATGCAACTTGCTTGCTCAAAAGCACTGAACTCCATCTCTAGTTTATGAATTATTTTCATCAACTGTAAAAGGGAACTCTTATTAACGTATTTGCTTATAGTGATTTCTGTTGCTAAAATTTGTATTTATAATAATATCGATTTTTAACTAACAGCACATCTTCCTTACCTGTACCTAGCACACTCATTATAAGTAATTAATAATTAATAAACATAAATAACTAGAAGCGTTTTTACGCATACATTAGTGTAATATTATAGAGCAGTTGTTTATTACAAATTATACAAAAATAATTTTTATATAAGTTCCAACCTTATATATAATACTTAAGTTATTTATTTTTATTATTTATTAACATCATCCTTACGAAACAAATGCATTTAGATGTAAAAGCGTTGATATATTGTAGCTACGTTGGACGGTTATGTGTTTCCACAACTAAAATACAAATATACAATGCAATAGACCGTTGTTTACTGTTTATATTTTAACAGCACTTCTTGTTTACTGCGTGCCTGTAACAGCAAACACCAAAAAAACTAATTACGTAGAAACAATTTTATTATTTATATTGAACTCATCAGCTGATAAATTATAGAGCAGTTGTTTATTACAAATTATAACCTTATATACAAATTATTACCCTTTGTAAGTTTAAAAAAAAAACAGTTAATTGTAACATTAATTCATTTTTTTATATTACCAATAAGCATTTATTGTTTTACAAATTTATGAGATCATATATCTATTGAGAAATAAAATGTTTCAAATTATAAAATGTTTAAGAATTATTTGGTTTTAAACTAATGTAATATTGCATTTGGGAAACCATGAATGCCTACTCTCTTCCCCAAACTTTCCACCCTGCATATGCTATAACTCCGGAAGCAAACGCAAATGTTTCTTCAAATAAAAGCATTGATTGAGTTGTGTCTAGCTTTCTTTTTCCAAGCAAACAATTTTAAAAGTCCTTATTGTTTTCTAGCACATATATTTCACGTCGGGCTTTTGCCTCACCGTGTTTATTTGTATTTACCATAAAACTACGCCAAATTTTGTATAACGTTTCTACCAGTTTATCTTTAAACTAGGTAGTGAAATTCCTTCATGATAAAAATAATATTTATTTATTCGGGCCTACTACTCTCGGCGGAAACACAGGAGAGGCTTGTTTAATATATAGCTAATATGGCTAGGTAATTGTGCAATAGTCGTGTTATGTTTTTCTAAATTTTATCATTTATTTAAAAATTCTATTAATACAAATTTCATGGTTATGAAATACTATATAAAATGTTTTTATATATTATACTAAACAAGAAATAATATGATTCAATTTAAAAAAAATAGCTTAAAAATAATTTAAACTGGAATAAAACTCCGGTTGAAGTATTTTTAAATACAAAGATGCTCACATGTATCATTATACAACAAAATTTCACATAGATAAAGATAATAAATATTTTTTTCTGGTCGTACTTCTATTTATTTTTCTGTAACTTAGTTTATAAGATTTTACTCAATTAATTTTAGTAAGGATTTGAGGTTGTCGTAAAACAGTTTTTCTAATTTTAAAGGGCGAATTTCTACATGCATTTTATGGAATCAATGTTTGGTTTATAAGAAATTTTGACATTTTTCATAGATCATTTTACAAAATAATTAATGTACCATAGAGTAAATGGTGTTTCAGAAGTAGATAGCGTGGTCTGCTAGTGATCTCTGTAGCGGATACGTGAGGTGGATAGAGAACTTCCGGTTAATAAGTAGAACTGAACTCCCCTAATCGGTGTATTAGTTCACCAGTTTACTTTTAGTCTACAAAGTTTGCATTTTTTCGAGGATTTGCTACGTGTGGGAAAAAATTTGAAATCAGTATGTGGTTTTATTTAATAATAAACTCAATGTTTCACGATTATAACTTATATACAACGCATCCTGTTTTCACAGGTGTTGTTTATTATTTAATTACTGATATAGTGTTAGTATCTATAAAAATATGCTTATTTTTAATAAAACATTATTTTAAAAATAGAACCAAATATTCAGTTATAACTTTTTTTTAAATATCAAAATACAGAGTGAATCTCACCATGTCATGCCAAGTTTTTTGTCAATACTATTCTGTTCAATTAAATTGACTAATAGTAAAAACCTAGCAATAAATAGTACAACGTGTTCTGGGAGAAACTCAGAAGTTTACAGTACAAAAACATCAATTGTCTACATGACGCAAAGAAGAATATTACTATTGGTTTTTACTAACATAGTAGCTGGTTTCGTAACAAAATAATGAAAAATTTGCATTATTTTTCTTTTATATTTGTTCAAATATATTGTTTCCATTATATGAGATATCATGGCTCAAATAATAATATTAAAGCAAATAAAATACAGATAATCAGTTTGATAATACCTCAAATGAATAAGTTTATTAAAGAACACAGAAATTTATAAAGTTTTTGTTAATGGATTGCAAACTGTGTCTGGTAATCAACACAAAACTAAGAAAATAATTAAATATAAAAGAAAATATTTAATATTTACTATACTACAAATAAATCAAATATAGTATTATAGTTATAGTGCTTTTTTCGAAACCTTTGAGATTTGACTTAATACGTTTTATATTTTGTATCCTATTTTATACAGAAGAACCTTTATTGAGTACTTCGGAAACTGTGATATACAAAATGATTTCTAATAACTTTTCCAAAGCAGTTCAGATTATACAATGAATTCCAAATCAGAAATTTTCGTGTTAATGTTGAAATAATACTTTCAATAGTGTTTATGAAATATTTCAAATTATTTAATAAATGGGCAGAATAACCTGATGTATAATGTAATTGAAAAGGCGGTTTCAAATAAAAGCTGCGTGCTTAACCGTGAAGTGTAAATTTGTTAAATTGGATTCTCGACTGGGAGCAGCGACGCGACATCACTTAAGATGACGCTTTTATATTAAGTTACAGCCGCAAACCGACAAATTATCTGCACGCTCGGACTCGTTTGCGGTCTATATGGACATGTTTATATGGCTATTGTCTATCATAAAAAATAACCAAAACATGTCAGTAAGAATCGAAATCTCAATATGTTTGGAATATATCCAGACGTACCAGGACTCAATTTACACCCCGAGATGTAAAGGGTTATTTACCCATAACTTTTGTTAGGAACATCGTAGAGAAGTTTTATTCATGTAATTTTGTGGTTTTATTCATGTCAAAAGATAGGGGTTGCAATTATAAAATGTAAAGTTAACCCCAGTACCACCTTTTGAAAAGAGGGGGGATTTCTTAAAATTAAAAAACTAAAAAAAGTATTTTAATAGTTATGGTGTAGGTTGCATATCGATATCTCAACCCGTTTGTAATATATCCAGGTGTGTCAGGACTTAAATGACACTCTGTATATTACTGTGAAGGGATGAAGTAGTTCGTCCATGATATAATTTACTTCATTCTTATCAAAAACAAAGTCTTCTGCCTCTGAAGGTCAATGTGATTCTAAATTGTTAAGGTAAATGGTAGTTAATTTAAGATTAATTAATTTCAGAGAATATCGATTCTGCTAATACACACTTTATAATAGGTATAACCAATAATAGAGTACTTATTTCTAAAATTTAACTAAACGTTTGTGGACAATTACTTACACTTTCACTAGAACATAGTTGGAAACTTCAATTGTGGTAATTAGCCATATTAAAAACTAAATTGTGAACAATATTTTCAAAGAATATAACAATTAGTTTACGAACCAATCCACAAAGAAAGTATACAAAAAAATACAAAGATTTGGAACGTCTTGTCTCGATTTATTTATGTTTTGGAAAGTTTTTACTAAACATTTTTTTGTGTTTCAGAAACTTTGTAGTATTTTCTAATTATTTTTAAAAACTGATTGACAAAAACAAGTTGAATTTGTGAAACATAATTAAATTATGTGAATTTTCATATTAATTTGTTCTCTCTAAGTAAGCACATAAAAATAACATTTAAATATGTACGTATACAAATACATGAGGTTGGCTTAAATTATTACATAAGGGGGAAACAGTTCAATGATATATAGTAAAGTAATAATAATTGCCCTGCTTATTTTCCATTTCAATATAATGCTTTCCATTTATTTCTTCCAGTTACATAATAATATAAATAATTTAAGTCGAAATATTCAATTTGAATTTATTACATTGGTTTTGCCTCTTCCATTATAGTTTTTTCTCTATATATACATCTAAATTTAATATATTATAATTTTTATTTGATTTTATTCAAACAATTTGTTCATTCTGTCCTTACAATATTTTTAGCATTACAAAATTAATGAACATTCTTCCTACTTTCAACATTTCTGCGATGTACACTAATATTCAGAAATAGTGAGATTGTTGGATCTACTTACTTTGAAACTGTTTAGTGATATTCAAAGCTACTACTGAGAAGAAACTGAGCAGTATTAGACATAAATGAACACAGTTTTCATGAATAAATGCATCTCTGTGAGGTCCTTACCATGGAAATTTCAGTGGTAGTTGCTTATTACAATACCAAATATCTTGCCGCCACTCTTTGAGTTCCAAATCTGATATAAAACCTCATTACAATAAATTTGATTATGTAGTAAGTGCACTCTTAGTACTAAGTGATAAAAACAGTTGTTCAAATTAAGGATATTGTTATTTATTATTAAATATTTAGAATAATTTAATGTGATAAATATTCCAGTAAATCTAAAAAATAAATTGTGTTATTACTAATATTTTACCTCTAAAACTTTTATACTTTACTTCGTTTAAACCATGTATGACTTAGTACATTTTTCTATCAAATAATACATTAGCCTTACAGAAAGCAGCACATATGCGATTAATATGCAAATGTATGTTTTTTTTACTTAATTATTTTACAATCGTAAATCAACAATTGATTTTTTTAAATTGGTTTTGGTATATCTAGTTTACAAGGGTATCCAGTGCTCATATCATCAGAGCTAATAAATAAGTATCTAACAACCTTAACAATCCATTTTTCATTATAAAAATACATACAACTGTTTTCATAATACTTAAGGGAGTATACTTTTATTAATTAGCATTACATGAAGGAATTTTAGTTAGGATATGCAATTAACTTTAAATAGGTAGGAGTACACCTCGTTACAGACTTCGCTTAATTTACGTACAGAATTTAAAATACATCTCATTTCAGTCTTTATATGTTCTGAAGACATAGAGTGAGTCAAAGAATTATATACAGAAAACTTACATCCTCCAGCATATGAAAGAAAAATAACTGTGACACAATAGGTCAAATTTGTCTGTACCACTTTTCGTGGTATTTTAGAATAGTATTGGCGTTTATGTAGCGAAAAAAATTATTAGGTTGAATAAGGGGTGTTTTCAATCATTAATATATGTTTATGTTACAAAATATTTTTGTAATACATAAAATTAGAATGTCAGTATAGATTATCAGCTTTTATCCTTTGCCTATTTCTATATATACCTACTTCAATTTATGTTGTTGTTTCCGAAAAGAGTTAAAGTATCACATTGTAAAGTGTTATATCACGTCTGTGCCCTTTATTGTAAGAAATATATTTAAATATTTAAAATTATTACCGGATATAGATGAAGATTTATTACTAGGTTAAGAGGATGGTAATTGAGAATCATTGTTCAGAATATAATAAGTATCAACAATGCAAGGTCAAGGAATGTCATCCAGAGAAATGAATTTAAGTGTTATTGCCATGTATAAGAATTATTTATTTGCTGCCATAAAAATTTCCGGTGTTTAAAGTGACATCGTTTCCCTACTTTGAAAATATGAGATCTTATGTATGACATTTTGACCATTGATGGTATGCACAATTCATACAAATTAATTTAATTCGTTTTTAATTTCAGGCCTTTCTTAATACAGACTTCTAGGCGGCTAACACAACTCAGATGATTTAGATTAATATAAATGCCTCTTTAAATTATGAGGTTAGGTATTTGTGATGCATTCGAGGTAGATTTAAAAATGTTTCCATTATTATTTTCTAGAAGAAAACTAGATGTTTAGGACTTTTTAGTGATATCTTGGTCAATAAATTTAGCGTAATCGAGTAAAAAACTTTCTCTTACCACACTGATCTTAGGTCCTTAGAAATAATCCAGAGACTTAAAATATTTTCGTTGCATTGGAATCCCAAAAACTGCTTCATGAACTGATGATTTCAGGTTCTTGGAATGACTTCTAGACTGCAGGTACTTGTCCATTAAGAGTTGTTTCCGTGTAAAGATTGACGTTTTAGAATTTCATCCCTCTTTCATGAATAATTTAGAATTGTAGACATCTAATTGCTTATTTCTTTTAGAATTTTAAGCAGTCAGTATGTAGTGGAGGCATTTCATGGTTGTTTAATTTTGTAATAATGTTGTGTGGAGATTAGTAAAGATGATCACTTTTGACATTTTGATACAAGTAAATTGGTCAAACTTAAAATGTTTAGGGAAGTTTTGTTTAATATTTAATTGCCATAGTTACTCCTTTCAATAATAGTAATATTAAAATATAATTATCGTAATATGTATAACACATTTATTGCAGCTTTATACAAATAATATTGAGTAGGTACACCCCAGGTAAGTTGCACACTGTGATGTATATGCCGCAGTCAGCATGTTAAACAATAGTTAATCTTTAATAATGACCGCTTTAATCTGGACCACATCAATCCACTCTGACCTTAAGAGGCAATATGTAGGCATATTTAGGTTTCAACATGCGATACTTCTCCGAGTTAATGGTGTGACTGAAACTAGTGCAGGTGTGTGAGAACTGTTATTACCGTTCTTATTTCCTAGAAGACAAAAGAGCAGATCCACTCCCACCGAATATCGCGATTCTCCTTACTGCATCTCCCCTCTTAGCCACTTTAGGTCAGACTCTAAAAAGTCATCTGTGGTAAAATTTCGAGCAGCTGCCAGCTCAGCAATAATCTCACCTTTCTCCTCTATCCGTGCACATCTGTAGGGTATGTGGATTACATAAGCATCATAGCACTGTTAGTAGTTTTTAGTAGCATAGCTTAATGACGATGTGTCCTAACCTTGGTTTTACCCGATATCAACTAACTGCATCATATTCGGTTGTTTACGGGAGTGGCATAAAAATAAATTTTGCCCAAAATAGCAATTAGCAATAGATATTTTTTATATCGTATTTCTATGCCCCAAATATCATCGCTTGTGAAAATGATAATAAATTATGAATATAGAAATATTTAATCTTTCTAACCTTCTTTTGTTTAATTTTTTAACGTTAAGTTGTTTGTGTTTTCGATAATATATTTCGACAAATACATTCAAATTACATTTTAGTTCACTTTGTGATTACCAAAAAGACAAAGGATGTTTCCAGAGCGTACAGTTTAATAGTATTAGATTACAGAACACATTTTACTGCAGAGTGTTTGCCTAAAGTAGAAAACAAACTCAGTTATGTTTAGGAAGGAAAGTGTAACTATAAACTGAAATAGAAAACTTGAACTAGTTATAGGAAACAAACACGTTTTTTAACTTTACGTAAATATCACTAAAAGTAATAATTTTATGTTTACATGAAATCTACCATTTATTGAACGTTCACCTTAACACAAAATACAGCAAAAATAGGTATAGCGTTATTTTGGAATCGTTAAGTAAAATATTATACACAATGTATGCCTGTTATAATTTACACTCAAGTTGCCCTTCAGTAGTTTAGAAGTGGCATTACAGTAGTCTCGGGAACTAACGATCGAAATTATGACACATTAGGACTATCCAAAGATTGATTGATCCCAAAAGAATTAGGCTTTTTCATTGTATTAAGAGGAATCCTTGTAATTAATTTCATCCTCTACGACCGAGGTCTATCACGAGGTATCATACAGATACCACTAACATACAGATGGACTTACACACTTTACCGAGCACGAAACTTCGTTTGAATACGTTACAAGTATCTCCCAAGCCAGTGAGCCTAGAGATGTCTTGTACAAAACCTACAAACAACAACGATACAAACAATGATATCGTTTATTACAAATTCCACCTTTTTTTACTCCAGTGCTTCCTACTCGAAACTGTTTCTTAGAAACTAAGCAGTCCGGTATGCAACCAATTTACAAGTATTTAAGAGGACATATCCATTAAAATTTAACCCTTTGTTGACTGATTATAGTCTGACTAAGCTAGCTCTCACACAATGTCAGAATGGGTAGCCCTGACATATCCTCTTACAAGGTAAAACATAAATGAGAATCTATAGATACGAGTAAAAGTGAG
Organism: Homalodisca vitripennis; assembly: GCF_021130785.1. NCBI lineage: Eukaryota > Metazoa > Arthropoda > Insecta > Hemiptera > Cicadellidae > Homalodisca > Homalodisca vitripennis. The sequence continues at coordinate 47,709,991 of NC_060213.1, forward strand.
CGTGACGTAGGAGACATAGTTACTTTAAGTTCTTGGAAGATAGTAAAGCTTATTTTGGCAGAATTTAGATAATACTATAGTATCATAGTTACAATGGTTGAAAGAGACCGTCATAAACACTGGTAATGGCGTGGTGGGTTGAGAATATTTACATAGCAATGATACCCTTTCTTTCTTTCACACCTCTTCATATTGTATCACATTCTAAAACGTTTCATCTCACTTTATGTATGTATATATTGTAGTAACGTTGTTATTGAAATAAATTAATTAAAATAATTTAACTGGATTTTAAAATGTAATTTATGTATTCCCTTATCGTTATTGCTGCATTGATTTCACAAAGACGACAACAGTTACTTTTAAAATGGCAAATTTTTAGTTTTAATCTTAAATTAAATATGTAATTATATTAGTTATTAATTCTTATATTTAAATTAATCAAACTGTAATCATGTAATTCTAGAATACCAATTTAACAGTGTGTAAGGACTGATACAAAGCTATACGTATATGTTGATTGTTTAAATCTATTCTATGCATTGCAGAAATTTGTGTCAACAAATACGTATATGTTTTTTCTATATCTCCTATGACGTAATATTTTTTATTGTTAAATTGTTACATCATGTGCAAAATATTCTATTCTTCTTCTTTTTTTCAATGATATAAAGCTGCTAAAATATTGTTTAAACTAAATGCCATTAAAATAATGTGATTTTTGTTACTTTATTTGTTCTGTTTTGACAAGGAGCTAAGAAACATTGCATTGATCTTAGTCCTAATAGGTATTTTGCATTACCTCCCTGGGTGGAAATATATTCAAGAGAGGTGAGGTTAGGAGGAAGAGCTCTCGACGAGATTTACGTGTCTCTATCTACTATCTGTCAATCATGTCACCTTGGTAGGAGACACTCTAGATAAACGGCCAGGGATAGTACGCTCTTATGTATATAATAATAAAAGAGCTCCATCCAGTCGAAAATTAATTCTCCGCGTTAGACTACACTTACCCTTGAAAACCAACGACTTTACATTCGCGGTTACTGATGTGCAACCCCTGGGCCTTAATAGGGTTACTCAAGTTTGGGTGACCCAATGGATTGCTGTCCTCTTTGTAGGTTATGCAAGAAGGTAGAAACTAAGTAAAATAGCTACCGCCTACGGTAATTCAATCGGTTACAAAAATTCTAAAGGTATAGTCTAAGGCTCGATGTTGGAGTACTTCTGAAAATTAGTTCACTACGATATATACTTTTTGGCAACATTTTGTAGAATAGTATTGATATCTCTTTCGATGAAGAATTTTGAATTCAGATTGCAAGTAATATCTTTTTCAGGATCTTCAATACATAGGTATTTATATTTTACTTAGTATAGCCAAAGAAAAAAAGAATAGTGGCTATGAAATAAGACAATACGTGTAAAGAAAAAAATTACGGAAAAACAAATCATTAAAAAGTAACGAAAAAAGTGTATCCATCTGTTTCATTAGTTTCCTGTACGTGTTCCATTTGAATTGATTATTCTTTTCGTAAAGTATAACTTTAGACATAAACAAATAATTCAAACAGCCCAGTTAGTTATTTAGTTAATTATTTTTTAGGTATACTACTTTTGATTAGAAATTTATTTACATCCAATTTATAAACATAAAAGTATATTAAATGCGAACTCTCTGCACAAAGAAATGCGAAATTTTGTATTAAATTCATTTTTTAATCTAGGAATCCATATGAAAATAAAATATTTTGGCATTTATTAGAAACCAGTTATTTATTAAAATTTACTTAAATAATAATATCTTTGAAGCAATAACCTATATATTTTTACAAATAGTTTTTTTATTGCTCTTTGAATTATAGTCTCTAAGTGTAATATTTGTATAGAATTTGACAAAACCATGTTTATTGTTATTGAAATAATATTTAGTTCTATAAATTGGTTTGGGATATTTAGTTAGTAAAAGATAAAATTAGACTGTAAATTTCACTATTGTTAACTCGTATGAGCAGGTTAAAGAAATTTACAATCTGTGTACGTATTTAAACGTATAATCTACTCATACAAATTATAAAGTATGAGTTATTGATCTTAGTTTCATATTCATATTCTTTCAGGACTACTACCATAGCTACCGCAATATAAGCAATAATAAAATTATAATTTTTACATTTTAAAGATACAGATATATTACCTAATTTTGCTTCCTAAGAATGGGATATTTGACGGAATGGGTACCTACTTATTATCTTTAATTACAGTAAAAAAAAAACATTATTGTTGACCATAGTTATATTGATTGTTAGAAATTAAGCCGTTGCTCCTAATTCGAATAGAAAAGTTCTTCCCAAGTGCACACTTGATTAACTAACCTACAATTAGTTTGCTCCTCCCAGGTCATAATTTTTTTTTTTAATTCAATGTTTATTGAAATTTCATAGTCATACAATTTCATACATATTTTGTCATACAGATCATACCTTTTTAGTTGGGTTATTTAAACGCATATGTGGCAAAAACGTCTAAGTACAAAATAATTTAATCGAAAGGAATAAGGGCTCTGTAGTATAGTGGAAGCGCAAGAGACATTTCCTGATTCGATTCCCTGTGGAGCAAAAACTTTTTCTAATCAAATTATTATGGAAATTAAATTTTGCTATTATAATTTGTCCTAATTAAAGTAAATAGTTATCTATATCGTTATCCGTTAAAGTTTATATATTACGTGCTATTTTAAACTTATACAGCTAATGGAAGCAGATATTAAAATATGTATGAGAAAAATAGAAAATTTTGAATAAGAAAATGACTGATTTGGCTATTTTGTTGGATAATAAATCATTTCATTGATACCTTGGTAATGTAGATATTATGCAGTCCGGGCGTTTTATTTCTGAAAAAGTTTTGTTGTATATTAATTAATATTTATTCACTGTACACATTTATTGTAACCTATATTTATCCTAATTAATTACGTTACTCCCGAATTGTAACCTACCGTCTACACTACTTCAGCCTATTACACTTAGATCAGTATTAGTTATTATCTATTTTTTCTACATCCACAGTTTTCAATGAAATAAAAATCCACATCGATATCCACTATTCATAATTTTGTTTCTATTATAATCTGTTACATAACTTATTACAAATGAAATACATTTACTCATAGACGTACCGAGTATTTGCGGAACACCGTGTTTATATCCGTTAACATAAAAATGTTGGATAAAATTGCACTCTATAAAAATCGTAGTGAAATTTTTCATTTCAAGCAATGAATTTTAATCAAAATGCATCACAAGTTGCTAAATACTAAAAATGTACGTCCATATATCTCATCGAGTAATTGCGTAGTGACGATGTACAAACGGCTCAGCCAATAAACGTATGAAGGAAAAAACTATTTAGATGTAAATTCAACTTTTCTATTACGACAGTGTTTATACCTGCTTCCGCATTGTAGATATTGTTCGTTTAAGGCCTGAAAATATCATCAGTATTACTTTTATGGATATAACAAAACAATGTTAAGATTATCAGCATTTAAGGTAACTACATTAAGTGTTAATACCTGCTGCATTGCGGATTCTGCAGTGGATATTTAAGACACCTTAAGAACAACGCCTAAGTGTTTTCTATCTTAAATGGCGCCGCAATATAAAGATTGTTTGTAGGTAAATGAATTGCAAAATTAATGATATACCCAAATACTGTTAGTACTTATATCGTTTAATTAAGTACTATTTTATTAACTGCACGGACTATTTGGGTAAAATTTACGGCACTTCCATTCTCAAATTAGATGCACGGTGAAGCAGAGTATTCAATATTTCGGCTGTACCGTTTAATCAACATATAACTTATCAAAACATAATCAAAACTGTTTTTTGTATCCTCTTAGGAATACCACGCATAACTGACTCACGTATCACCATTCATGGTATTTTTGTTATATTTAGCAAGTGTTCTTAAAATGTATAATCTGGGAGCCATTCTTTAAAAGAATTGATATTAACGGTAATGGAAAAATGGGTAGCATTAAAATATGTGTCACTTTCAATACAGGTTAATCAATTTAAATTTAAATTTATAATTTGAAGAATTTAAATGTATTATACCTAATAATCGTTATGAAGGAAAGTGTTAATTTGTAGGTGAGAAAACATTTCGGCAGACAAATGAGAAAATGTACTGTCTTTAGATGAGGTAAACACTGTATGGATCGAAATCATATTGTATCGAAAACTCTTACTTCTGTATGTTTTTTTAAAGTTCAAATATGTTAAGCATAAAAAAACGTTTTTCTCTAATTTGCGCTATGTATATCAATATGGTCTTAATTAGTTTGTCAAGAAATATGGCACACTACACAAAATGTACTCTCTTTCATCTAAATTTTAAATTGAACAAATATTAGTTTCGAAATATTAATTACACTAATGTTTTGCATTTACTAATTGATATTTTTTTAAGAGGAATTATTTTACACCTGAAGTTGGAGTGTAATTGCTAGTTTATGATATTGTACTCCAAAAATAATAAAATGTATAAATCATATCAAAATATGATCAGCCGTATTTATTATTAAATGCAGTACCTTCCATACATTTGTAAATAAAACTATGGGTGTTAAAGAGTCTAGGCTTTAATATTGTCCTCATGGAGATAACATAAGGATAGGCCAGTTCTATACAATTAAAGATTATTGAAGCAAATAAAGAGAGTGTATACAATCATTTATAAGGTTTCATAATGCTTCTAAATTGCTTATTATTAATTATATCTAAAAAACATATCTCGGATGTTTTTGAAATAGAAAACCCAAATGAAACTTCAGGAGATTGCAGTTTTTGCCAGCCAGAAGCTAAACCATTCCCCGCACGTCATGACTTGCTGGCAACTAGTAGTGCTACGTTCACAGTTTCTTAAATACTGCCAAGACAGAAGACAAGAGAAGCATTTGAAGAAAGTACCGCTTTCCTGCAGTGTTTAAGGGTATTGATTCATTGCTACTATAGAACTGTACCTTTGTAACACAATCTGAACTCATCAACTAATAGCCAATGCACAACTAGTTCGTCACTTATTTTTAATCAGGAGGAAAATGTAATTGACCTCAAGTTATAAGCTTCACGCATAATTAAATTAAAATAGGTTTTGAACACTTACTCTTCCACTCAGCTCTTAAATAATGCAAATTCCTTCACAATTTAATTTAATGAGTATAAAAATTACATTACTTATACTTCTTTTAACACAGATAAACAGACATACAAGCACATAAACTGACGGGCGGACAGGAAGTCAGGCAGGCGGACAGACAGCACACATTCAAACACCACACGCACACAAGCATTGCTCAACGCCTGCACCGGCCGAGCAACAAAAGGATAAACTTTAGGGTCCAATGGACCGAATAAGGTGCAGGGTAGTTCGTAGTAGTGTATTCCGTGAGATAATATCCAAACATTAGTTGATTAATTGAAATGACATATGGAATCCAATTCAAGAATTAAGGGCCAGGTTCTGTTATGTGTTTTGTCTCTTCGTTTTCAACAAAAAGGCTAATTTTCAAAATTTCCAGCGAGAATATAAATAGGAATTACCATTATCTTTGTTATAGTAATAAAACTATACATGTTCTATATTCATATTTTGCTTACGTTCTATTCATGCATACATACATACGCTTTGCATATGGAGAAAGTGTACCATATTTATTACGTTCCTTTAATGTATAAATGGAACGGTTATATTGTCATGTTTTGTAGTATCTGTTAGGCATCATGTATTAATAAAGAGGTGATGACAGTCTATTATAATAATGTTTGTAGTTTCTGGCATAAAACTACTTATGGATTCCTCTCCATTACAACATGGTCTCCAAACATAATAACAAAATGTTTCTTTCATGCTATAATTACATACTTATTTAACTGACATCCTGAATTCGGAACAGAGGTGCGAAATCCAGGACATCTCTGGAACCATTAAAAGTCCATATACAAGCTTGTAAATACACAGTAACACATATGGTATCCTCGTGAATAGATCTGGGTTTGGCTCTAATGATCACTGTATTTCTTGTTTTAACTAATCCTACATGAATTTTTACAAGTAATTGGCTTTATTTTGTTGGTTAATAAAGGTGTTTTTATACATTTTTATCAAATTTTATACTATACACAATATTATCACGCACAAACACGTGTAAACTATTGAATTGTGTGTTACAAAAGTATTTTCTTAGAAGATTTTTACAACTATTTGGATAGACGTATCATATCTGTTAACCAACTTTACAGATTTTCAAGCGGTTTTTGACGTGACAACGTCTTAAATTAGGTTGCGGCTCGGAGTCACTCATGAAAAAGTGTAACGCCCGGTAACGTTACGATGCCCGTCCAGTGGGTCCGCCGCACGGGATCCGCACGGGATAAAGCAGATAACTGTGGGTCCGCCGCACGGGATAAAGCAGATAACTATGTTTATTCGTGAAAATTTGGAGTGCTTAGATTCGTCATTTACAACAACTACAACAATAAAGGTAAATAATTGTACACTGATATTTCATTATCGTAAACTATGATTGATTGATTAATTGTTAGATTGACACAAAAGTTGAGAAACTGAGTTTATAGGTTATGTCATACTATTGACAAATGTTGATAGTGTTAAGTAAATTATTAGTTTAAATCACTCTGCAATCAATCGTAATTCAGTCGATTGAGAAGAAACAGCGCGTATTGCTAGTCAAACATTTAAAATAACAAATTATAACCTCTAACCTGTCATAACAGTGCGACCAAACAAACGGACTAAACCGACCAATCACCACGCGCGGAGTTAGAATTTAACTGTGTTTAGCAAGAATTTCAAATTCCAATTTAAGTAAATGTTTTATTCAACTTTACCATTTACAATAACAAATTTGAATTAATTTCAAATTATGTACAATGTTTTAGTAAACAAAATATATTTCTATAGTTAAAATTTGTGCAATTCTTATTTTCATTCAATTCCTTGTTCCTATTGTGTAATTAATTAATATTCATATCAATAAATATTCTACCGAGAAAAAGACGTTGTCACGTAAAATCTTCGCCCGTAAAACCGACTTTACAGGCAACCATAATTTTTTTTTTCTATGAACGTTTAAAATACACCGTGTCCCAAAAAAAACTGAACAACTTTAAAGCCTAATAAAATCCGCAAAGTTAAATTTAGATTATTATAAGCATGACCACATGAAGGTAGAGTTTATAAAGTTTTTTTTTAATGTTAGTTGTAAAGATCAGCTGTTTCATTGTTGTTTGCTCAAACTGCTTAACCCCAAAACATAACCTACAATAAAGCAGTCACTATGAATGCACAGGAGAAAGCGCAGTGTGTTGAGTGGTACATTGAAACCAAATCAGATATTGTAGTGCAAAGAAGGTTTAGAACACGCTATGGTCGCCATCCACCATCAAGGAACAGCATTCGAGCCTGGTATGATAAGTTCATGTTAACTGGCAGCATAAAACATTCAAAAAACAATGGTAGGCCTAAACTGCCAAATGAAGCTATTGAGAACGTGCAACAAACATTTCTACGGAGTCCTCAAAAATCTATTCGCACTGCAGCACGTGAGTTAAATTTATCAAAATCCAGTGTTCAAAGAATTTTAAAGAAAAATTTGAAAATGAAACCTTATAAGCTGCAAAATTTTGCAGCAAATTACTCCAGATGACAAACTTAAACGTAAACACTTTGCAGTTACTGTGCTTGATCGTTTAACTGCTGATGAGAACTTTCTAAAGAAGGTAGTGTTTTCTGATGAGGCCACGTTCCATGTATGTGGAAAAGTGAATAAACATAACGTGCGTATTTGGGGTACAGAAAGACCATATCAAGTTCGGGAACATGTTCGAGACAGTCCCAAGTTAATGTGTGGTGTGCTATTTCCTATGACAGACTTATTGGCCCGTTTTTCTTCAATGAAAAAACAATTAATGGTAACATTTATCTAGACATGCTAGAAAACTACGCTTACCCACAGCTAGAAGACCTACAGCCCAACGTTTTTTTTCAACAAGATGGTGCCCCTCCGCACTGGAACTTATTTGTAAGAGAATCACTTGATGACACTTTCCCTCGTCGGTGGATTGGGCGCGGTGGTTCCATAGCCTGGCCCCCACGGTCCCCAGACATAACACCATGTGATTTTTTTGTCTGGGGATTTGTAAAAGACCAGGTTTTCAAGTCTAAAGTGTTAAACATTCAAGAATTGAGACTAAGGATTATCACGGCCTTTTCCAAAATTAATGAGGAAATGCGTCATCGAGTGTGGGCAGAGTTAGATAGCCGAATCGACTATCTTTTTGCCAACAATGGAAACCATGTTGAGGTTCACAAATAAAGGTTGTACCCAAAATAACTTAAGATTATGCGTGTTACTTTAAATCAAAAAATTCTTTTATATGTGTGTTATTAAAATAATTACAATCTAATAAAGTTGTTCAGTTTTTTTTGGGACACGGGGTATATTATAGTTATTAGGCAGATATAAATTTAAGATAGACTGACGTTGTTGTTAAAAATCAACAGGTAAAATATCTCACAAACACAAGAAAAACAAGTGATGACTCAATATAAAGTGGTAAATAATATATTTTCAACAAATAATAATTGTAATTTTGATACATCATGAGATATTATTGTATTTAGTATGAATATTTTTGATATTTATATTATAAAATCTCCAACTACATTGTCCCAGTTACTGAAGAACATTGTCTTTCAATTAAATGCTTGTAAAATTTCATGGCCTGCGTGTCTCCAAAGATCTTACATTTTAGTCCTCGAACAAAAGTTTGGAGGCTCCGGGTTTATTGTATAGTAAAACATTTTAGGTTGATAATTTTTATGACCAGAATAGGAAATTATAAACGTCTACACAAGTATCTAGGTAACCAAATTGTATTTTTATGACTTTTTTAATTTTAAAAAGCAAATACCTAGCAAGCAGTTTAAGAAAATTTTATTTTTCCCAATAGATAAGCAAATATTAAGGTTTGATATATTTGATGTCTTTCCTACATTAATTCTTCATAGTTTTGTTTAAAATTATACATTGACTTTTAAAAACCCACCTACAGTTATTATTAGTACATTTATGTCATCGTAAGTACAAGTAAAATGTACATATCGAGACAATGACGTCATTAGACAAGGCTTAGTGTTTGTATTGGCCGTCGTAGCCCACCTGTGCCCAGCGGTTAGTTCAGTAATAACAAGAGAAGTGGTGCACATCCCTAGGGTTTACCATAACAACACTTGGGCAACATTTTGCTAGAGCCTTGGCTATAAACTAACATCCTCTCAAATATATATGATTACAAATTAAGATTTATTTACTGAAATCCACTTAAACCTTATATAAATATTTTTTATTTATAATCCATGTTCTTGATTCTTAACGTTTATGTTTATTGATATAGGCTCCCGCGTGGGAGAAAAATTTAATTATTTTTATAAATTTATACAAAGAGATTTATTTAGTTGTTATCCATTGATTAACACTGAAATAATCTTTAGCGTCTGGTAACTTTAGTTGAACTTTGATAAAAAACTAATTTCTCTCATGTATCATAGAAAGAATCATGGCCAGTTGCTTATCTGCCTATGAGCGAACTCAAATCGCAAAGTTTCATTAAATGTAGAATCTTATAGGTTTGGTTTGGAAATGTTAGTTTAGATTAAAAAGAAATTGTATATCATATAAGGCAATCACCCATTGCCATTCAAATTGGACAAAACCAAGACCTCTATTAGACGTATAAGGAAGTTGACGCGGTGACATGGTCAGAATATTGCAAGAACATATTTACCACTGGCTTTTTAGAAAAGAATGGACACTCCAGACGGCTCTAGAATGTATTTAGGGTTTAGTTTTGTTAATTTTTTTCATTAATTTAAATTTTTATCTGTGTAATTCTCATTGAGACAAGAGTTTAAATCTGATGATTGTGAGGTGGATTATTGCTGGCTTGGCGACAACTATTTAAAGATACATTATAAAGTAAAAATCTATATATCGCTTGTCCTCATGGGTCACTAGTCTGTGCGAGGATCTTATCTATGATAATGTAGTATCTTATCAATCTTATACCTGTATTTCTACATTATATCAATACTGCAATAAAATATATAAACTATAAAAAAACTTAATACTTTTCTCTCATTTTGTAACGCAATTCGGTAAACTATAATTATAACGTTCAAGAATATACTGTATAGGTAATAATTGAAAACTGAAATAAATCTGTATATAGTTTTATTTCTATTTCTATTTACTACTGTAATAATATTCTTATATTATATATACGCAATATCAATAAGATGTTTCTGATAAGAATTGCTTCGCTCACACACAGTATTTTTACCTGTAAAATTAAATAAAGGATGTCTTTATTGAACACAAAGAAGAACATATTCAATAGGCGTAGCGAGTTTAGGGCTATGAGTCCTCTATTACATCTAACAATAAACCTGAAATGTTTCTAACTAGATTTGAGCATCGGAGCTTCCAATATCGGGTACTACGTCATACTGGTCATATGGAGACCATTATACTGATCATATTACTATCAAGATACATCAATTTCATTCATGTAATAATTTGATGCATACTGAGGGTATCAGAACTCTGGATTGGAATGGAATGCACAGTGGACTTATACAAAATTGCCAGAACGACCAACAAACGAAGGACACTTTCGTTTTGATATCACTGTTGCATTGCATGCGACAAGCATAAGTTCGCGAACTCAAAAGTCTAAAATAATGGATGTAATGTAATCAATAAGAATGAGTAACTTTTATAATATACTCTCAATTTGTAGTTTAATTTCTCTTTGCATTTATTAAATTACTGCACGTTAGATGTGGACATTTTCTATGTATTACCTGAATAAAACCGAACTCATTATAAAAGGATTTCGAATTTGTTTCAACCCAACATTGCCTCAAAATTTTTTGCTCTTTAGAAGATATAAACATAGACATTATACATATATTCCTTAAAAAAACTGTTCACATCCAACCCTTGTATACTTTTCTTGGTCTTAGATATTCTTAGTGCTATATGTGTTTACCTTGTTGTCTTGATAAAGAAAAATATACGTACATATCGAGGATCTATATTGGTCAAAGTGTGCCTACTTTTGGCTTATTTAATCTTCTTTTGTCTAAGATACATACAGTGCCATAGAATAGTTTACCATGTTTTCTAAAAAAATAAAATATATTTATACATGTAAGATAAAATGCCTACTGTGGTTAAAAATTGTATTTGAATTTACTTTTACTGTAATTTATTTAGTTGTAAAATTCATTTGGAGGTATTGGAAATCTACTTCAGTCCCCAAAAATGGACTATTGTTGACACTTCCAATCTTCTATTGTTCTAAGATATTCCAGTGCTGTGGTTGAGTTTGCCTTAATGTCCTAATGAAGGAACTTGCATAGATACTTTAGACTGAGAAGCCTACTACGATTAAAAATCATTTACTAACCATGTAAAGGTAAAATCCTTGCTAATTTCATGCAAAATTTAAAAATAACCATAGTTAATAAAGTTTGCGTTATAAAAGTCTTGCTGTTTTTCGGACGTACAGTTCTGGGACATAAAGAAGTACTTTTTGACGTACGTTAGTGTTCAATCCGTCTTTTTTTATTACTGTATACATACAATATTTAAATATCATGGAAACCAACCAGTTTTGACTTACTTTAATGCATTCACACATAAAGATAAATGTTATAGCAATGATTTATTAATATTTACAAAAGGAAACAAAAAAGAATATTCATTGCATTAGACAATTTTTATTCATCATTGGCGCAACCTAGAAAAATGTATTTTTCTGTTTTCTTTCGACTTTTTCTGTTATCTGCATTGACCCATTTATCAGGCAATTTGTATATTTATATTTTATAAAATACATTGTTACCAAATATGTCAGCCTATTTGACGGGCTACAACTAAAACATAAAATTAATTTTCAAAGTGTCCACAGATGTTAAATGTCAATTAAATTTGTATTGAGAAGCATAATCACTATCAATATGTTTTCAAATTACAAAGTATTCTGGTAAAATTATCCAATATTTGTCTTCCTACAATCTTCCTTCCACTTCAAACGTATATTTAGGAAAAATATTTAGCCGAATTGGTCCATATTTCTATAGATTAGGCAATAGCAGCAATTAGCGATTTATTTTTATTTCTATGATAACTAAACATCTTATATTTACAAATAAGAACAGCGGTGCCTATTAAAACAATAAGAAAATATCATTTAAGGGACATAAAACTTGACTTGTGTCCCAATATTAGAAAAAAGTTCTAGAGTGTTATGAAAACGAATGAATTAAATATCATAATATTTTAAGAGTTATTGGATGGCAACAGCCTGATAATTTTCCTGTAGTTGAGCAATACATGAGTAGTTACTGTTAATGACATAGTTCAACAGTTTGTAATAATCTAAAAATCAGCCTTGTACAAATGTGTTCTTTTTCTTGAAATTTACGCCAACACTGTTCAATTTATCTCCTATGAATGTTAGCTTTTTCATTCAACATGAGCAATTTTCCATCAAGGTCTTTTTAGTTTAGTTTGAACCAAGGAATAAGATTTATCTCTTCTTTGTTTGAGGTTTATTTTTTACAATGGAAGTTGGAAGTGTTAGGTTAGTTATTTATACCTGAAGAAGAGATCATATAGCAGATCTCGAAACGTAGTGTTCCTGATTTTTTGTTTCACTGAACGATGGTAATTGCCCGAAAGAAATCCTGTTTCCTTCATTCATCTCTTATGGAACAATAAATCCTACTTTGCCCTCAAAAAAATAAAATGCTGAAAGTGGCATTCTAGGTTATAACAATGCTAAATTTATAAGTCGTAGTAATTTCGAAGACTCATCACAAATATTTAATAGATTCAATTACACTAATGTACCTTGTACTTAATGATAAACCATAGTGTAAAAGTCAATACTTACTGATTTACCCGACTTGTAAAATTATAGACTATTTATATACTTTGGTTTATTTTAAATTGTTACAAACCATATTAATTCTAAACCAAATACTTCCATCAGCACAGGGGTTAAAATTTTCATGAGATAAATTACTCCCTCATATTAAGTAAGATGAGTCAATTTGATCTTCGGTCACAGTTTTAATCAATTTCAGCATAAGATATTGATTAATGATTAGTATTTTAAGCAGTAAAAAAAACGTAATTAACTGTACACGACTTACATTATTGTCTATTCTAGGTAAATATATAGTATTATAAAACAAAACAAACTCGTATATCAAACAAAAACCAAAATATAAAGATGCTATTTTGATTATAGTTTGTCGTATGTATTCGGTGTAAATGTCATAAATTATACATCTCTAGTTTTAATAATTTTAAAATTCAATCAATATAAAAAGAGCAATTTCAATACATATCCAATATTTCAATTGTTGCTTAAATTTCACAAAATAACGGTAATTTTTTTCTAAATTACAAATCATTATTGATTTATGTGGCATTTATATATGTTTCTTAAAATAACTCAACAAGAGTGAATTTTACTTATATCCCCTTATATTGTAGAATTTTATAATACTCGAAATGTTTTTTAACGAGTTCTATACAGCACGTAGGTACATGAATACGATAAAACCAAGCACCATAAAACAGTGTGATATTTTATGCATGCATAGCTTTGTATGGTGACGAGAACACAAATATTCATGATTCACCACCGTTTAAATTCCATCATAAACTGTTTGGTGACGTAAATCTGATTGTAAGTATAAATTTTAGTTTTATAAAACGTATGAGACAGTTAAATATAAATAATCTTTTACAAGCTTATAATAAAATACTACAAACAGGACAAAAAACATGGAAGATAACGGTAAATATTGTTTGTAAAAATCATTAACCAACTTTAAAATTTCAGACCTCTACGAATTACAGCTTTAATCAGTGAAATATTGATTCTGCATAATATTCTATATAACTCTATACTATTATTTAAAATGATTCTTTCCACGCTGTTTAGATATTCTGTAATGAAAACACAGTTATTTTTACACTGGGTGCTTTAGAGTTACAATAAAATTCATGACATAAACTGGGAATACAAATAGTAAAAAACACTTAATATTAAAATATTTTCAAGAACTGTACATATAGAGGACAGTACTGCAGTATTTTTATTAGCAATACAAAACTAATAATAATATTATTATGACTGTTATCAGGCAGGTAAATAAAATTCAAAATTTTCCACCAACTAAGTATAATTCTGAGATGAGTTCCGTAAGGATTAAATTAACCATCTGGTAAGTAAACAATTTCACACATATTTTTTTTTGTTACCGTAGCAAATTACTTTTTTCCAAATATTTATTTATATATTTATTTTGAGGCTTTGTTAGTGACTTCCTTAACGTATGTTTTATATAGATACTATAGGGACGAGCTATTTTCGTCTGTCCTCATGGTAGCAGGATTTTCTAACACCCTTCGACAAAGTTCTAATCGTAAAGCACCATCACCTGGCTGAATATTTTGAACTACTTGTACGTGATATGGATAAAATTTCTTTTAATGTTATCCAGACTGTACTACGAGATATGTTTAATCTATTTGAAAGTCGGCGAATGCTAAGTTTAGAACTGCGTTGTATCATGTCAACGATATTATCTTGTTCGCGTACAAGCTGTATTACATAACGTTCTCTTGAACAATTCAGTTGGAAAAGCTCCATTTGTTTTTAAGTTATTGAAAACCAATGCAAATTTTACAGGAGTAGTTGTTCTTCTGTACGGAAACCGTCTTTTATATTCACGTTTAGCTTCTCTACTATTTCCATTGGCATACCCATAGACGAAAACAATATCTACGTACTCTTGATTTGTAAATGGAACCTTGGGAATTAATACAAGTACACTGTACAAACCAAAGATGATACACGAGTTACTGTAACAGCTGAATTGTTGCACAGCTGTATAATAATAACTCTCGATTTTCAATAAATTAAACATTTAAATTTACGATTTATTTTTAAAATTTGTGACCCAACCTGCAATGCTCTATACCGTAAATGTTTTGTACGTATTTATTTGATCGCAAAAACATCTATAAATGTTTTGTTTTTACAAAGTACGTTCATTTAATAAACATAAATTTCCATTGTTTTGTATAATAATTTTTGAGTTGTATTAAAATCCTCCACGGCCTGTTGATAAAACATTATAAATATTTGAAAACCGAAACAAATGGAACACATTTATTCATAACTATTCTACAATCAAAATTTTTTTCTAATTTGTTTCATGTTTGTCATCCAAAACATTTGAAAATACATTCAATAAAGGCAATATACTCAGATATTTTTGCTATAAATATAGGGCAGAGTTTTTCTTTTATTTCCCCTAAATACAAAATCTTTAAATTGCATTTTCGCTTTACACATAAATACCACACAAAAGTGTCGCAGTTTAACATGGCAAAACTATCAGAAAGCACCGTGTCTTCCTAGATCTGTTTGATATCTTATAAGCACATTATGTGAAACCATAATATAGTGTCACAATTGTAACGTTACTTAAGTAATATAATATATTAATTAATGCAAGCGCCTCTCGTAACACTATTATTTGGTAGGTAAGTGAATGTTATATTATATTTATTACTAATGCTTGTGCATGAGTAACATTTATAATGTTTTAAATTTATAACATTATGATAAAACAACGTCGAAATGTTGCCAAGACATAAATGCCTCTTTATGATCAACAGGGGTGAAAGCAAGTGAAATAATTTGAGGTTTAAAAAATAATTATACGAATTAAATCTAGTCGTTTCTATTATTATTTTAAGCACAACCCTTCACAATGAGTTATTAGTTATAAAGCATTTTAAATAAATGTTTATTCATTTTAATACTACTATATATATTTTGAGTAAATTTTAAGTTATAAATAAATTAATCGTATATCCTGTTGTGACTTAAGTTGCTGTTACAAGTTTTAAATATATAAGGAAACTCAATTTCGTTTCTTGACCGTTGTATTGGCGGCACTGGATGTGACAACGAATTATATTGTTTGTGTTTTGTTGGCAAAAATGCCCTATACCGTGTAGCTGTGTGTATTTTTTATATCAACCGAAACCCTCTAGTATTTTGTACAGCATATTAGTATTATTTGTTTCGATCACGTACCTGACAATTTAAAAAAACTAAATTGATGATGTAAATGAACGGTATGGACCTATCAGTTTAATTTGAGAACAGTTGAATATAGACTTCCCATGTAAAAAGGTTAAATATAATGCTAAATAGTAATTATTGAATTTCATTGTGATTATTAGGGCTATAAACACTTAAACAATGCAAACGTTACCTTATGATCATACAGACAAAAGAAAAAAGAAACACTTTCATTAATTCCTTTGGGTATTGACATTTTGCAGTCGAAAACAATTATTTTATGTATAATACAATATAAATAAACCTTTTAACACTTTTTTGTAAACTTTTATTTTTGTTACTATGTACATTTCGAAATCTGTGATTTCATCTTCAGGTACTAAGGTTAAGTTATGAAAATAAATAATTAAAAGACATAAGACTAAAAACAACAATGGCCTAGTAAACAAAATTAATGATATAGATATACCCAACAACAGTAAGTTTGTATCCTTCGATATAACAAATTTATACACAAATGTTCCGATCCAAGAAACAATGCTTATAATTAAAAATAATTTAACAGAACAGATCATTCTAAATACGAGTACACAAGAAATTGAAGAAATACTTGAACTCACAAAAGTAACTCTAAGATAAAATTACTTTACATTTAACAACAATTACTAAATACAACATGAAGTATTACCAATGGGATCACCACTATCCGGAATATTGGCTGATATATTCCTTGACATAATAGAAGACAAATTCATACTATGCGATAAAAACAAACATCTAACACAAATCATTTATTATTACAGATATGTTGATGATATAATATGTCTATTCAAAGGAAATGAAAGACAAATGGACATGTTCAAAAATTACTTAAACCAAATTCATTATAGTCTAAATTTTACCAATGAAATTGAAGAAAATAATGCAATAAACTACCTTGATTTGACTATAACAAAGATCAACAGAAAATTTCAAAATTTACAGAAAACCGACATACACAGATTTAGTTATTCCTTCCTCATCGAATCACCCACATCACCAAAAAATGGCTGCATTCAAATCAATGATCGACAGATTACACAAAATTCCTATGAACACTGAAGATTTTTATAAAGAATTAAACATTATTAAATACATAGCCAAAAATAATGGATATTAACCAAGTATAATTGATATATTAACGAAGAACTACAGAAAGAAAGAAAAAAAGAAGAAACAGATATCAAATACATTCAATCAGACTACCTTGGTAAACATTGTCACAAAATTAACAAATCATTTTATAAACAAGGATATCAATTGGCTTTCAAAACCTCGAACAACCTTGGAATTCTAATCAAAAACAAAAGCAAATCAACAAACCAAAATCAAAATTCAAAATTCAACAATATTGGTGTATACAAATTAAATTGCAACGATTGTCAATCCCACTATATAGGACAAACCGGCCGATCCTTCAAAATTAGATTTAATGAACACATAAAGGCATTGAAAACCTCGTCAAATTCAAAATATGCAGACCATTTAAATAACACCGGCCATACATACACTAACACCGAAAACAATCTTGAAATTTTACACACAAGCAAAAAAGTCGCTTATTATCTACTTTAGAACATTTTGAAATCTACAAAAGTGCCAAGATTAATCATAATATATTATTAAATGGCAAAGATTTTATAACAAAAAATGTATTATTCGATAGACTTTTAAACAATATACATTGATCACACATAAAATTAAATACAACAAATTTAGCCACCAAGGTAGTGAAAAAAACACATGACAAATTGGTTTTAATTATTTATTTTCATAACTTAACCTTAATACCTGAAGATGAAATCACAGATTTCGAAATGTACATAGTAACAAAATTAAAATTTTTAAAAAAGTGTTAAAAGGTTTATTTATATTGTATTATACATATTTATAAAAACGTTTCAAGGCTACATCTCTAACAATTATTTTATTTATTTTATGAAATTATTAGGAACATCTGGAAAAGCGTATTATGAATATGCACTCTTAAAAAACTATATTTTATACCTGTAGAGTAAATTATGTTTATAGTTCTTGAACAATACAGTAAAAATAACTATATTTTCAGGTAACGTTTCAACTAAAAGTAATATACAAGTTGAATTTGTATATATGATACTAAAACTAAATATTGTTCGAACTTTTAACGTTTCTAAACCGCTGCATGAAAGCCTAGGTTATGAATTAATAATATTTTACTACAATCAACTGCGTGTAGTTAAAACAAAGTAGCCTAAACAACGCTCTGAGCTGCGAAACTATCCATGAATAATTACTCATTATACCAATTTCTTATAAATGAGACATGTTACCCTAACAATACTGCAATATTTATAACTGATATGTAATGAAGTTTGGTTTGGGTCACATTAAAGTCAGGTTGTAGTAAACAGGTTTTTTACTTTGTTAAGTCAAAAACTGAAATTTGTGAAAGTCAATATTTTACAGAGCTTTTTTTATATTACATATTTATATAATTTAGACAACTGTTATTTAATAGATAGGTATATACTATCATTACGTGTATCTAAACCCAAATCATGTACGGCTGTAATAGTTTATTACATATTATCTACGTGTTAACAAAGGGTTTTCACGTCTTTTATAAGCTAACTTGACAAAAAAAATTGATTTAATTTTTTTATTTATAAATAAGTGTAGATTAGCTTACAAAATCAATACGCAATCAAATCATACAGAGGCAGTAGCTCCAACACAAATAGAGAAATGTTGACTAATAGGATTGCCAACATTTAAGCTAATATAATCATTATATAAATGTTGTTTTTTTTTACACGTCTGTTTTATAAACATATACAATAATTTATATTATGGATGAGTACGTGAAAATACTTTTAATCATCGTATTATTTTAATAAGTATCCATTATTTATTTTAAATTATGCATTTAGTTTGGAAACGTACTTCAGTTACTTTGGAGCTTTTAATCTTCTTAAGGGCCCGTGCTTTAATTTTTATCTGAAATGGTACTTTATCAGAACTGTTTAATAAAGCTAACAATTTGTCTTACAAACGTTATTTCAACCTTAAAAGTTTTTAACTGTCCCAATAAGTTCACTCAAGAAACTGCGCTGTAAGCCCGGGTGACTTTTTATTGGCTGACAGAACTTGGCGTTCTTCCCACATATTAGTACCATACATCTTACTGTTTATGATCCGAAATATAAGAGATTATTTAACTTACTTTTTTTTAAATATCAATACCAGGAACTGTTGTAAAAGATATTAATGACATTCGAAGAACATAGTGCAGCTGTGTGGACTTGATGGTGGGTTACGCAATCACAAATAAATTAAAAAAAAGTGTAGTTATGTGATGGAGATATTAGATAATACAATTGTAACGGAGTTTTCAAATAGAACAGCTGTGTTAGAGTTTTATTGCGCAATTGTTGGCTAATATAAAATAATGCAAACATGTCGCTGAAGGTGTATTAAAAACTCCTAACTAATGCAGTTATGTGAACATAATATTGTGTTACATAAATTAACTCTTAAACTGGGCAACTATATTTCTAATTATGGGTTACATCATCGTAACATAATTTAAAATACTATATCTGTATGGCACTAATAATATGCTATACTCAATTATAAAATAACTTGAGGGTATAAAAACTGGTAGCTGGGAAAATTTCTTGCATGTTCTCCAATGCCTTAAAAATATTTCAAAATGTCAGATTTTCAAAATATCTAACCAAATTATGGTAATATATTGTATTCACATATCTTAATATAAGACTATAGCTTACTTAAAATACTGGAAGGATACTTGAGAATATGTCTAAAATTCATCTACTTATCGACAAAAAATTAATGGTGTAATCCATAAACATTGAGGTCAACAACGAAGGTCGACACCGGCTGCAATTTACCCCTCCCCATCCCGACGATAATCCTGTTCTCATTGTATCAGGTGACGCGCCGCGATACTACTGAAAATTCTGACAATTAATTAATCATCGGTGTTCCACCTTCGTTACTTCGGATGTGATGGGTTGCTTGTGATCTGACTCCCCTGCTGATGGGTTACTTCCCCTTGTGATCTGACTCCTTTGCAGTAATATCACCTCGGTTATTCTCTTCCGTCTCGACTTAATGCCGTTCGTCCAAAGCCTTCTTTGGTAGTTCATAATTATTCGTAATTATTTTATTGTGTTTTTTTACTTTGGAAGGAGAGGTTGAGTTTAAATCTGCAAACTTAGTGTTGTACTTTTTTGTAACAGACAATCATTACGAATTTCTATAAAGCCATCAATAGAAACTGAGTGCCTACTATTTAAATTTACCGTGACAAGGACATGGGTTTGAATCTTAAAATGGGTTTTTAATTTTTGCACGCTAACAAAATTCATCTAATATTAGCCCGAAGTAACGTGGTGAATAGATACGCTTAAATTGTTATTTAATTTTGAATTGCTACGATACTTTTATTGAATTCATAAAGGTTTAATTACGGACATCTCGATCTAGAATTTCTCGAAAGTGAAAATGCTACGTCTAGCCGGAAAATATTGTACCCTATTTGTACCTTACATGTGTTACCTGTATTTATTTTTAAGTCCCATTAGTTAATTACACCAGTAACTAGTTACAGCTGAAGGCTATCAAGCCACTTAAACCACCTACTCTCATTCAATGTAGTTTTATCTGTAGTTTTTTCTGTTTCATGTGATATACTACTAACAATGCCTCATACTTCACCGGGTATTTATTTAACAAAAATACTTTGTTTCTGAAGGGTTTCCTGCCATTGAAGCAAAATTTACTTTCCTTTAATAAGAATTTGGCGTTGTAGTATTAACTTTAAAACAATCTCAAAAGTATGTTCTCGAAATATTTTTAATATTTAACATTTGTGAGCTGTAGTCAATATTTCACTCCCCAGAATGATATTGAAAAAAAATATTCCGTGTACACTTTAAACGACTTGATGGGTCATAGTGTACTCTTAGCGTAACAATACTGTGTGTGGAAAATGTATTGAATAGTAAATCGTGGAATAATATTTAAAGTATGTAATTAATGAAAATATTATATGCAAAACCGTGGTATTATCATAGGTAAGTTTATGCTCCGATTATGAGTACAAGTTTAATGTCCAGGAACGTGAATTTAAAGTTACTGAAAATGAAATAAAAACTATTAATTTATTAATTATCCTGTAGCTAATAAAGGTCCTACATGGACGTATTTAAATCGTACCATGCCTCGTGAATAATATGTTTTTTTTAGTTAATAATAAAAATAAAAAAGAGTTAAATCCGATTCGAAAGACCATTAAATTATTATATTATATAAAACATAGTGGAGGGAAGAGCCCAGATTGATTGTAAGGAAAGTCATTTATAACAATAATAACAAATCTTTATTGCGTTCATAAATTAAGACAAATTGTATACAATAGTCAATATACAAATATGTATAGAATAAAATACAATTTAACTGTATACATTATTTCAATATACGTCATTCCACTTATTTTCAGCTCTGCTGATTACAATTCAAACCGAGCTAAAAAATTCAACCAATTAGCTTGAAATTTAACTGAGTAAATTATAAAGGGCGAGGTGTGGCAATTTTCCTTATATTTAATATAGGATCAAGGTCAACACATAATTGGTCCTTCAAGGTCAAAAATAATTGGGATTTAGATTTTGAATTGGTTGGATGGAGAGTTTTGTAGAGCAAACCTAAATCACTGATGTTATTTCGGTTCAGACTAAGCACACGGAGCGGTTAACCCGACTCAAATCTTCAGGGTCTCCATGGGTCGACAGATATCCATGGGTAGACAAAGAAACCTCTCTATGACTACAAACCCTTTTTAATAGGACGAAGGATACAACTTCAGTACATTGATGAAACACGGACCGCCCCGAGAAGAGCTTCCACATTACACTACTAACCGGATATAAAGTGGCAATCGAGACAACTCCCGTACATTGATGAACCACGGACCACTTCGAGAAGAGCTTCCACGTTACACTACTAACAGGATATAAAGTGGCAATCGAGACAACTCCCGTACATTGATGAGTCACGGACCACCCCGAGAAGAGCTTCCACGTTACACTACTAACAGGATATAAAGTGGCAATCGAGACAACTCCCGTACATTGATGAGTCACGGACCACCCCGAGAAGAGCTTCCACGTTACACTACTAACAGCATATAAAGTGACAATCGAGACAACTCCCGTGCATTTATGAGTCACGGACCACCCCGAGAAGAGCTTCCACGTTACACTACTAACAGGATATAAAGTGGCAATCGAGACAACTCCCGTGCATTGATGAGTCACGGACCACCCCGAGAAGAGCTTCCACGTTACACTACTAACAGTATATAAAGTGGCAATCGAGACAACACCCGTATATTGATGAGTCACGGACCACCTTGAAAAGAGCTTCTTCATTACACTACTAACGGAGTATAACAGAGGGTATCGAGCTAACTCCAGTACATTTATAAGCCACTGACCACCTCAAGAAGAGTTTCCACGTTACTAACGGATTAAGAGTCCATAGAGTCCATAAGAATCACATATACATATATATATATATATATATATATATGTGTGTGTGATTCTTTTGATACTTAAAGTGGCTACCATGGGGTGTTCTATGATTGTAGTTAATAACTTTTACGACCTAAAACGGATTCTAATTATTATTTAGGCTATTATTTTCAAATGATTATATACAAATGTTTTTAATTCTTTTATAGAAAATATAAATTTAAAAATAATTATTATTTTAAAGTTCTTTTTAATTTACCCAGGTTTTCGACAAAACATAACTTTGATAGATTTAAAATACTTTGAATTAAAATAATAGTCAGGATATTCATGTTTCAGGATTTTGCTGTTGCTTTTAATAAATAATTTTTAAATAGTGAAAATAGGAATGGAATTCGATCAAAGCATACTGGAATTATGTATATACAAATTCACTAATAAATATTTTTATTGACACAATGTAAAAATTTTGATACTATTAAAAGTGAGCTACTCAAATGCAATCATTATTTAAATATAATGCGCGAGTTAAAAGTAAAGAATCATTACTTTTATATTCATATATATATATATATATATATAATATATATATATATATATATATATACATTTCCTGATGTTGTGTGCATTAATTGACAAGTGTTTCAAATAAATATTTTACTTTATTGAGAATTTGAGCCATATATACTCAGAATGTAGAGCTAGTTAGCAGACTCTATTTGTAAGAGTTCGATGCTTACCCCATGGCCATATAGAAGTTAATTAAGGAACCTTTTTACGGACTGCTAACTTTGTTCATCCGTGTAATAGTAAATACTATATAAGGGAAAACGCTGCTCAATACTACAAGACTAGAACTACACAATTGTAAATTAATGCAGAACGGCTATAATACAATTAAATTTTGAAATGTTCGCCAATTTAATGCTGTGACATATACTCGAATGTACATTAAAGTAAATATAAAGTAGTTTCATAGCATTTATGAGAAACAGAATGAGTAAATTGTTACGATTGTGCTTCTTTATACCAAAGCAGTCGAGTCCTCACAGTTTTACTTCAATTGATGTGTTAATAGTGAGTTTTGAATAGTTCCATATTCATTACTGTCTAATTTTAAAATTCGATACGCTTCAAATATTCAAAAGATATCCAAATATCCAAACGTAAATGTCTCCCGGTTGTACGGGAAGGTGAGCGAAGGACATTTCTATTACAATGAACAGTATCATTTTGGTATACTTTGACGGAGAGATTTTATTTAGGACCTAGTGTAAGGAAATCATTTATTTATAAGCTGGTGGTATGAATCAATTAAAATGTATCATTGGTTGCAAAAGGTTTTTTCTCAAGAAAGTGCTTGGTTTTCAAAAGGGGTGTATTCCCTGACCCGATGCTTGATAAAAAGTCTGGTATTATAACATTAAAAACTTTGGTTATTCGGTCTGCGCTTATACTATTTATAATCCAATTACAATATCAATATAATTGTATATAGTTATATAATATAGTTACAGTTATATATATATATATATATATATATATTATTATATTGAATTATATAACCTTCAATTCATATATTTGTTTATATTTTATTTTTACATGCTTTTTGATAATGATACTGAAAAGTAACGAAAATATTAAGCATTTCGAGTTGAAGAAACGTGTTTTGTTTTCTTTTTTTACCTATCCTATAGGTAAAATATACCCTTTTGTAAAATATATAACATATAAATTGCCAAAATTTTCAGGAGTTAACTTCCAAGGCAAGATAGCTAAATCATATTAAGTTGTCCCTAACAGAGCATTGAAACCAATCTGTCCCTCTGGGACATTTGTTGCACACACTTTAGGCCTAAATATTATACTGTAAGATTAATGATCTCCTGTGGGACGACCTCCACTTATCACAACGTCCCTATACTTCTGCATGAAATTATAGCTTTCCATTACTAAGTTGGTATATGTTATACTGGTAAATTGAAAAAAAAATCTTTACTTTTAACGGAAGATAATTTAAAAATTAATACTTTATTTCGTTTTTGTTTTATTACACAAGAATAATCTTAAATAATTGGTTTCATTCCTAGTTGTGATGTGTGCTTCATATATTTTTAATATTTTATTACGATCAACAATACCTAACCTGCGAACCTTACAAGATGAATATCTACATTAACATCTAAAATCGTCCTGTATTTAATAATTCATATTATAATTCTACTTCTACAATGAAGAAAAATGGCAAAGAACAAAGCCAACTCAATGAAAGCCAAGAAAAATTTCACTATTACGCAGAAAAAGCACATCTGACTCGATCTATAACCTAAGTGCCACTTTCCTTGATCGGAGTATATAGAAATAAGTATTATAGGTATGCTGGCACTAATGATGTCACCGACTTCTGGTTACGCTAGGACTGTGAGTTGGTTTACATTGTAGAGGAGATTGTTGGAAAGCAGCAAAAAGGCAATTCTCAAAAACACCATTTCTGAGTTTTTTATATTATTATAACATATACAATTTTAAATATATTTATGATTACTAATAATCATATTTGAAGTAAAAAAGTATTTATCGTATTTTACATTAAATCATATTTATAATAAACATATCAACAATTGTACAGAACAGAGATATTTACTGTGAAACGTTGTTCAAATATAATGAGTTTAGGGAATAATAATCCCCGAGCTGCGTTTGTCTTCTCGCCTGTCGACGACGTTATAAAACTTTTTGGTCAGTCTTGTTTACAGAACTGTTTGGTTTAGTAGTTAAGACATTAACTGATTCAGGAGGAATGACATTATATATTTTAATGTAAATTCTTCATTATAGTTCATTAAATATATTATAGTTAACAATTCATTTTCAGAAATATATTATTTAATGTGTAAATAATATATTATTTACTGTATTATTAAAATTTTAAGGCCTTGGAGAATAAATTGAAAGTACATTAGATAGGATTGATTTTTGTGTCTTCATAAGTAAATATGTATTGACTTCTTTCAAAATTGTAATAGAATTTGGTACTATATAACAATTTATGTGTCTTTTTAAAATTAGAATTTTCTAATTTTCTGAATTAGAATGCACTTTGCGTGCTGCAGATAATGCTAGTTGAGTCGTTAATTTTGTTCCAGTTTGATTTTCGTTGACAATTTCCAGGTTAAGTGTTAGAGAGAGGGCTTCTTAGCCCTAACTTCGCCTGGTAAAATAAGACATTCTTTACTTTTTTACTTTTACTTTTTTACTTTTTACATTTTTTGGATTACTCAGTTTATACGTCATTCGTGTTATTCTTTATGTTTTGGAAAAATAGGATGATTTTTTGAAGCTACGAATCCAGATATTTTGAAAGAAATGGGAAACTTTACGTGGCACTCATGCCAAAAGTTTTCAATCAATCTCTGACTGAAGTGAGACAGACAGAATAATCAGCATAAAAGAAACGTGCAAGATTCAGTAATTCTTTGTTGAAGTACATTGCAAACCAACGATATCTACGGCAACGATTTTAATCACAATGAGCAATATAAAATTAATATCGTAAACAGTAACTTTATTATTATAACGGTCAGCATCCATTATATGCCCCCAAAAAACATAAACAAAAAACAAAAAAAACAAAACACAGACAAAAACAAAGACGAAAAATAGACAAATGTAGGATCTCCTGTAACTGTACTATAGAATTTAGTTATTATCATGACCTTGTATAGGTTTCATTCTGAATACTGATAGACATAGCAAAAAAAAGGCATTACTATACTTCTCCACAGAGGATTTACTTCATATTTACAGTTCATTTGATGAGGAAACCCCTCATTGCACTTAGTCCTAAACGGACCTTCGTACCACTTCATGAGTGAAAGCATATTTAGAATGGGTTAACGTTGTTGGTAGGAGCTGCCTTATGCTGAGATCTCATGAGGAGTGATAACGGGCTCTATCTGTGTCTTGTCACTATCAAAGAAGGGGAAGGTAGTTCTATTCCGCTTTCAGTCAAAGCAAGCATGAGAAGCCACAATCATTCACATTTAGGCTTAAAACGCACTAAAATTAAAGAACATTCACACTAAACAGTCCTCCTATATAATAAAATAGACCGATTAACTCATGTTAACTCGTTATTCCGAAATTTGCAATTTGTGATGTGCTGCTTCTTGATATCCATTTTATTGCCCAGATGTAAGTGACATATAAAAATGAATCACCTTGGAGACATATCCAAAAAATTATATTGCGTAGCACAACGTACTATCATTACATTTGCATACTCAATTGTTTTACTAACAAGGTAAATATAAAGTAGAACATTATGCTTGTGTAAACGTTTTAATAACTAAAACTACTGTATAACAGTGAAAGGTATATACAAATATTCAGGCCTAAGTTTTTTAGTTCAACTTGTTTTTTTTTCAGATACTATTACATGAAAGCTCAAAAGCAATCATTAATAAACTTTAATTGTTCAACAGAAATGACATTTAT
This sequence comes from Homalodisca vitripennis, assembly GCF_021130785.1. Taxonomy (NCBI): domain Eukaryota; kingdom Metazoa; phylum Arthropoda; class Insecta; order Hemiptera; family Cicadellidae; genus Homalodisca; species Homalodisca vitripennis. The sequence continues at coordinate 47,737,343 of NC_060213.1, forward strand.
ACAACTGGCCACCTTGTCATAATATTAATACTTTCATAGTAATATTATATTTAATATTTTAACTCTACTTATTTGACATTTTCCAATAAAAGTTCTGTTTTATTATTTGAAGTTTTATTCAATGAAATGTAAATAATGCAGTTTAAAGACAAAAGCTAAAGTAAAGATATTTACTGTAAACACTGTCCAACTAGAATGAGCTTTGGGAGTTATAATCCCTTGTGCAGCTTTTGTCCTCTTGCCCATTGACATTTTGTTATAAAAACTCCCTGAAAAACATTACTTAAAAACCTATTTGGTAATATTTAGCAATTCTGCAGACGAAATTAAAAGACACATACGTTTATTTAATTTCTCTCTATATGTTGCACGTAAAATAAAAATTTTTAACTTTTCAATTATCTTAGTATTTGAACATTTTTGTGGATCAACTGATTAAAACATAATATTTATACAAATGAAATAAATATATACATTAATAACTTCCGATCATACTGCAGTTTTTTATTTAACAACACGTGTAAAATAAATATATAATAGAGGTATATAATAGTAGAATGAAAAAATAACGACTAATTTAAATCTGTAACTAAAGGATGACGATAATAAAGATTGATGATCGGAAATCCAATTAATGTTACAAGCTAGGCTGGACGGTCTATTACAATTCTCTATATGAGGACTAGCTAAAGACTATTTTTTCTACTGGACTATAGAAAGAAAAAGACTATATTTAAGTGCAAAGTTGCGGTACCTACAGTGTATAAGCACTATAACTGATTTTTAACTTTTAAAAGTATTATGAGAGACATGGTTTTATAATAAATGCCTCATAGAGTATAATTAAATATACTGTCCTTAGGACACACACTCGATTCAACTGGATTGTATGGCTGGAGTTATATAAATTTTAATTTGTAAATTGTCCTGTGAGTTATGATAATATCTGGTCGTCCTATAATCGGCAGCCGGCCTCAAGGGGTTAAATACCTGAATTTTTTTACTTTAAATGTATATGGTGTACTAGTACCATGCTCAACAAGCAAGTGTGAGATCCGGGTTTGAATCCAGGCGGAGCAAGTACTTTTGATTATTCACTCTTTATTCAAATTATATTTCAGATCACGAAAAACATTCTTTAATTTATATTTCTATATCATATCTTTGCATATTACTCGTATTTTTATCTGTGGATTCTTCTTTTCTGCGCCTAACATTACCCAGACCTCTTGAGCTTCTCAACTTCTGACGTTACTTTTCATAACATAATAATTCTTCAATATGTGTTCTTGTTCTCATCTTATACTACAGTTACAGTATCTGAGCTTTTTTAGATATTTTCTTACTTTCTTCGCAAATGGAACGAAATAAGGACCATTTGCAGTGTTCTGTTAATTGAAGTTTTTGGCATAAATTGCTATTTACCTTCCTTGAATGTAAATAAATTATTAAAATAGACTGTTAATAGTTATGTTTCTGTAACATAATTTATGTAATGGTTCCCATCAAAATTTTAGTCGTTTCTATGAAAGTATTATCCTACAGTGTTAAATCAAATAAAGCCATCATATTATTACTCTAAATTTCTCACCTTTAGATTTTTAATCCGGAGATAACATATTAAAATGACAAAGTAGATGTTTACTGTATAGTCTATTAAATTTTAAAACATTCATGTGACTTTGTCGTTTTGAGTTGAAAGGGAAAAACACATTGAGTAATTAATAACTATCTATTGTTAATAATTCGAATACAGACGATCATGTTAATGTCAGCTTAGGGAATTGTGGTGCTTATCCGACCGGGAGCTGCGGTTAGTGAAAATTAATTCTTCGTGGTATATAATAATTACGTGTATATTTAATTAAATGAAAGCTAACTTATAAAAGTAGCATACTGAGCAATGTGTTGTATTTTCAATACGTTTTATTTCAAAACAATACTGTTTTTTAACTTCCTCACTATTATTACTGAAGTCAATTATCATAAAGCACTAAAATATTATTAGTATCTCTATACTAGTACAAAATATGTTCTAGATGGATCCATAAATGTGGCTTTGCCTATAACCATTTACACAGAGATTTGAAAAGTACAAGTTACTTTCAGTAATTTTTTTCTTTCGACCAAATATTAGTTTAGTTAAAGAGAGGGAGAGATAGGACCACAAAAGAGATATGACACACACTCCGAGGACCACAGAGTCAAGAACTACCCCTAAACTAAACCCAGCAGCGCTCTCAAATCTGTTTCCCTCTGTAACAATGTAACTCTCCTGAATAATGAGGACTTAAAACTAACCTAACATCTATACCTCAAAGCCAAACTTCTATCTTATGAAATTCTTTAGTCTCTTCTTCTTTGGGAGTCTTTCCGATTGACAACTGCTGTTCAAAGTTGCTGCATCTACTTCTTCAGCTATTATTGTCACCTCAGGGGTACCTAAAGGCTTACGTTTAGGACCCCTCCGATTTGAAATGTTTAATTAATTAATTAATTTTTATTGATATTGTGGCCAAAGTCGATGTGGACGTATTGCTGATTACACAAGGCTTTTTTAATAAGGTATCTCATACCTGGGACTGCAGTAGTCTTCAGCATAACATTGACAATGTTAATAGGTGGACAGAGGCTATTCCTCGTAATTATTCCTGCGTCGGTAACAATATTACTCAATTCTGAAGTTCCTGATATAGTGATTATATTTGTATACGTCTATCTGTCCACAGAGGTACATTGAGGATGTGTATTCCAGAGCTAACAGGAAACTCAGCTTCCTTTAGGGACTTCCTTTAATTGCATTTAGTATACAGACACTCGTAATGCTGTACGTCACCTTAATGTGGAAAATCCTTGAAAACTGTTGTGTGGTCCGAGCTCATTACTATAATGAACATATTTCGCTTTTAGAGTGGATACAAAGGATTTTTGCGTTTTTATGGAATGAGAATTGGTTTCCCCTGTATTATCGTATCCTTTAACCTTGCTAATTATCTTGAACTCATGTCCTTATACAGTGAAATATGACTTCGGCACGCCACATTTCTGATCAAGCATATTAGTATTTTATCGAATGTCCTCAGCAGGATCGATTTCCGCATCCCTACTGGAACTCGCTCTATAGGCAGCTTTGGTCGCAGGAAACTATGAGTATCCTACTGTGCTTCGACTGCAACACCTTGGCAATGAACTTTCCACTAATTAGGACTTTTTTTAGGTAAAGAAAAGAGGAGCGTTTTCCAGTTTTTGAATCGTACGTAAATGACTTTTGACTGGATTTTGTGTTGTTACTATCGTTATATTATATATATATATATATATATATATATATATATATATATATATATATATATATATATATATATAATATATATACATACAAAGTTCCATGGTTCAGAACAGTAGATATTTTTGGAACGATCATGGAAAATATATATATTGCTGAAAATGGTTGTGTTATTAAGAAAATAAATAAATAACTAGCCCTGTGTGAGTTTACTCATAACATACATGCTATGTTTACGTCCAGTAAAGATTTTCCGTGATCGTTCCAAAAATATCTACTGTTCTGAACCATGGAACTTTGTTGTTAAATTAGTCATCAATAATGTCGCTGTTATAGTTACATCCTAACGACCGCACCTGAATCCCCAAAAGGGCACTTCCCGTAATGAATTCCCCAACTTGTACATTAAACTGTGACCAAGTATTAAACTAATAAGCTTAATTACGTTACGTCATTTATTACACGAAAAATAAAATATTCTACTTGCTTATAATGAAATAAAGAATACGTAACATTATAAAAACTGCATTACCATTAAGTGTTTTATATTAAACAAAATATTATTAATAAATTTAATAATACCAGTATATAAAATAAATACAGTAACAAGTCTTTATTTATATTATCAATAAACATGTTAAACGTCTAAGATAAAGCGAGATAACAAAGATCTACTAGGAAAGTAATTAAAGGGTTGATGCAAGCTATTGTCTTTGAGGTTAAAATGATGATCTGTGGTGTGTCTTAGGGTGTGATAGTCCCTATAAATTTCATAAATAAAAAAATTTATATATTTAAAACATATATAAGGCTTATATATGGTTGATATTTACAGCCAAAAATATACAAATCAAAATTTAAAGCATGATGTGCACAATATTTTTAAAACCGTTATAACCCTTTGAGTGCCAAGAGCGTATATAAACGGTCCCTCAGTAATTCCTAGAAGTATCGAAGACCGACATGTTTTACTATAGAATTTGTATTATTATTTTACTATATTTCAAATTATATCAGATTAAATACACATACTAGACGCAATTTTATAAGCCTATCATACCTAATTGTTATATATTAACTATTACAACAAAAATGATAATAATATTAATACTTCTGCACTGATGTTCATTGAAACAAGTACTGTGTTTATCGAGCTATTGAATTTATGAAGTACCTATGATCATAGCTTGTAAAATGTGTTGATAGAATGTTTATCTATTGATTCTTACATTTATACATTGGTAGGATCGGCCATGGGGATAGTCATTATAAATTGTTAATTTAATCCATGTCGATATACATATAATTTATTATTATTATTATATGATCACACTACACAAGCTTTACTTATTTCTCATTGGCGCCTGTTCAATTAAGAACCATATTGAATATGCCTAAGGTATTAAAACTGTAGTTATTTTATTTATTACAAAATATATTTTGATAATTCCAGACATTTTAGATACCCATTATAACCGATAAGTGAACTTATGAAACGAATTTAAATAAGATGTTGAGAAAATATTTTAAATGCAAGTACAAGTAGGAGTGCTTGTGGGTGGTTAAAAAAGAAAGTAAGACGACATAGATTTCCTCCAAGTAAGAAATGTTACTTTCCTCCAACGTATGTCACTTACCTTAGAGATACTGAATAAAATGTAAAGTGTTATTGTATTTTTAGAAACAATCTCGGCTTGAGTGTTATTGTGTTGTAAATTGCCACTTTAAATGCAGTGCAAAGTTGCGTATTTCTTTAGTACTTATCTCAGATAGCCTATGAAAGATATCCTTTTATTATTAGTTAAATTGTTTATTTGAGCACCATTTTAGGGATAAATTATTATACGTGTATGGTGATGCAGAATAAAACGCTAAAATTGAGTTATGTTCCAAATTTTTTAAGTGCCTCATGTACGGTAGATAACAAGTTTCCGTTTATGATGTGGTTACAAGTGAATTCAATTTTGGAGATATTCATTAAACTGATAGAGGCCGAGCTTATAAACTGTTAAATGATGCAGCCCAAAATAGAGCATTGGGAATTAATACTTTATAGACAAATCCATTAATAGGTAGATAACTACCATACGGATTAAATAGTTGTGTTACTAAGGTATCTTTGGTGCATCGATTGGGCCCCGTTCTTCATTTAGTTTCTGAAAAAAACCAAATAGTGTGGTCGCGCACATCACATCATTCAATTTTGTAAACTAAGAGTAATTCTGAACACTACCAAACCTTGCTACCTACCAGACACATGAGGTACAATGGAAGAAAATCGTTTTATCAAGTGAGTACATAGATGAATTTATTAATTACAAAATTGTAGAAGTCATTTGTTTATCCTTACAGACCCATGATGGTAGGGTGTTCCCTCTAGATACCATTTATGAGGACGTAACTGTTTCGAATAGACTATACCATAAATTATATATATATTAAAGTAGAACTATTACATAGGTTTGTTTATGTTCATCTGATGAATCTCCAGATTTTAGCAGTATAATTCATTATTAATTTTGTAATGTTTTAATTTTGACATATACAATCAATAACTAAAAACTAAGGAGAGTGATAGGAGTCTCAAAAAGTACAAAATATTCTTATCTATAAACTTATCACACTTTATTGACATTCCTTACTTGACCTCAGAAAATGTTATGCAAACAACAGTGGAGTGTATAACACTGCATGTTGGACTGAGGCATAAGTGTTCTAATCTGTGCAATACAACATAGAGTTGTAGGCAGGTGTCCTCATTAATTTTTAAAAGATATTTTACGTGAGCTGTAACTAACTTAAAAACACTAATTTTTAATCCTTTAACACGTAGTTTATCACAAGACAACGTTGGAGTTTTTTTCAAATTAGCAAACTGTCACTGACACTATATATTATATGTAGTATTTTACATGTTTTTTATAAATTGTTTATAGTAAGTATATAAGAGATTGCACTAAAACTAAATTACTCAATTGGTTTGTACATTACAGTTATATTAACAAGGCGCTTTATATAATAAAAATAGCCGAAGTGAAGTAATAAATGACAATCATATGACAAATGATTTGTAATATCACGTTACCCAAGAGCCCTGTATAATTTGTAAAGGATTAACTAGGTCTTGTATGAATCGTTCCTCGTCAGTGTAGAAAGTTCCGCTCAAATAATTCTTAACAGTCAAATTTAATACGTGTTTTGCGGTATATCTCAATTAATTGATATTTTCAGAAAATTCGTACTGTAACTTGATTATAGGCTTTAATAAAATTTTGCCAATGATTATATTGAAAAAACTATCACTCAAGACAATCTATAAAACAATCCGTAACTGGTCATTGATTTGATATCTCTCGCTGAAATTCTGAGAAACCATTATCCGCACATGTATTTCAACATAACCAAAATCGTTAGAAAATTGTTTCAAACAAACATTAATCTTTTATTTACAAATTAACATAAGTTTTAATAAATTCAAAGAATGTCGTAATCGTACATCAGCTTATTTTAAAATCTAAGCAAACAGAAGGTCTAAATGATATTGTAATTTTCTATTCTTCCTTTACAAATTCTTCTATTTTTATATCTATTCCCTTATTAATATTATTATTATTGTTCTTTCTCATAACCATGGACATTGGAATAATGTTCTTAAAAAATATCATAGGTTTTCGTCGTATAGGACTGATAATAACTGTCATAATGTTAGTATTGAAAATATTATTATTATTATTATTTACGTGAATTTTCAGTTTTAATGTTTAATTTTGAATAAAATATATACATATACGAAACATTTAGAAAGATTTAAGGTTTTAAATACAACAACAACACAAAACTATACATAGGTATTTTACATAAGTATTCTGACTTGAGGCAGAAATATAAAACACAATTTGTCGTCTTAAATATAATTAGCTTAAACCAGAAATGCTCTTAAATACGCAAAATCTTTAATAAAAATGAATCGAAATTTCGATTAATATCTGATCCTCTTAACCATGAACACTGAAAACTGGGTACTTGATGGTTACATGAGTATTTTAATTTAAAAAAATTATTGGATCTTATCGTATTATATCATAGATACTTTCACTAAGAAAGCTATGAACATTTATGTGCAGTTCCTCTTCATTGGTATGGAGTAGTTATAGAGTTACTAAAACCCTGAGAGCTATTTAATAAAATACAGGGAATGTTGTATACAAAGAGCTGGTGAAGGTATGATTATAATTAATATAATGTCTTAATATACATGCCAAATTACAGTTTAAATTGATTATATGAGATACGCAACTAGAACAAAGGTTTTTCAAATAATGTATATTAGATACAAAGGATAAGAAATTAGCATTAGGAAGTTCGGGCGAACACAAAGCTACAATTCTCGATTCATTGAATACTTCACGATGTGTTTGTGTCAGGTCACTAGCCATCCTGAGCCTCTTCCTCGCATTGGTTATTTGGAATATATAAATTCAAACCTCAAATCAGTTTTGTTTCTTAAGATACCACGTATAAAATTAACAGTTCATATATTTTATAAATTGTAAATTCTAAACAATAAAACGTCAAAGTAAGAAAATCATAAACGAAAAGAAAATAATTTTAGTATGGAGACGTATTTTATTACCTTTGAATTTAATAATTGAATCAACTAAAATAAATTTCTTTGCTTGTATAATTTATTGGTCTACAAGACACGGAATATAACGGAGCAATGCTACGATGCTTCAGCTGTTCTTGCTGGGAAACTACTCTAATCAAACAGTCTCCTGAGATATAAGATATTGCAATGCTACAGCTTAGTGTGTCCTATAAATAATTACACAAGGGATCTATTTAACAGTACTACTGTTCTTATTTAGTATTTGTATTTTCAACGCGCAGCTAAATTAAGAAGGCAAAAGTAAAATTGTAATGATATAATATTGTAAATATGAAATGAATTATTTGTGATTATTTAAAAGAAACAATGTCATTAAATATAAAGAGCAACTTGAGGCATCTTTTAATTTATTACACTGTTTAAAACATTGTAATTCAATTACCATTGCAAAGAAATTTTGAAACTTAAATATATTTTTTTATTTATGATGGAACATTTTTGATCTGTTTTCTCTTTTGGAAAGTACTACTTCCGTCCTGATCTTGCCTATCCAACGTTATCTGTTTGTTTGTAAAATATTTTGAAACATAAAAAACAGAACTAATGGACGGTGTAAGTGGATGGATTTCTTGGGACGCTTACACTAGGTTTCAAAATCTCCAATCTTATGATTTTCCCATGTGGATAATGAATCTAACATATGACCACAGTTTAGGTATTGTAAAATAGATATAAACTGTTTGGACAAGGTATTGAAGTGAACACAAGATAAAGTATAATACGGTCTTTAAAACTTAAAGTCACCTAGATATAACGTCTAATAGTCTAATAATAAGGCCTTTAAAATTATGTATAAGATACAGAAGTCATTTTTATTTTAATCTCTATGAAAGTATTGTAGCCAACTGGTCTCCAAGGGATAGTTATCAATATAGGGCTGCAGATAGATACTATCCGAGAGATTAAATTGTAACCTGTGGGCTCATCACGTCTTAGGATCTGATAGTCCTTAAGAATTTCCTAAATAACAGTCGTTTCATATAATAAAATATATTTTCAGTAAAAAATACATCCTTCTAAATAATAAACACGATATGTAAATATCTTTAGCCGAAAAGAGATACAACCTACAAACTTTTGCGCAATGTTATACGGCTATACAATTACCTTTTTATGTGACAACGATCACATACCTATATTCGAAGAACTCCTTTTCGGAATATACATATAATTTCAGTGTTCTTTATTACTATTAGAATACCACCTAATATTTAGACCTAATTATATTTAGACTATATTATATGGACTCTTATATTCCATCTTGTTTACTCTTCAATGCCTTTTCCAGACCCTGTGACGATACATTTGGGAGGAGATATTCATTTGCTAGTGCCGTGCTGGGTGGTAGATGAAGTCTAAGACGGTGAGTTCTATCGTTGGGTCACATTGACCTTTTATTTAGGTCGTAATTATAGTTTAGTGTTTAAATATAAATCTCCTTTAACATCTTTTATTGAAAAAAATCTATCTTTATTTATTTAAACAATTGTTATATAGCTATACACTTATAAATGAACGGTATTTGACATCTTCAAAATTTACAGCTTTATTTTCCTGCAGATTTACAGTATAATGGGGAAAATCTTAAAGTAGAAACATTTCAGCTACAAAATAAAAAGTAAATACTTACAATATAAAGCCTAGCAGAAAAATGTTGGCATACGAAATTAAGGTCTCCTGAGTAAATTCTGATATAATCATCCTTTGTGAGCTATACAAAATAAACTTTCTTCTGGACGTTTAAGAGAAATAAATGTGTAAAACAAATTCAAGAGTATTAAATTTTTTTATATATTACTGTATAACTGTAAAACAAACTCTATAAAATCTACAAAAAATGCAGAAGGAGTATAATGTTTTATAATGTTACAAAAACTGTGTTATAAATGTACTTAATTAACTATACGATATTTTTTTACGTGCAAATAAAGTAATAAGTTCGTACATTTATCTCTGATTATATCTCAATAAATCACTGCAGTTACCGGAGTGCTGCAGGTTTACAATGGATATTTGGAGGTCAGGTTCATCGTAAACTACACAAATTTTTAATTTAAAAATTATTTTCTTCTATGTCTTTCTGAAAATGGGAAGTTCTGTTAAGTTTTATTTTTACCTACAATATCTTTTCTTAGTATTCTACGTAAAATATGCTAAATTAATTATAATAATAGGGCAATTTATTAGTGATTAATTGAAGGACGTGAACTGGATGTGTGTTTTAGAAGTAATTCTAAAGTTGAATTTAGTTGCACAGGCTGATTAGCACCGAGGTAGGGAAGCATTAGGGACAAAATCATTCCCAACAAGTAATAACTCTGTTTTATTGGTACTTGAATGAAATAGGAAAGTGTTATAGACTTAATGTAAAATTATGTTAAACAACAGTTCTAAAAATGGAAGAAACCCCCGTTTTTTTAGAATACTAAGCATATCTATCCTTTTTTTATAGATCCACAATTTAATACAAATTATTTTTCGTGCTAAACATATCACGCGCAACGATATATTATGTATATTTACAAAATCTCCATGTAGCAACAGGGTAAAAAATATCACGAATTACCCAAATTATAATTATTGTCTAAAATATTGGTCGTCGGATTCGAGTTACTTTTATTTTAGATACATACTTGTAGCGAGTTTCACCGTAATTACTTGCACTGGTGCAGCCTGCTTTACCTAAACTAGACTTATCTGAAGAAATCACTTTTACTTGGGAGACAGTCCAAAATATTCCGCAAAAGCAATCAATCTACTTGTTTTCTTTTTACCCTTACCTTATTCAAATAGCTAAATGTAAATTGTTCATTTTCCACATTGATCTTTGAAGATAAAAACTATTATCGATCTAAGAGGTAACGTTTGAATTAGTATTGATACTATCACTTTACAATGATAAATATCATATAACGGTATTCTTCTCAATCGTTGTATACTCAAGAACTGCGTCAAATATATAAAAATCATATATACTTGTATATATATATATATATATATATATATATATATATATATATAATGAAAATAATATGTATATAGCTGATAGTACCGTTTATACATAAGTATTTGTATTTTAAAGTTTCTAACATGCAGTTTTACGGCTTTCATTGATATTGATACTTAAACTTAGCGTCAGCTTCTAATTCTTTTGTGCGATCACAACATTTTTTTAAATAACATGACTTTTTTTCGTTAAAAATAAAAGTAATTAATCTTCATCATAAATATATTTATTTTTTACAATGTAAAAAATTAGCGCAACTAACTTCTGATTTTTTATTTTGTATTTGATTAAATAGTGTACCCTAAACTATACCTAAACAAAATACGCGAGAACACAATTGTAACAATGAAATCGCCAGATTGTATACAATATGAAACAGGTTTGCCAACAAAACACAAACAATATCAGCCGTTGTCAGATTCAGTTCCACTAATAGTAAGCTGTACATATTGGATATTGTTTTTCTTATTTATTGAAATTTATCGTAGAATTTAAGAAATAACCGAGTGCATGAAGGTATTTAAAAAAGTTTTCAGTATTTTCTTCATTATTATTAAACGCTTTAAGAGTTTTTATAATGATTTTATTAGTATTTAGGTTGTGGTACAATTTTGATAATGAGTGGAATTTTGTGTGGATTAAATTATTATAATATTTTGGAGTCTTCTTTTAAATATTGCTATACCAAGACAATGAAATAGACAAGTAATAAACGGATAGGGTATTGCTGATTAATGGTTCGTTTTAATTCAAACTATATTTGTTCCTACTATTGAAACTAAATATTTAATTTTCACATCCTTTATCCAGCAAGGTCTATAAATAGATATTTGGTAAGTCAGTGACGTAACTAATGTCAAAAATAGTGTCAACATTACACTCTATGGTTAAAGATTACAGCGGAACATAACAGCTGTAATGCGAAAGAATTTTATTTTTTTTAATGTTTTTTTAAATTTTTAAACGTGTTCATTTTTCATAGCCGAAATGAAAATGTTTCACCTTATCTTACGAAAATCGGCAACATTGCCTCGCGTTGCACGCTCAGCTAAGACATGGTTACATCTCACAGTGTTTGTGGTGTTGTGGTGTTTGTGGTGCAAGTGGTAGAGTTTCGCCACGAACCAGTGACGTTGTCCATAGTATTTTGAATGTACAATATATAAAATGTAGGCGATAACATTTCAGTTTCTAAATAAACATATGGTGCAACTTTATGGGCTTTAGCATCTGGTGTAAAGTAACTGTAACGTATATCAGTAGGTAATCACATTACATAGTGGCAGTAATTCTAACAGGAATGAACAAATATTGACTGACAGTATATCCAACATAACAACCAAATATAATCACGCTAGTTATAAGCGTTTAATCAGTTATGTTTTGTTGCTATTTCCTTTATTATATTTAATCGTGATTAACTATGAATAATTATTGTTAAATAAGTATAATAATATGATATTTATTATGTTATATACTAACAAAATTATACACGTATTTTTAATTGCCATTTCAGAGAATTTTCAATGTTTATTCTAATTTAGGAATCTTCGTTTTAGAAATCTGACTTTTTAAAAACAAAGAACAAGGTGTTATAACAAAAGTTTTTAACCGGTAAAGGTTTTAATTATACCAATAAATTTGCTTAATAAACTTTGCCATAAATTAACGTGACTTCTATTAGCTGTCGAAGTTCACGTTCTACCCACTTATTATTACCATTCATCTTATTAAAGTAGTCGAAGTTATTATTAGGTGTATTTAAATTAATATATATATATGTATCAGTAACAAAATATGAGTAAAAATAATCATATGTATGGTCTTGTATTGGTATTTATTTTTCTTAGGCCTCAAATTTAGGAGTGCTCATGCTTTTTATAAGATTAAATTATAATATGACTCAAATTGTTTATGTCTAAACCCTAATATATAATTCGAAAAGCTATTTCGTTCTCTAATGGTGATTTTTACGTTATATTTTCTGCGTCTACTAGTAGTAAAATTTCCCATCCAAACAAATGATTCCGTTCTCTTGAATATTTCACACCTGTGGTCTTGGATACAGCATTAATTTGAGATCTCTGTATAGGATTTTATACAGGTAAAATATACTGAAAGTAGTACGTGTATTAGCTTCTTCGCTTGGAGGTAGATATAAAACACACCCATCAGGTAATATCTTTCAAACAATGTTAAAGTACAACAGTTAACAAAAACTAAGGATATATAACATTATAACCCTTAATAGATCTTCACACCGATGGTCTCGAAATCAATAAGATATAATAATAAAACTTTAAAATTACTCAACCTAATTCTGTTGAAATTATCAACTTAAATTGGTTTCAACTCATATTTAATGTCAATAAATCTGATTCAATATCTCACTGAAAGATTTGTCTTTCAATGCCCATTTATTAAACTAAGTTTGCTTAGAAATTAATTTTAAAGTTTTTATAGCCCTATATTACCGGACTGTAAAAGTAGCGTGTGTTGGTATTGTTTCATAATTAGTATACTTAGTATTTCTTTCAGTGTGCTTTAGCCGTAGTGTGTGAGACACAGAGTTGTTTAAATGTACTTATAGTGCTGCATTCTCAATAAGAGTGTAAGTTTTCATTAATCGATTTATACACAAAATGAGGGGCTTTCATTTTGGTTTAGAGTTCCAACTTGGATTCCAGCAGTTTTATGTAACTGACGTATACCAAGATCGCTTCTGTAAGGTATTTATACAACGTAATGATTATTATGAGTTGAGATAATAATATATAAAGTGTGTAGATAAAATTGTGTTGTATATAAAGTGTTTTTCGAATAAATATACAAAATGTGTTCCAAGAATTTCATTTTTTTATTGATCTGGGTTTAAAAAAAAAAAAACATTAATATTCTATTGAGTTGTTCACAGAACAAAAGTAAAATTTGTAATATCATATACTTTATTACACGTGTTGACATAGTGTTGGTTAGAAATTAATTTTAAAGTTTTTATAGCCCTATATTACTGGACTGTAGAAGTAGCGTGTGTTGGTATTGTTTCATAATTAGTATACTTAGTATTTCTTTCAGTGTGCTTTAGCCGTAGTGTGTGAGACACAGAGTTGTTTAAATGTATTTATAGTGCTGCTTTCTCAATAAGAGTATAAGTTTTCATTATACGATTTATACACAAAATGAGGGGCTTTCATTTTGGTTTAGAGTTCCAACTTGGATTCCAGCAGTTTTATGTAACTGACGTATATCAAGATCGCTTCTGTAAGGTATTTATACAACGTAATGATTATTATGAGTTGAGATAATAATATATAAAGTGTGTAGATAAAATTTTGTTGTATATAAAGTGTTTTTTCGAATAAATATACAAAATGTGTTCCAGAGAATTTCATTTTTTTATTGATCTGGGTTAAAAAAAAAACATTAATATTCTATTGAGTTGTTCACAGAACAAAAGTAAAATTTGTAATATCATATACTTTATTACACATGTTGACATAGTGTTGGTATTGTTTGCTACTCCTATAAGTTACTTGAAAAATTGACCGTAATGCGTGCATTCCTGTGTGTTTTACTTGGCATTTAATTTTTCCAAACGAAGAAAACTTTGATAGATCAGAGTATACATTGTTTTCATATATAGGCAGTTCCATTTTGAACTTACTAATGGTGAAAGCATATTCCCCGCAGAGACATTACAGCAGATGAATTAATAGGCTTTGTGTGGCTTGACAAATTACTTAGTTATAGTAGTACAAAAAAGAATTGTACCATCTTAGTAATGACTTAGTTCCAAAGAAGTAAATTAAGTTCTTGGGTGCAAAACGAACGAAATTGTGCAAGTAGATTACTGGCAATGAATAGGAAACAAAGACAATGCTTTAATAATTATCTCTAAATGCGAGTCTAAGAACATTGAATCCGTTACAGATGAACTTCTGCTTCAAAACTCAGTGCAGTCTAGTGTAGTTTCAAAATGGTCTTGACCTAAAACTTCGAAAGAGCATTTTCTCAACTTACTTTGCTTCTAAAGTGTTTCAGATTATTAGGTTATAACCTGTATCTTCTTGATACTTGTGATAATTTGTGCATATTTCAATAAAAAAACTATGTGTAAAACACACACACACACAAATATATATATATATATATATATATATATATATTAAACTGTATAAATGGCAATAGCCTTATTTAATTTCAATAAACATTGAATCGCAAAAATTACTTGCTCCGCCGGGAGTCGAACCCGGATCTCTCACTTGCCGGTTGAATGTGCTACCATTACACCACAGAGCGCTTAATTTTCCCGATTCAATTATTTTGTATTTGGCCGTATCTGTCACATATGCGTTTTAAATAAGCAAACTAACATATGATCGGAAGACCAAATACCTGTCAAACGACTTTTATTTACATTAAACTGTATAAATGGCAATAGCCTTATTTAATTTCAATAAACATTGAATCGCAAAAATTACTTGCTCCGCCGGGAGTCGAACCCGGATCTCTCACTTGCCGGGTGAATGTGCTACCATTACACCACAGAGCGCTTAATTTTCCCGATTCAATTATTTTTGTATTTGGCCGTATCTGTCACATATGCGTTTAAATAAGCAAACTAACATATGTTCGGAAGACCAAATACCTGTCAAACGACTTTTATTTACATTAAACTGTATAAATGGCAATAGCCTTATTTAATTTCAATAAACATTGAATCGCAAAAATTACTTGCTCCGCCGGGAGTCGAACCCGGATCTCTCACTTGCCGGGTGAATGTGCTACCATTACACCACAGAGCGCTTAATTTTCTCGATTCAATTATTTTGTATTTGGCCGTATCTGTCACATATGCGTTTAAATAAGCAAACTAACATATGATCGGAAGACCAAATACCTGTCAAACGACTTTTATTTACATTAAACTGTATAAATGGCAATAGCCTTATTTAATTTCAATAAACATTGAATCGCAAAAATTACTTGCTCCGCCGGGAGTCGAACCCGGATCTCTCACTTGCCGGGTGAATGTAAAATATATTCAGTATTATATTTTACATGTGAGTTATAGTTAGAGTTAAGGTTTACTTGACCTATGATCGATAATATGACGATTGCTAAGAAGGCGGACAGTACAACCTACAAACTTATCCTAATTACTGTATAAAACTTAATCACACACGATTTTCCAGATCAAAATATTTTAAAAATATCACATAAGGTTAAACATTATTATCTATCGTGTTGTGTTTTATGAAATAAAGACACAAATTTAAACTTAGCAAACTTTTCGGTTTAATTAATAACCGGTTAAATATGGTACCAGGAAAACATAAAGATGAAAAATAGTGAGTATGATAAACATAGAAAGTGCAATAAGGAAAGATTTTATAATCAACTTACAGTACATAATAAAACTGATATTTTTTACTTTTAATGAATATATTTCGCTTTTAAAACATAACAAGATTTTACTATTCGCAATTTTAAACGTATAATGCAATTTAGTTATTAAAATTGTTTACCTGCTGAATAATAGGCAGCTGGATAAAACATTTATTAGCTATATTAGTGGTGTCTCTTATAAGTTGTAACAATTCCTATAAGACTTGTTTGGATTTATTACAAGTGGTCATATATGCTATTAAATAATAATATATTATGTATTTTAATAAAGTACAACTTGTTGGTGATATATTTTAATGCAACATTATAAATGTTTGCTTGAAAATTTTTTTTGTCATAAAAATCAATAAAAATTTTTAAATTGTTTTTAAATCTTAACAGTTAATTATCTTATGATTAATAGATTAACCTAAAACAAAATAGTAATAATAACTGTATGTGAACCAACTATTCCTATTTTTTACTATATTTACAGGACACATTCTATTAAAATGCTACGAAAACTTTAGCACTACACTTTATACATTCCAAAATATTTAGTAGGGAGTTTTAAAATCAGTGAGCTGGCAATTTCAGCCTTCATTCAGATATAAGAATACTAATAATAATAGAATATTGTTACCAGCTCCACGTGTTTGTCCTAATGAGAGGATTTTTAGCGAAGAGCTTATCTAATAAATGTAAATTTTAGATAAAAGACATAATATAATGGTTGATCAAATATGTTACTTTAAAATTTAAATAATAATGTTAGTCTGAAAGGTACTTGATGTATTGCTTAGCGGCGACATGTCCATTTATCATATATAAATTACGAAACTTGATTAGACATTTTTGTCAGTGAAAAGCGTATCGGAATCTAAAGATTTGTGTTTAAAACGTATCTATTTCGGACCTGTTCAGACTATGATGATTCCAGATTCCATAAGTGAAGTCTCAGACAGCGTAAGTAAGATACCAGACGCTACAATAAAAAGAAGGTAAAGTGAAGTAACACTCATTATTCTAATTATACCATTCCTGGCTAACTTGAAAACATTTTAAATTAACTGGATGAACTCTAATACCGTGTTATTCAGCATTTACTCTTTAAAAATTTTTCCGTTTTCCTGTGTGAGCACACAAAATCCAAAATTTAGTATTTAGTTTAGTATTTAAGTCCTAGTGCGTCATTTTATGCTCTGATAAAAAATATATCTTCTTATGAAATGTTGGATTTTTTGCCAGTTTTGTTATATATTTTTTATATAATATTAATATGCTACACATTAATTGTAATATTAATGTTACTTACTCAAATAGTTTTCCTTAAGTTTAATACGAATTTCATACAGAAATATAACATTGACTATTATTCACTAAAGACATTCGTTTTTGTGTATAGAGAATATTTTACAGGCAAATTTTAACAAATACGTTCTTGTGGCATCTCATTAAACACATTTACTAAGGATTAATAGTTTACTGGATGTAGGAAATCTCAATTTTATCTTTTTGGGCCCATCATGACGAGGTTTTTAAAAGTGTTAAAAACATATTTGAATATTTATTCGTTTCCCAATAGTATAAAAAAGTGCTCTACCTTTACATACCCTGTAAATAAAATTTGACGAAACCTATTTTTAACGCATTGCATATACATGGTTTAGGAGAATTTGCATTCCGTTTATTTCTACTATGGCTAGAATAATTTTGAATATAATGTAATTTAAACGCTTAGCTTGAAAATCAATTCAATTGACCGCACAAATAAGTTTTTATTGAAAACTAACTAACTCAAATTTTAAACCCCCTTCTCAAAATTATGGTTTTTTAATGAGAAATAAAGAAGTAATGAGATAAATTAGTGAGTAATAGGTAATTTATCCTTTATATGAGGAATAGTCATGCTCATATTTTACTTTAGTAGGCTAGGTCTTATGGTCGCAGATTGCAGCATGAGTATATAAAGTAGTATATTTTATTGCTGTATTTTTATATATATTTTATTGGCAGGGGAGAGGAAGGCCATTTATCAAAGACAAGGCGAGATTGGCAAGGACGCAGCAAGATCCGAAGAGCGTGCCCGAACCTTCCAGAAGTGGCAACACAGCTGGGAGCACGAAACCCGAGGACGATGGACTGCGCGACTCATCGAGCAGGTTCAACCATGGGTCGAAAAGCCCAAATTTAGGGCCTAGCCTGAAGTAATGTGATCCCAGATTAGAATCCTAAAGTGTAGAGGAGGTTTTTTAGTGGGTAAACCCGTTTTTAGGGGAGTCCGTCATTACAGGCTGGCCACCTGCGTGCGTAATTGCATTTTTCCTGCCTCTCCCTAAAAAAAGTATATTTTATTGCTGTAATTAATATTAACATTTGCAGCATACACAATTAAACCAGGACGGAAGCTGTATTTAATTAATGTAAGCTGGCATTAAATATTGCAATCAGAGCCAAAGAATCTCAAGTAAACATACAGCGAGACTTCAATATAAATGCTAATACCTATGTCCGGTCCGCTGTTCTATTACAGCTTTGTTTTCGGAAAATGGAAACATGAAGTAGTAACAGATTCATCATTTGTAGAATAGTTCTTCAATTGAAAAACATTATGTTACACCTATTTGATTCCTATTTTAATATCGCACAATTTGGAATCTATTTAATACCGTATCTATTTTATTATATCAAAGTAGCACATAGTAAACTGTACAAAATACTATTATTTAATTAATTTCTAGATACATTTATGTTTCAATCTACGATCCTAAATTCGCTTTCCATTATTATTCCTTATATACAACGTGTTAATTAAGTGGTTTAGTACTTCTTAGTAAGTGGCAATTAGTTGAAACTACACTTATTCCATTAAACTTCTTCAAATAAGTGTTTCTTTAATATGAATCCTCAACTAATGAAAATATTGTGCACCCAAAAATAAATAAAAAAGCATTTATTTGTACTAATTTTTAATTGTACAATAATTATATGTCCCATTAAAGGATATCAGTAATACGTATGCAAATACTTTTACATTTTCCTTCCATATTGTATATCATTACGAATATTTCCACTATACTATTCAAAATACTTCCAGTAACATAAATAAATGACTAATACAAATATAAAACACCAAAGAACCATTCGGATATGTATTAAATATGTAAAAACAAGAATTTCCCTTGTTATAACATCTTAATTGTGAACGTCAATTTATTTAAGTTTGATATTGATTTATGGGTCTAAAATAAAGATGGCCACTAGTGTAGCCACCATCACATTTATAATACCTACTTTTTTAAAGTTACCGTGCCATAAGATGCTCAACATTTCATTGGCACTTTTTAGTATTAAAACTATATCGTGCCTATGATTTAAAATATATTGAAACGAACGTGATAAGAATAACAACTATAATGCAGATTGCTATTATGAATAATAAAAAGGAACGAGGAGCTTACTGCTGTTATTTCTCTTACTGTATGATTTGTGTGACAGCTTCCCACTATAGTCAAATCTGCCATTGCATCTTTATATATTGGCGCTTATGTACTCGTATATTTTGTGCGACATCGGATAAATATGTAAGATTTGTTACATTATAGTTTTAAATTTTTGATCTTTATTTATATTTATGCCCACCATAAATAGGTTTATTGTTAATTGCTACCACATATCTTGATTTTTATAACCAAGACGTTTAGGTATAAAATATAAAATTGAGTAAAAATAAATTACAAATTAAAAGATACAGCTTGAATTATTTCATGTTACACAACCTATTAATAATAATATTGCTCAATATCAGAAGTGTTTAAGTTTATATGTTAAAATACAAATCACTGAGTTCACTTTTTTATTTAGTTTTATATTATATAAATTTAGTACTAATATACTTTTAATTGCCAGGGTATTTTTAAAAATTACGATGTAGAAGCACTATTTTCATAACATATACTAGTTTATAGTTTTATGTCCATTCCTGAAATATATGAAACCATTTAATTCACAAAAAGAATCATATAAATATACCGATTGATTATGTTTACTTAAAATTAGTATTTAACCGTATAAAAACTTTATCCATATATTTATAGACTATCGAGCTATTAAGTATACTGTTAATTTTATGTAGAGTCAATAATGACTCGAATACTTATAAAAGTTAACAAATGAACAAATGAAGGTGAATGTTATGAATTGCATGAAAGGACAAATGGTTTTTAAAAGCACACATCTAACTCAAGTTTAATTAATAATACGATTAAATTATAAATGCTCATGGTTCAAAATTATTATATTATATTTTACTAAATAAAGTATTTACCAGGCTTATACTAAATTGTAATTATTGAATGGATCAGTACCATTGAGTATTTTTATATTACATCAGCTAACCTCGGTGATTCATTCTCATTGCGATGATAATGGGTAATTTTGTGTCTCATACATTTGATAATATTTAATGGCTAAGGCTCAATTTATTAGTTTTCATGTACTCTAAAAGTAAAAATATCGGAAAATGCCTTGTCTAAGGTTTCTTTTATTACATTGGAAGTTGGCGAGGAACATACTACAAGAAGTGAACTGTCTTATTATTTTATACCTGACCAGGAAGTTTAAAACTGTCTACAGAATCAGTGGAAGATCTTCCTGTAGGTGTAGATATATTTTATTCAACAGCTAGTGCAAATATAAATTATTTTTATGAAGATTTATGTTGTTCTCGAAGTTTAAAAACTCGTGTACGTTAACTAGTTCAATCAACACCTAAATTGCATATAAATGGTACAACTACATGCATAATCTGTGTTAAAGCCCAACATTCTCAGAGAGTAAGAAGCAAGGCAAAGGTAGGGCAACGTTAAGTTTGTAGTTCCTGAGAGAGCACTCTAACATAACTGTTTCCTAAGCCATTTGACGTTACAAGTCTGCGGGTAGATATTACACTGTGAGATTAAACTGATCACCTGTGGGCAAACCATCTCTTAGCAAACCTCCCTATACTACAGCATGAAATTATAGCTTTGCATTTTTAAATTGGTCTACGTTATACTAATAACTGACAAAAATATTACTTGCTATGGAAGATTCTTTTAATAGCAAGCATTTATGACGATGTATTCATACTTAAAATAAACTTTTTACATATATGATGAATAAAAACATAACAGGCTTGAACAGATAAAGCACACATCTTCTTCGACCTAATCTTAAGTGTAACTGTTATTGATCAGAGTATAGCAAATAATTATTAGGGAAGTAATACCAATAGTCTGTCACTGATTAATAATTATGTTAGGACTAGGAAATTCAATACGTCTATACAGAAGATCGTTGAAAAGTTGTAAAGAGGCATACCTCAACAAGCAAGTTTTTGATTTCTGTCTTTTTTCCTACCGCAGGACGACATTTCATGTAAAAGGCTTCGCTGAGGTTGTATGATCATTTTGAAATATGATAAAACATCAATGATAAAACATCCAGTGTGGAGTCTAAAAATATAACTCCAACAGCAGTGGAAGATAAATACAAACAGTAAAAATATCGCAAAAATAGGTTTTTTTAAGTTTCATTTGGCACACATCGAATGTTGAATAAGGAGTGTTTAATCTAGTAGCCTACATCGATTGAATATTCCATTGGGTGATAAATTGCGGATTTCATAACACATTCAAATATTAATAAACCAACAACGTGGGAGTACCGAAATACGAGTACTCAACAGAACTTAACAAAATGTTACAAAAGTTAACTATATTGATAAATATTTTTACGTAAATATTTACCATTCTAACCTAATACTAATATTTATAGCATAGCTCTTCACTGGGTTGAACCTCTGTATGAGCTATAATATGACGTTAAATAGCATGTATAAAAATAACACAATACTTTTTGAAGAAAAACAGGATTATTTCGGTACATTTCCTACTATTGGCTATAACTTGATTATTTGCATAAAGAAATGCGTAAAGAATAAAACCTGAAACAGCTGTCTATTGCGCTGTTCTCTATTTTATCGTTGGTTAAAATTAACTTGGAGTAATTAATCTCCTTGATAATCGGCACTATAAAATGCATCGTTACTATAAGATTAGATAAAGATGCGTTTATATCTGGAAGTTTTCCAATTATAACAGCCATAAAATATAAGAAAAATATTTTCCAGCAAAAAATATGCAATATTTATCCGTTACCTTTGTGATTTTTTTAATACGAGTTGGAATATTGGAAAGTTAAAATGTATTCAAAATAAGAGTAAAATGATTTATTGATATTTCATGCCTCATAAGGAATGTTTAAAAGGAACATTCGTATTTAAAGGAATTTGTTTCTTATTTAATCTAATGGTTGACCGATTATTAAACAAAATTCTACAACAATTTTCTACTATTTTTTCACTTTTAATCCTGTATCCTCACTAAGCATCCTGCTTAGATTTGTGCTCTCGTAGCTGCTATTCCTGTGATATTTCGCATAGGCTTCTCTGGGATTCGAACAAGGGATTTCTCGGCCAAGACCAAATCTACGAGTCTAAGAATAAGGACTACTTCATACTTGATAATTCTAGAATTCTTCGCTTGTATACGTAATCCCACATGACGTAATTGTCCATAGACCATAATTGTGTGGATTGAGGAGACCTGGCCACTCATTCCCATCCCCTACCCTCATGTTCCTGAAGGACATGCTAAGCAGCTCTCCTGCACGTCTGGTGTAGTGACCTCAAGCACCATCATGAATGGAGCGTGCTCTGCTACGTTTGTATACGCACGTCGTGAGGGAATTATGGCAGGGTTTTGGTCAATGAAATAAGGATTACTCCCACCACTAATCCAAAATGGTATTTAGGTCTATTAAAATATCTTCAATAACGGAACTGGCACACTTATAAAAGAATGGGATAAAACATCAAAATTATTCATTCAAAGGATACACTCCTATACTACTCATTTATTTATGTTATAAAATAGAATCTATAAAAATTTCAAATGCATTGCAAGTAAATAAAAGTTTGAATATATTAACAAATAGAAAGTTTAAGACATTAATCCTGGACGTCGATTTGACAAAACACGATCTATAGTCATTAATTATAAAATATCGTTATCATATTGTCATTTATAGTTTGTTGACCAGGTTTCAATATTACATGTATTGTATTGGACAATTGGTGAAACCATTGTCAAGAAAGTAAAAGAAATTAAAATTATTATTCTTCTTCTATATATAATTAAAGGGTTATGACTTATTCTTGTACAATAAGTAAAAGTTCCTTTCGGAACTTGTACACTCTGTTTCTGCAGTACCTTTATTAGTAGGCTATACCCGTATACACCAAACATATTAAAAAATAACAGTTATCTTCTTGTTTTTTAGTATACCGATCGCATGTCGGTATAGTTATTAAGAAATATTATAAACAGAAGTAGTTAAATAACCAGAATGAAACCTACACCCTTGTTCTGACCTCTATGCTAGCTCAAACCAGGTTTGAAGGCTTCTTTCAAGGTAACTGCTTTTATTTGGTAAGAATGTGATTGTGTAGAGCTAAAGAATAAAGGTGTGAATAAATAACTCAGATAAAGAGCAGAAAATAACATTCCTTTCCTACTAGGGTGTTCTGAAAGTGTCCACGATCCATTGGCATGGTGGAAGTGCAAAGAATAATATATCAAAAGACTGAGCGATGAAGGAAAGAGAAAGAGAGAGAGAGAGAGAGAGAGAGAGAGAGAGAGAGAGAGAGAGAGAGAGAGAGAGAGATGACTGACCCTCCACTAAACTGTTTTAAATTATCTAGTATAATGAGGACATACTGTTTAATTAACTAGCCTAGTGTGAGAACAATCAAATTCACATACTTATACATCACGTGTTATTGTTCAGTTTTTTAACATTTTTTTTACCGTGGTGCTGCAGTTAATTGTATTTTGTGTGAAAATGTTTGCCATCTAATTAATTATATTATGTACTAAAATTTTGTCTCTCTTTATCTCTCTTCCCACTAGTGGCATGTTGTTGTTTTTTTTTTATGCTTTGCTCCGAGTTTGCGAGGGACGCGCTTCCGAGACCTCCTGTTGCGGTTTTAGGAGACTTCCGGTGAAGTCTAGTTTTGCTAACTTGGGACAATATATATATATATATATATATATATATATATATATATATATATATATATATATATACGCAAGAGATGTCCGTGTCAAATTTTACTTCTCGCAAAACCAAATTCCACTTCAGTCTCATATACATGAATCGATTATGAAGTTTAAGACAAATTCTGAGTGGGAACCTCCTAGCCTACCGCCTGATCATCCTGTGGAGGAGTATATTAAACACCATAATATCAAATATAGGAAAACCCCACATTTAGTAATTAACTTCCAAAAAAACAAAACTTGAGTTATAATGAATAAAAAGCTATCACTTCATTAAAACATTATAAAAACACAGTCATTTTACCTGCAGACAAAAACAACTCGATTGTTATTCAAAATATCACTGACTATACGTTAGAGGCTGAAAGACAACTCAGTGATACTACTACATACAAATTATTGTCAAAAGATCCAACTGAACAATTTAACACTGAAATTTATGAGTTTTTGAAAATGAAAGGCCCAACTCAAAATTTGTCCGATCAAGAAATCAATCTACTAACACCAGACTCACCTAGAACTCTAGTTTTCTAAACGCTACCTAAAATACTTAAACCGATTCGCCCTCCGCCTGGACGACCCATTGGTTCCAGCTACGATTCACCAACAGAAAGAATTTCAAGCTTCGTTGACGCTCATCTGCAACCCTTGGCCAAATCTTTACAGTCACACATACAGGACACCAATCACATCATTTACAGACTTTCTGAAATACCCCAGCCCCTGGACGGTGAACTAAATTTGGCTACAGATGACGTGGAATCATTGTACACAAATATTCCTCATGACGATGGAATAAGAACTGTAGAACATTTTTTTTTCAATTTTAGACCTAGGAATTTAAAACCTTCTACTTCTTTTTTATCTGCCCTAGTAACATTTATACTTACCATGAATAATTTTAGATTTAAAAACAAAAATTTCTTACAAATGAAAGTAACCGCAATGGGAACCAGTGGCACCTTCATATGCAAATTTATTTTTGAGACTTCTGGAACAAAATTTTTTAACATCTCAAAATTTAAAGCCGTTAGTTTTAGTTCCGATTTATTGACGATATTTTTATTATTTGGCAACATGGCATGGATAGTTTAACACATTTTATTCAAAAATTAAATTCCTTTTCAGTTTTAAAATTCACTTTCAATATTTCTAAAAATCTTGTTACGTTTTTAGACGTAGATGTGTTTTTAGACCAGGGACACCTAAAAGCGGAAATCCCTGTCAAAGATACAAATCCAATGCAATATTTTACATTACTCAAGCTGCCATCCTGGTTACGTTAAAACTTCTATTCCTAAAAGTCTAACTATTAGAGCAAATAGACTCTGCTCTAATAAACACGATTATGATTGTCAAACTGAAAAATTAAAAAAAAAATTTTAGAAATAGAGGATATCCTAAAAAAATTGTAAATGATAACATGCAAAAATAAAAAAAAAACTCTACTCCTAGGAACTATAAAAAAACAAGGAAAATTTATTACCTCCTATTATCCAGGGCTATACAAAATTAATGGTATAATAAAACTGCACACAATATTCTACTAGCTTCACCTGTAACAAAAAATGTATTTACTCATCCACCTAAAGTAATTTTTAAAAAGCCTCAAAATTTGAAAAAGATATTAGTAAGACAAAAACTACCCTCTGATGAGCTAACTCAAAATTTAAATAAACCTTTTGGCTGTTAACCCTGTTTTAAAGCCTCGCTGCAAAACATGTAATTTAATAATAAATTCAAAACATTTCTGTAGCAGCACAACGAAAAGAAAGTATCCGATAATTGTTAAAATGACTTGTGAATCCAGCAATGTCATTTACCAATTGTCATGTAAAATTCTGTCCAAAAGACTACATTGGTCAGATCATAACTCCATTGCACATTAGAATGAACAAAAAATCGCAGCGATACAAATCTTAAAATCAAATAAAATCCTATTTCGGCCCATGCGATGGAGCATAACAAAAAAAATCCGATGAATGCTTTTCTCTAAAAAGTATTAACAAAATTCAGAACCCCAATAAACATAAAATAAAATTATTTAGAAATAGCTCATCAGAGGGTGCTACAAACTAAACACCCGGATGGTCTAAATTTAAGATATGGATAGCAGTATGTATAAATTACACTTTTAATTTATAACATTACACATTTCACTACAAATTTAATATATCACTTTATACTCCTTGTATTAAGCAAAATTATATACTCTTTGTACGTAATTCAAAACTAGTTTTATTAACATATGATGTTTCTTTTGTTTATTATTTTTGTTGATATATTTACTTATTTACCTATATCTCTTGAAAATGTCTTAAGACGAAATAAAGAGAATTTTTATGTTCTTTTTTTCTATTTTTTCTATTCTTATTGAAGATATATATATATATATATATATATATATATATATATATACATCTTTATAATTAATAGATCCTGTTTCTCAGCCTAGAAATATTAAGTCCTCTCTTACAGCTAATCATTAATTTGTAAGCAATAATGTATGGTAAAACAGAGACACAGTATAGTTTACATTATTGTTTTACATTAAAAAATGATAATCTATACTTATATAAAATAATAAAATAAAAATAAGGTTCTTTACAGAATTAAAAATAAATTAATAAAAATAATATAATTAAAATATATAAGGAAATTAACAGACATTCACCCATCATCATTCATACAAAGCCATCGTCTCATACCCTAAGCCACGAAATCGTCAACCCGACGAGGCCCCAAACACATGGTCCTTAAGCACCCCCCTAAACCACTCCCGACTATGAATACCTCTGATTTGAACCGGGAAATTATTCCTGAGTCGAAAAACAAAGGCTATTAAATTATTTACTACAAGTAGAAGATCTATGAGCAGGAATAGGCTCCGAGTCGAGCATTCCAATTGTTTGTTTCAGAAATAAAAGTAAAGCGTTCAGACAAATAAGAAGGTGAATAATCGTTAGATAAATTAATACACTAGTACTATTAAATAGATGCGAAGAAGTCTCAAACAAGTAAACTACAAAGCAAATATTTCTATCTTGTTTGGATCTAGCATCTTTATTTACGACGTAGGTGTACCGTAGTTGTAATTATTATGCTGAATCGCGGTAGGAAATAGGCTCTTTTGTTAACTAGACGCGGTGCGTGGACATTGTTTGTTGGTTCGAGACAAGTACAATCAGCTGATCGAGATGTTTACGGTGATACGTTCCCGAGCCGGTTGGCTTGAGAGAGGGGAGCAGTGTTCGAGTGTCGACGACAGGGTGCAAACGTCCAGTTGAGAAGCAGTAGTTCTTCCTCTAATCCTCTAGTTTGGGATATAGAGTAATTCTTTTTATCGGGTGTAATTTAAATCAAGTTATTAATTTTCTTTAGTGCGTATTAGTTTCCTATCAGCCTCCATAGTCTTCAAAGTAGTAAGTCCCGTACCAGCGTTTGGTTAATATCTTTTATTTTTATACTGTTGTGATTATATTTCTAAAGTTTCCCATATTACAGAGTCTGTGAATTAATTCAATTTCTGAAGTATTGTCAATTAGACTTTGATCGTAAAGTTAATATCAAGTTTTGTGTTATTTTAATTTTGAATATTTTGAAAAGAGAACTTTTTAGTTTATTTTGTTAATTTAAACCATTTTGGAGAAGTATACATTTTTAGTTTCATTTTAATTTTAATTCATTTTTTGATTATCAGACTCTTAATTAGATTTGACCGATTGTGAGAAGTTTTTAAAGAAAACCAAATCTAAAGTTTGTAAACTTTGTTAAATTTTTGGGTGAACTTTAATTCGGAATAAATCAAGTATTTTTGAAAAGTTGTTTTGATTTATAAAGTATTAGATCCAAAGTAATATAATATATGTACTATAATAACGGTACATAGGAACTCAAAAACAGACTAGATATTACCAACTAGCTTTGAGCTTAAAATATCTCGGAAAATACTACATTAATCAATAATAAAAGCTTTTTTTAAAGTTAGAAGATTTGAAGTGTTCCCTTTCCTTTTATGCAATATAAAAATGTCTTTATATTGCATTTTTACTGAACAAGAAATTACTTTCCACAAACCCTTTATATACAGAGGAATAACTGTATTTAAAATAACAAATTTAATTGGATACTTGACTTTTCATTTCGTAATGCCTATAAAATTGTTTTGATATATATGCACAGTAAATTTCCGTACATTAATAAATTGTATGCATTTTAATGTGTAAAATGTATTTGTACATAGTTTCTTTAAACTATTTTATTACATAACTGTATTATTACTTGCCGTTAAAAAGGCCAACTTTTCTCTCTCTTTAGTTTAATTCTTGTGATGCAAAGTAAACGCAATAACAACGAATTCCTGCATACTACGAGCTAAGACGATACTTTTTCTGCTGTAACTTTTAATTAAAACAACGAACTTTTGATTCAAGACCTTAGCTAGCCATGTTGTAGATGTTTTCATTTTAATGAAGATGCAATCCATTAATTAACACTAAAAATGCATACAAAAATACTAATTCCTTTAATTTTGTGCTAAAATCCATTTATAATCGTTATAGCAGTTATCTTTCAGTAACTCATTCAGTGTAATTTACTGTTTGGTAAAAACGCAATCTTCCTTACATCGAATGATAATTAATTGTTAAGAAGAGACTATAAATTGTGAAGTTCTATTTAACCGTTTCAGGAATGGAGAACAAAATTAGCAATAAAATGTGCTTGCAATAATATAAACACATTATACTTTGCTTATTCGCTTGAAACGATAACCTATACGTTTTGACATCTTGCGCTTTTACTTCTAATCCTCAAATTATAATCCTAGAACTCCTTAAACAAGGTGATTTGAATGGATAATTATAAACATCTGTGCTGTAGGATTTTTCTATCTTCATTCTGAATACCCACAATGATCATAAACACAGTTGGAAAACTGTTAGCTCTAATATTTTATTCTAAACAATCATATATATTATTTTATCAGTATACAATTTTTTATTAATTTTTTCAAATTTTTTGAACTACTAAATTTTTAATAAGATCCTATTTGATCATTTTCATAATCTTTCAAAGACAAATAACTTCTAATCCGATGTTTGTAAATATCGTTATGAAATTTGCCAAGCTTATCCTTGATTGCACTAAAGGCATGTTTCTTGCGCAATATTCCGTCAGTGCATAGAATATGAACATTACCGTAGCGTAGATTGGAAGGCTGTGGCTCTCTAATTAAGCCCACGTATTTTATTTCTGAGCATGTCAATAAATATTAGCAAGGCAGTTTGGACCATTTTTACGTTAAAAGCGTTAATTTTACTTAATGAAAAATGGTATCCGTGTCGACACAACTTATCTAAAATACATTTAATAGGTAATCATGAGATTTTATTTCCTTTTTCACGTTATAACGTCACTGTAAAATATTTGAGACGTAGGCAAACAAAAATCTTGGTCTATATTAATAAAATATTACATAAAAAGGTAAATTTGAAATGTTTTAGTTGTAATACGTAAAACACGAGCAGTAGAAATTGGACGTCCTTTTATGTTATGAGACAGCATACTGATTAAATCGAACCGTCTGTTGGCGCTATACTAATGTATGATAATGTATAATCTATGATATTGCACTGATTCTTGGCTTGCATGATATCTTTTTCTCATTGAGTTTTGGAATTTACTTATTATCGCCATTCTATGAAATAAGATCTTGGACACTGATTCTGATCCGTGAAATCTAATTGTATTTCCTCCGGTAATATGCATTAAGTGTAGTTAATTTTCATTCGCGATAATAAATTCACAGGATCTTAAACTTAAGTAATAGTATAAAATTAAGTACCTAAATGAAGTACCGAAATGGTAATGTATCCTGAGTATGTTTATGTAGGTAAATAACATATTAGACCTTAAAATTTCTATAGAAATTCCTATCCACATACCCAAGAATTTTTTCGATTATAATGCATGGAATTTAGCTAAGCGGCGTTGAATCCTATCACTCAGTAAGTTCGCACAATTTATTGTCTTCTATTTGCCAAGGTTATGTAAAAAATCCTTTCCATTATGATTGTCTGTCTGCCTATCCATTAAAAAGAATATTTAATCAATTAATAGATATTAAGGTTTATGCAGAGTTAAATTTGAGAGGTAAAATATAGTGAGGTAAAAAGTAAATAAATCTTTCTGAAGAGACGAAGACTAATTTATTAACTCCTGCGTCTGTATCCTCTGCATGTACCCGGTGACCTATCATTACTGCTCTCGTTATTAGTTCCTTAGATTACATTTTTACTGGAGCCAATTCACTATTAGTTGGAAAAATATCTTGGATTTTTTAAAGAAACTTTGACCACATCCACTTCAGAATGAACAAAAGATTTTTAAATTCATTGAGAAGCTGGATGTATTCATTTGAATCACAATTGCCAGACATCTATAATCAAACCTAAAAAGGAAGACTGATGATGAGGTTTTATACATCTCATTTCATTTGCAAGAAAGATGGCTGAAGAAATGTATAATGATTTTTATTAATAAAATTTTAAAGTAACTGTACAAATATTATTAGTTTATTATTTTATTTTATAAATTGTCTTTATTAAAATAATTAAATTTTCTAAAATATCGAAGAATAAAAAACCTGGCACTTTCTTTTACATATAAACCTAAAAAAGGCTAAAATACAAGAGCTATTTTTCCTTTATTAAGTAAAGAGCATTGACTATTTTTCAACTTCATCAGGATTAATTTTATTTAAATCAAATCAGTGAATATAATTCTTATGTTGATTTTAATAAGAAGAAATTAAAATTTAAAAGAAATTAACTCGTAAAAGTTACTCACATTGTATTTTTCGAAGGTTGACACACTTGGTACTTACCAGCTGATTCATAATTCAATATTAAATATATTAAATTAGCGTTAGGCAACAAACGCTTAAATTCTATATTTTTCCGACGATGATTTAAGTGAATCAGCTTTTCGATCGTATTATGCGAGAAGAAGTATAATAGATCTATAAACTTATCGTTCCATATTTTTATCAGTTTTGATAGCCTACTTGGGGACCTCCGCCACAATTAGTAAATCTGAAAGTACGTGTCTTTTCTAATAACAACTGCTCTATAGATTTTAGGGGGAAAACCAGGATGAGTCCTAATGCAGTACCGATCGATTCTTGATTACTAGGCTATTATTATAACCCACCAATAGCAATATATCTTTACCAATTCAGTAATTGTAATTTTAGCCTAGTTAAAACTTGGCTTTCATATCCCTGTAGTTCATCACAGAGTGACCTATTTTTAAATTTAGCCTCAGCAGGGAAATTATATATAAATTAAAATATATTAAAAGTTGAGGATTTTTAAATAATAAAAATATATTTAATAATAATAATAACTGGTAACTTTTATATTTTTGTATACAATATTATTAGTTTAAATCTCATAGAATTAAGGTTTTATATTATTACACTACAAAATTGCATTAAAATAAAATATTATTTAATTTCTGATGAAATTTTGTATTAAGTATATGGTTTGCATATTTAATACCTATTTATATTTTAAATGTGTGTTGTAATAGTATCTTTCAACATTGTTTCCTTGATTGATATGTATAAATAATTCTTTATTTCCCATAGAAAAACAAAAATAATTACCTATTATAACCAGTATATCTTAGTAAGTATTCAATACATATTCAAATATAATAAGTTGTATTATTAGAAATAATCTACATGAACAATAACTTTTTAGTCAAAATAATCAAAATGTTTTGTTATACTCAGTGTTAAGTTATTATAAGATATTATTATAAATTCAAATGCTGATCCAGAGCCAGTTTTCGCTTAGTTAACAGAATAAGTAAGGAAAATGTAAGAGCACTTTCATTTCTTCCTTTTCTCGTGGCAATTTATCTCAGTATAAAATCGCATGAAGTTCTAATTGTTTCATTTTATAATCAAAATATACTTTTAGAATATTTTGGGTGATTCAAGAAAAACACTTTTAAAACATTTAGGTAGTTCTTTGTGTCATATACCTGATATGCACACCAATCGAAAATATGTTTATATAAATTTATTATATTTAGTTTACATTATGAAACTCTAAATAAGACCTTTTTATTGGTGGAGTTTTAAAAATAAGAGAAGTAATTGGTATTCTTTTGGAATTTGTAACACAATAAATAGTGTTATAATATTTGTATTAAAAATATACTCTACCCACTACACTCTTGGTAAGATTGAAAATAATGTTGAATTTTTGGAATCACTGTAAACACTTCGCTTTGTTATAGTTTCGGATTTTACAATCCATCATTTATCAGGGTAAACAGGCATTCCTTCGATTTCAATTCGCAACACGTTTTCCTCCATTTGTATTGGGGCTTTATCTCACTCTACACGCAATCCATTCGCTGCCTATACGTCAATCTGTCCGTATTGGCCATTCGACATGTTAACATATATTGGTTTCGTTAGCCAGTGTTGCCATAATGGTTTACGTTACCTTAAAAATATATATTCATAGACAGTTGCTGTGTTTAAATATACTAGCCAGATATAAAAATATATCATGCAATAACATTTCACCACGGAAGCAGTATATGTGTCCTTGTAACTACCACAGTTTGTCTGACTTTTGAAATCCAAATTCTATTATTTTTATCGTTTTCTAATATATTCTGTTCATAGTAACTATCATGAAATTTAGTACAAACTTAAATTGTATAACTATAATTATTTTTACCTTGCCTACGTTTAAATAATCTCAAGAAGAAAACCTAAAAAAATACTAATAGGATTAAATCTATACAGTAACTAAATAAAGTTTGTGAAATTAAATTATTAGCACAATATAACCCCATATTTAATTATTTCAATGTGATCGTAATCATTTTATATGCTGAAAAAAGTAGTTATAATTGAATAATAGTTGATTTGTTTTTCCGGGTAATACACTACTTCGTACATGCATTGCGAGAATTATAGTATTTCATACATTTTTGTTCCCTGTAAAATCTAATCGTATTGTTTAAACGTTACAACCAACTGCACACTGTTGACTATTAAAAACACCTGTTCAGATTGAAATGAAGATAGATTTAGAAACAACATGAACTTAATCAATAGTATAGTAGATAGTTGACCAATTCATGTATATTGATGGTTTTATAAAGGTTTATTTGAAGATTATGATTCAAAAACATGAACGGATTTATACAAAGGTACTTCTATAATACCTGCAATAAACATAAGAGTATTCGTGTAACGCATAGTACTTATGAATACAATAATATATTTGGCAGGTCATGTGCTGCTCTTAAAACAGCTCTTAATAATCTTAAAATTACTTAATGATGGCAAAACCTATTTTACAATTAAAGTACTCTTTTCAAAACATAGATCAAATTAATAATACAATTTCTTAAGAAATGGTCCCCAATAGTAAGACAGGAGTTTTTCTATAAGTAAACTTTGATAAGAGGTACACCAGGGGTTTTTAGTTAACAATTAATTTATCTAACCTTGTGATTGGGTAGTTGGAAGCTAATCAATTGGTTATCGGTAATGAGTAAGAGAACCTAAAAATAAGTGTAGATAACTAATCAAAAGATTATGTTGAGAAATTTTCCAGGTTTTGCGGATCTATACACACACTACTAGCAACAAAATAATACTTAACAATTGTAACTTGTTTATAAATTTAATACCTATATTTTAGTGGAGTTTGGAAGCATTTGGTAAAATATATAATCAATTGCATATAAATTCAAATGTATGTCACTCTATATTTCCGCTATTTTCTCAACTGGACCTGATGATAAAAATGTATTCGGCAAACGTGAGATACTTGAAATAATAAAAAATATAATGGTTAAATAGTTTATTGCCCTACCGGGTAAAGCCACTACTGCTGGAATAAAAGCCCCATTTATATTCAATTTCGACTGCTATATTGAATTGCTTGTTTTATTCCTGCACGGAGAGTTACTAGGAACTTTTTTTTTAAATGTAAAAGGTCTCCTAGCATTACTATGGGGAGTAAGCAGTATATTTATGAATTTGAAATTTATCCAATTAGTATATGTAACTGGCTGAATTTTATACGTGTGGTTGATTATAGGCTGTATCACAACACAATTTACTGCACTAGTATAACACAAATGATTGTTAGTATTTAAGAAATACTTTTCCTCAACTGAGGTTTGAACAAGTCAAAATAGGTTTAATAGTCATAGAAAACACTGTTTCTAGAGCATATAAAGTACGAATAAATTTACACAGTAGATTTATAACTATTATGTAATTTTCACAAAACATACAGAATGAAAATATATTAAAGGCCAAAATACTTTTTAATGACATTTGTAACTCGTTTTCCATTTTCATGTATAACTCACGATTACATGTAATATGTTTTATGTAAGTAGTCCGCAATCAACCATGAGAAGTATAAGTATTACTCAAACTTTATCAATACATGTCCAACAGCAAGAACATATTAAGCACCAAATTTTAAGCCAATAACTAAATCTAAAATATTAGTGGACAAATCTAGACGTTTAAATAAACCTTCCCACTAACGAAACTTTGTACTCAGCAGGCCCAATATTTTTGTACTAGTTTAGGCCTAAATATTTTGAAAATGGTTACTAATCTGTTTCCATTTACTCATGAGCTATACGATTTGACGTAATACGTTTTAAGTAAATAGTCAGCTATCTAGTATAAGTAGTACAAAATACCACTCTAAGCTTGTCATTAAAATTGTCCTAACACTAGAATACGTAGAATTACAAAACTTTAAAACAATGAGAAAACCGTAAATAATTAAACGTCAACTCAAAATTTTTTTTAAACCTGATCTTTCTATTAGGTATGTTATGTGTACCCAACAGGCTTATAAGTGTTTTATAATTTTTGTTGTAAAGTAAAAGAATGTGCATGTATATAAAGACAATTTGCAGATCGTATTTGGTAAAAGAAATCTCATCCCTATGTAAAGTCAAAGTTATAATGCAATGAAATGTTTTTATAAAGATAAAACAAAAGTGAATTTCTGCATTGTAGTTACTGTGTAATGAAAACAAGAGAGCTTGTTAGTACTGTAGGATAGTACTCCAGTATTGTTAGGATTATTTGCTTAAGCGGGAAGAGCGGAAGTTCTGTGCATTGCAGTTTCCAGTGCGTTTAAAGAGGGATGATCTGATTGAACACAGAGCTTTACATGTTATAGAAATATATTTTATATGATTTTATTATGGATTGTTGTAGGATAAAAGACTATATTAACTTAAACTAAATTAACTTTAACACTATTAGAAAAACACCACTTATAAATATCATCTTCAAGACTATTATACAAAGTATATTGCTGGTTCGATATGCTATTGATTGTACTAAATGAGTTGAAAGTGCGTTAAAACAAAAGTTTTAAAATTATATGGCAACCTAAATTTTAAAGACGGTGTAACATTTTACATCGCTTAATATATTATAAACGAGTAGTATACGTGTTATTTTAAGTTAATATAATGGAATTAATATATCCTTTATTAATACGTATCAGTTATTTTCAAATAGTTAAAATATTATATAAATGGGGATAAATAAACAGTTCAACCTACAAGCAAGTTGTTTTTCGTGCATCTATTTTGAAAATTTAATGTACCTAAATTTTATAACTTTTCCGTTAGTAAATCATAACACCTAAGCCAATGCATCCAATAAAGAAGTTGTTTTTTTCTAAAAAATTTAAAAGAACTTTAAAAATAATGAAAATATTTATAAATTGATTCAAACTTAAACTATTAAGCCAGAAAAATAGACACTATAACTTTTTAATGTAACTATTTAAATTTTTTACTAATAGCATTATATAAAAAAGGAAATTTCTTATATAATAATACTACTCACTAGTATAGTATGGTATCCCTTCGAATGTAATAAATTTTCTTTCTGAAACCTCTTTAACACAAATAAATAAAATATCTATTTTATCAAAATATTTCAATATTATTTATTTAACATTTCCAGTAATTTTTATAAAAAATTCATTTAATTATAAAAAAAGTAAAAAAATATAATTCAAAATAGTACTATTTTCGCTCAAACATTTTCCACTATTTTAGTATTTTTCTTATTTTGTCTTAAAATTGAACATAATATAGTTCCTTACTCTCAGTGCAGTATTGGGATGGAAGTTAATTTCCAGCCGGGGTGAAACATTGTTTCTAAATATTTTTTTTATCACGTAATATACATAGTTTTTTTTATTATTTATAAAGTATCAAAGTCTAAGAACGTATTGAATGAATTGCACCTGTACCCACTTCATTTACAAGAATACTGGATGTATTGAATAAGTAAAGGAAGAAAACATTATGTTATAAATTTGAGTTCTACGAATAATATTGCAGCATGTATGTATCGATTAACATTTAGTTCATTATCACTTTATTTGCAGCAACGTGGCAATACATTACTTTATTTTTAACTTCTAGAAGTTGTGCTTTTATGTTGATCTGCCACAATCAAACATATTAGTAAACTTTGCAAATCCATATTCATTCATTACTGTTACCTCAGCTGTATCCAACCCCATGTGTTTCGACCATGCAGTAAATAAAGTCTTTAAAACAATTCAAATTTGAAAAAATATTGTAATTGTTTTATGTTTTACAACCCAAAGGTAACTGACGTTGTACAGCTGTTAATTTTTGTGAAGTAAATTGAGTTCGCCGGAGCGCCAGAATTGTTGTTACACTACAAATTTTACAAAAATATTACACATGCAGTGCACAAAGGATACTATTATGGATACAACGATATAAGTTAGGCCTACCATCCAACCAATTATCCAGATTTATTAAAAAGGAAACCTAATAAAGTACTTCAATTTATTTGTCTTCTACGACCTTCCTACACTTTCATAAGGGAATTTTACGGCGAACATTTTGATATTGTGGAATGAACACGACCATGCTATTAATGATCTACTTAATGAGCTATTCTCATTAATCTGACAGCTCGTATAAAACGAGACTTCTTTAACGAATATCCATAATGATTTTTTTTTTTAAATAATTTCCTAACAAGCACAAGGCAAAAATAAACTATTGCAATCTCAGTTTATCAGAATGAAAATTGATTACAAGAACCGGAAGTAAAGGGTTTTGACCGAAATAGGGTCGTTAGAGCTACATACTGATTGTAATATAAATCCCACTTTGTTAGTTTTGTTTTGCTTTTTCTTAAACCATTCAGCTTACTATGTAGAATTTATTTATGTATTAGTATAAATTTAAATAGTTAAAAAAATAGTCTAAGTGTTTATTTTCCTTATTGGTTTAAGTTGAATATTAACTTATAGAGTTTAAAATATTTTAATTAAATGGTAAAGATAAAACATCGATTTATAAATTTTTTGCATATGCTCTCATTAAAATTTAGAGATTTCAAATTATTTTTATAACTTTTGTTTCAATTCACTTTCAAGTCGTTTATTATGATAAGTAGCATACCCACACTACAATAGTAATCTTTCAGCGCATATCTAGAAGTTATTTTTTCCAAATGTCGTAGACTAATTAATTTCCACTTATATATAAATTTAGACCCAGTTAATACAAATTTTTTTCTACAACTATCAATAATTAAAGAATATAACATGTATTGCTATAACATGTGTTAGCTCTCAGTATTAAATCAAATCATGCCTTCGTTAAACGTTATGGAAACTGCAATCCGCCAACTTTCTACTCATGCTGTGTAAGCAAATAATTCCTAAAAATACTTTAGATTAATGGTGAGTTTATATATATATATATATATATATATATATATATATATATATATCAATATTCATCATCGGAACAGTAAGGTAAATTATGCCATTGTATGTACGTATTTTAAATCTTGGTATATAATTAGACTGCAAGACCTAAAAACTATATATGATCGAAGTTTCTTTCCTGGATGTATTTATATATTTCTTGGTCTTGATCAAAAACTCAATCTCAGGTTGGCATCATAAATATAGAAAAGCTTTAACACTCCTAAAACTTTATATAAGATTTCGTGACAATTTCCCTTTACCTCATCGTATTAACCATAAACATAGTATGTAACTGATGTATAACTACTTTCTTTTTAAAATAACAAAGGGCTCCAATATATTACGCTGTAAATTATTTTAATAACTAAGATACAGAACTCTATGAAAAAACTAAATTGGCCTTAGCTGTACAAACATTTAAATCCTACATCGTTAAATAACTATCTACAGTAGAAATTTGTATTTGATATACACTGTCCTTACCGTAGAAACTTAACATGTAGTAGTACTTTGCGATAAATTACCAACTACAATCCCCGTTATGTTGGTACACCTGGGTCCCAGATTCAACCAGGTAATGTCTAATAACATTATGTAACATTAGGACTAAGGTTTATTTACACTATGTCGTACCGAGAAGACTTTCAGTGTTCTTTCTACTTAATTTAATTTTTACTATAAGTATAGACGCAGAAATTCACAGTTAAATCTTGGCAAAAAAATGTATGTAATACATATTTTAATCAGTTACATAGATTCGTCTCATGATCTACATAGGCTAATATTGTGATAGAAAAATACCTATAACTAATGACGGGCTGTTAATACTTAAACAAATATACTCATATGTTAATAATTACAAACATAAAGATATAAAACTATGCTATGAGTTATTATATGTTGATATAGAGTAGGTTTGTTGGTAAGGCTACATTAAATTTATTTATTTATTACAATGAACAGCAATACACCTTTTTACAATATTTGGTTTCTTGACGACTACCATTTGCTCTTTACATCAATATATTCAACAAAATTACATCCACATCATAACTATAAATTAATCAGACCAACAAAACAGCTAAAACAATAACAAATTAACAGTAAACAACAAGAGCAACAATGATCTATTAAATATATAATATTCTTAAGGGAAAACGTAAGTAGACTATGTATAAATGTAACAATAATTGAAGTAACAAAAATGATTTTATTATAACAGTGACATCTGGCTATATAACAATAAACTAATCAAGCTCATGCAGTATAGTGGCTGCCCTCCTCTTAAATTATGACAAGGGCATCCCAAAAAAATCCAGATCTGCAGAGACTGCATTTCCAATCCTCATCAATCTTGGAATAGCGCTGCGGTAAAGGTAGTTTGTCGAGAGATGGTGGATGGTAAACAGCCGGAAATGTCTCGCCGACCGAGGAACGTGGAAATCAATCATTTCCACGCAAAAAAAAAATTAATTCTATCGCGTCTTTCGATATTTCGTAGTATCAGTTATCTTTATGAGGTATTGGTACTGAAATGGGTTTTTTTGGTGAAATATTTCACAAACCGATTGAAGTTTATCAACATATTTGTGATGCGTTCGGTCAAGGAATAATAAGTAAAAACAGAGTGAGGCATTGGTGCTATAATTTCAAAAAAAATTAAGAACTAGTGTTTACGATAAGCATCGCATTGGTAGGCTAAGTCTTGTGAGTGATGAATTCGTTGCGAAAATCAAGAAAACAATCCGTTTATCTCATCATTTCACGATTATGGAAGACTCAGAATATTTTATACAATTTTTGTCATGAAAGTGTAGTTGGTAAAGTTGGTTACCATATGTTTTTGTGCTCGATGTGTTTTAAACATCGTATCAGAAAACCACTATAAACATAGACTTCTTGCACCAGTAAACGTTTTTGGAATATACGAAAAAATTAAAAATAGCCGTATTATTTTACAGTTGAAGCGCTTTACTCAAGTCTCATCACAGGTTAAGATACGATCGAAGACTTGGTTCCACTTTTGTCGTAGTCTTAGTTCTATAGTAGCAGGACGAGGAGGTATCTCACACAAGCCTATAGATTGCCAGAGGTTACGTTCTGCTAGAGGTCGGGCCTTAAAGAGGAGAAGAAAAAACCTATGTTATTATTGAGCCCGGAGCATGTTTGAGTCCACACTGTGCTGGATACTGAGTGCTACAAAAGCCCGAGTACTGCCAGAAATCTAGGCCTCCTAGAGGCTAGGTTCCAGAGGTTGAGAGCTATCATACGCTGACAGAAACCATTGGCTGACACATATTAGAAACCAAGGCATGCTGCAGGCCGGAGCTTAGTATAGAATATGAAGCCCTAACGGCTAGCAATTGCGAAATGAAGTGACTTACAAGATTAAAAAAACAATTGGAGACTGGGTCCGGCTAGAAAGTGGAGCTTGCAAGAGTCCAAGATCTGCCATACTGCAGGATCTCGTAGACGCTGAGAGCTTATATAGTCCAGGAACTGAAAAAGTGGGGATCTGGTAGAGGCCAGGGTACTTACAAGGGTCTGGTAGGTTTTAATTCAAAGAGCTTCAAAAAGAGAAGAACGTTTAAGAAACCGGGCCATCTGGAGAGTGTTTACTGTCAAGAACTGGAAATTCTAGGGTCCTGGTGTAACTAAAAGCTTAAAAGACTCAAAGGTTAGAAAATTTCCAATATTTAGCACTGGTAGACTCCATGACTTTTTAGTTACTAGGATGTTCTAGAGGCTAAATGCTTTTAGTGGTTGCCCATATATACTATAAGCTGGTGCCTGCTTGATGTCGAAATCTGCCAAACATAAGGCAAAAAATCTCCTAGAGGCTGAAACTCAAGAAGTTTTAATTCAAGTACCTGACTGAGGCCAGAAAACCCCAAAACAACGGAAGATTACAGTGTTACGGAGTTAGTCTAATGTAAAGTCGTGTGGCTTTTTCGGAACCGTGTGGTTCATATACGAGTCTTATAAACTGCACAAAAGTTATAACTAAATACTGTAGCGTTAGAGATAAATCTTAATAGAAAAACTTTTTTGGTACCATTTAGTTCTAGACGGAGTGTCAAAATGAAGGAACAGGTGCAACATTTAAACATAAAACTGCAATCAAAATATTAGTTTCTATAAGTCTATAAAATATTAGTTACCTGCAGATTGATTTGTGTTCACCTGAAATATGCCATCTTAATTTAAGATGTAGTATTTAAAACTTAAAATTTAAAAGTAATATGATATTTTCTAACGCTTTGGTTATTTTTCAGTAGAATAGTATAATTTGTGGTTGATAAATCTTAATAATAAGATATCAAAATTTATTACAAAAAAGTGAATTTAGTATTAAACTGTTTGAAGTAAATTGTATTAATCTACAATTTGAATTAATAAATCATTCACTATGAAACGTGAAATTCGCCAATATGTTTCTGCAATACATACCTAAGCTTCCTAATGCTTTAGTTGTAATAAATGTTATTTTAGACTGTCTTCTAAATTGTATCTATATGAAATACAGTAATGTTGTTATCCGATTTTTAATTATTACAGGGCTCTTGTATTCATATGTTTGATAAAATGTAAAAATATTCTATAATTTTGCCACACTTTGTACACTAAATATAATATAATTGTTAGTAATGGATTCAATTTATGCAATTTAAGTTTATAGTACTATTTTAATTTCGAATGAATTGGCGTCCATTAATTTCTTACCAGTTTCCACATATTTACATTATATTCATATAAATAGATATATACATATATACGTATATATACATATATACATATACATATATATAGATATAAATACATTTTTTATATTTGAGTTAACAAAATAAAAGAAGGTAATTTATTATTTACTAAATAAGGATTTAAACGTAACTAGTACTACTTTAAAGAAGCATTAGTAGCACATTAATCTCTGTAATGTATCAGATTCGTCTTATTGTTGAGTTACAGCGTAGAGCTATCAAGCTACTTAGACCACCTGCTCTCGTCTAATAGAGAAGTATAGGCCATTTATTTTGTTTCATGTGACGTAACTTGTAACTGTGAGGCCATTCCATATAATTCAACAGTGCGCCATTTCAAGTTGACTACTCAGCCCATTTCACCGTCCGGTTACATCCAAAGGCTTTCAGGGTAACAGAGCACCTGGTCACGTGAAATGAGATTTTATTGGCTCTTCGTTTAACTTTGAACTTGGAATAAATGACTCATCCCGAGATCAGTTTGTTTGTGACTATCAATATAGTGTAGGAAATAAAGTTCTTTATCACAATTATATATACAAAACAATTACATAACACAAAATTAAGATTTTTGCAATTGATTGTTATTGTTTATTAAGGAACTGACGGTGTTTTATTAAACTATGATGTTGTCCGTTAGTCAGTCCCAAATATAAATATCGACATAATTATTCTAGATCTATGCCAACGAAGAGAAATTTGAGGACTAAACAAAAAAGTAGACATCCATCGTACAACCAAAATCTTATAAGCGAACATCATACATCCATTTAGTGAGCGCCAAGAAGCTTATTCAGACAAAACCTGGAAACCAAGGGCCTAAATTTGACCAGCAACGGCCGGGCAGGCAGGCTGCTTGCAAAGACAGGATCGCCCAGATGTCGCCCATCCAGAGAATAGACAAGCTCGAAGTTGCTTGAATAATATACGTCTTGACGTTGTAGAACACGGTGCACTGTACTGATGCTATATTTCTGTCTTGAGATTAATTAGTTGAATTGGTTGAGTAATGTCATTCACTATATTGTACCGGTTACTAAAGTTTTATCAGGATTTATAAAATCTTGCAAAAGTCCGTCTCTACTATAAATCTCGATATGATTATTCTAGACCATTAAAACTTGGTTTGGAGGTTCCATTTTGTTCAAAGAAGAATTGTATTATTTTAGGGACACAAGATTAAAGAGCGTTCAATCTCTCTGTCTCCTTAGTGCCT
The DNA here is from genome assembly GCF_021130785.1 of Homalodisca vitripennis. Taxonomy (NCBI): domain Eukaryota; kingdom Metazoa; phylum Arthropoda; class Insecta; order Hemiptera; family Cicadellidae; genus Homalodisca; species Homalodisca vitripennis. The sequence goes on from NC_060213.1 coordinate 47,780,685, forward strand.
ATACGATAACTCACTGTATAAATGTCTTAAATTTTTAAACTCTGAAAATAGGTTAATCTTTATCCAAGAAGAATAATATTGAGTTTCGTGTAAGAAAACAAAAGCCAAATCGAACGTGTATCCATCCGACTGTCTGTGCTTCGATAACTATAACATTTCGATTTGACGGATTATTTGATAATTCGTTGCTTTGGTTTATTAGGAATATGTAGTAAAAGAATACAAGAAATTATTATTCGCATTCATTATCATCAAAAAATATATTAACTATATATCTTGCAATGAACTCATATAGATATTAAACTATTTTTTTTATTAAAGTCTTTTACTTAATAGTAGAGTGAACTGTCTACCCATTCTTTATAATTTTCAATTCCGTGACAATGACCATACGTTATTGATATAAGGTATTTCCGTTAGAACTAATGTATAGGACTTATATTTAAAAAGGCAGTTTTATTTTGGAGGGATCACATGAACTTTTTATGAGTAAGCCAAAATTATAAAAAGTAGGTTTTACCAATCATGTCATTGAAAGAAATAATTTTGGAAATATCTAAAATAGGCCATTTAACCAGAAGTTCTTATAATAACCTTATTAAATACAAATATCTTTAAACTAACTCCGTTTAGTTTGTACCTACTAATAAAAATTTCAATGCAGCTATGATTAGAGTTTTTACAGAATAAACCTTTCTACAGCATTTATTAAGCCTTCACTGCTTTTGCAGTAAATATTTGCAATAACTGAACGCATCAACCATCATCGCAGCAAACACATTAATATAAGCAAATTAAGCTTTTACTAAAGAACTAGATTTGTTTGATACAAATTAAATATATAATTGTACAAAACTAACTGATAAACAATACAAGTTCAATAGATGATAAGATGGATATATGTATATGTCTATCTTTCCTTATCATAAAAGAATGACGGGACTACGTTGTAAGAATACCATAGGCTCTACTTAAATACATATTGTATGTATCCATTTGTGAATAGGTCCGTCCTTGCTACAGCACTTAATAGTGTGGTCCTAGACTTCAAAAATTTATTTTAAAGTAAAACAAGTTCAGAATTTTTAAACATTTGTCTTACCGATCACTATGCCAACGAAGAGAAAGTTGAAGACTGAACAAAGAAGTCAACATCCATTTTACAAACTTATAAGCGAACGTCTTATATCCATTTAGTGAGCGCCAAGAGGCATATTCCGACAAGAACTGGACACCAAGGGCCTAAATTTGACCACCAATGGCCGGCCAGCCAGGATGCTTGCAAGGACAGGTTTGAATAGACACGCTCGAAGTTGCTTGATCAATATATGTCTTGACGTTGTAGAACACGGTGCACTGTAGTGATTCTATATTCCTGTCGTGAGATTACTTAGCTGAATTGGTTGAGTAATGTCACACACTATATTGTACCGATTACTAAAGTTTTATCAGGAATTATAGAATCTTTTGCAAGTTTTAAATCGTGTAAGGAAAATAAGTACTTAAATGTACTTAAGCGTTTACCTATTTTAAATCTATTTCCTTATTCCTTAATAAACACACGTAAACTTATTTGACGGACTATTAACGTGTAATAACATAAATTACCGCAGGATGCCGTTTGTAATAAGCTGTTTAATTTATGCACTGCGAACATTAAACTGGACGGCTTTAACGACTTTACCTTGGGGGCAGTAACAACGTGGTCGATCTAACATTTCTAATAAACTATGAACTATGTTTAACTTAATAACATGCAACTTGCTTGTTCAAAAGCACTGAACTCCATCTTTAGTTTATGAATTATTTTCATCAACTGTAAAAGGAAACTCTTATTAACGTAGTTGCTTATAGTGATTTCTGTTGCTAAAATTTGTATTTATAATACGAGTAATATCGATTTTTAACTAACAGCACATCTTTCTTACCTGTACCTAGCACACTCATTATAAGTAATGAATAATTAATAAACATAAATAACTAGAAGCGTTTTTACGTATACATTAGTGTAATTTATAGAGCAGTTGTTTATTACAAATTATACAACAATAACTTTTATATAAGTTCCAACCTTTTATAGAATACTTAAGTTTTTTATTTTTATTATTTATTAACATCATCCTTACGAAAAAAATGCATTTAGATGTAAAAGCATTGATATATTGTAGCTACGTTGGACGGTTATGTGTTTTCACAACTAAAATACAAATATACAATGCAATAGACTGTTGTTTACTGTTTATATTTTAACAGCACTTCCTGTTTTCTGCATGCCTGTAACAGCAAACACCAAAAAACTAATTACGTAGAAACAATCTTATTATTTATATTGAATTCATTAGCTGATAAATTATAGAGCAGTTGTTTATTACAAATTATACCCTTATATACAAATTATTACCCTTTGTAAGTTTTTCAACAAACAGTTAATTGTCACATTAATTCATTTTTTTTTATATTACCAATAATCATTTATATTTTTACAAATTTATGAGATCATATATCTATTGAGAAATAAAATGTTTCAAATTATAAAATGGTTAAGAATTATTTGGTTTTAAACTAATGTAATATTGCATTTGGAAAACCATAAATGCCCACTCTCTTTTCCCCAACCTTTCCACCCTGCATATGCTATAACTTTCAAACGCAAAAGATTCTTCAAATATAGGCATTGATTGAGTTTGTGTCTAGCTTTCTTTTTCCAAGCAAACAAGTTTAAAAGTCCTTATTGTTTTTCTAGCACATATATTTCACGTCGCGCTTTTGCCTCTCCGTGTTTATTTGTATTTACCATAAAACTACGCCGAATGTGTATAACGTTTTTACCAGTTTATCTTTAAACTAGGTGGTGAAATTCCTTCATGATACAAATAATATTTAATTATTCGGGCCTACTACTCTCTGCGGAAACACAGGAGAGGCTTGTTTATAATGGCTAGGTAATTGTGCAATAGCCATGTTATGTTTTTATAAATTTTATCATTTATTTAAAACTTCTATTAATAAAAATGTCATGGTTATGAAATACTATATAAAATATTTCATATATTAACCAAACAATAAATAATATGATTCAATTTGGAAAATGGCTTAAAATAATTTAAACGAGAATAAAACGCCAATTCAAGTATTTTAAATACAAATATGAAACACATGTATCATTATAAAAAACAAAATTTCACAGGAGAGATAAAGATATTAAATGTTTTTCTGGTAGTACTTTTATTAATTTTTCTGTAACTTTGTTTATAAGATTTTACTCAATTAATTTAAGAAAGGATTTGAGGTTGTCTTAAAATAGTTTTTTCTAATTTTAAAGGGCGAATTTCTACATACATTTTATGGAATCAATGTTCGGTTTATAAGAAATTTGGACATTTTTCATAGATCATTTTACAAAATTAATGTACCATAGAGTAAATGGTGTTTCAGAAGTAGATACCGTGGTCTGCTAGTGATCCCTGTAGCGGATACGTGAGGTGGATTGAGATCTTCTGGTTAATAAGTAGAACTGAACTCCCCTAATGGGTTTATTAGTTCACCACATTACTTTTAGTCAACAAAGTTTGTATTATTTCAAGGAGTTGCTACACGTGGGAAAAAATGTGAAATCAGTAGTTGGTTTTATTTAAATAAAAACCTTAATGTTTACGGTTATAACTTATATACATGCTGTTTTTCACAGGTGTTGTTTATTATTTAATTACTGATATAGTGTTAGTATCTATAAAAATATGCTTATTTTTAATAAAACATTATTTTAAAAATAGAACCAAATATTCAGTTTATAACTTTTTTAAATATCAAAATACGGAGTGAATCTCACCATGTCACTCCAGGTTTTTTGTTAATACTATTATGTTCAATTAAATTGACTAATAGTAAAAACCTAGCAATAAATAGTACAAAGTGTTCTAGGAGAAACTCAGAAGTTTACAGTACAAAAACATCAAATGTCTACATGACGCAAAGAAGAATATTACTATTGTTTTTTACTAACATAGTAACTGATTTCGTAACAAAATAATGACAAATTTTTATATTTGTTCAAATATATTGTTTCCATTATATGAGATATCATGGCTCAAATAATAATATTAAAGCAAATAAAATACAGATAATCAGTTTGATAATACCTCAAATGAATAAGTTTATTAAAGAACACAGAAATTTATAAAGTTTTTGTTAATGGATTGCAAACTGTGTCTTGAGAGAGAGAGAGAGAGAGAGAGAGAGAAGAGAGAGAGAGAGAGAGAGAGAGAGAGAGAGAGAGAGAGAACATCTTTTATTCACAATCATCAAGATTTGATAAGCGTTAATACAGTCTTCAAATTTCAAATACATGTTGAGTTAGACTAGACTTGCAAAAGCCAGGTCATTGTCCTTCCAAGAGAGAAACTCATTCACTGCGTAGATGGCCGCTGCACAAACCACCTCCTCAAGTGTCGTTTGAAGGTGAACTCCCTTTAAGTTCTTCAGCTCATCCGGAAGGAGATTGAAGAATCTGGAACCTGCGTAGGAAAGGTTTCTTCGCAAACAGCGCTGTGCGATGAGAAAAGAAGGTTGAAATTGTTCGCATTCCTGGTTCGGTGCTGGTGGATAGATGAATTTATCGGTGAGTTACTATTGCAGGCTTCCATTATAGTTACCAAGATGTAAGCTGATGCCACGGTTAGGATTTCCCACTTACGGAAGGTTTCCCTACAGCTTTCACGGAATCCAAGTCCAGCCATTGCTCTAATCGCCCTCTTCTGGATAAGTAGGATTCTCTCCAAATTGAAGCAGGACGATCCACCCCACAAAGCGATCCCATAGGTCATATGGCTATCAAACAAGGCAAAGTAAGTCACTCTGACTGCCTCCTCAGTTCCCCACAGCTACAATTCTTTTAATGGCAAATAAGGCAGTGCTAAGTCTCCTGCAAAGACAATCTATATGACTCTTCCAAGAGAGGTCAACATCCACAACAACACCCAGGTGTTTGGTGTTGTTTTGTGATCAGAAAGATTTGGGATACCACATATTAGCTTTTTCTTTGGTCCAAACAGCAACTGCTTTGTTTTTCCTCGTTTAGAACCAAGTCATTCCTGGAGCAGTAGTCAGAGGCCACACTCAAAGCAATGAAGGAATTGACCTCAACTGAATCCACATTCTTCCCTGATGATAAGATGACGGTATCAGCGGCATACATATAGCAATTGCCATAGGGGTTGACAAAAAGATGGTAAGTCATTAGTAAACAATATAAACATAACAGGACCCAACACTGATCCTTGAGGCACACCTCTGCGTACAGGCAGAGGACAGGATCTTGACCTGCACAACTTCCCCCCCAGTGACGTGAGAAATTTCCACAATTTGTGACCTGTCTTCCAGATAGTCAGAGAACCAGCAGAGAGCCCTTCCATCTATTCCCAGGAAGCTCAGTTTTGATAGAATCAATTCGTGGCCTAGGCAATCAAAAGCCTTACTCATGTCGACGAAGATCCCGGAGACGGAGTAGCCATTCTCTATGTTGTTGATGATGTCCTCTAGAAGTTCCACCCAACCTGTCAGTGTCGACCTACCCTTCATGAAACCATGCTGACATTTGGTAAGAAGGCCATTTATATTGAGGTGTTGAAATAGTCTTGTTACGACAATCTTCTCGACGATCTTTGAGAAAGTTGGAACCAACGATATTGGCCTATAGTTGCCCATGTCCTCTTGTTTCCCTCGTTTATGGAGAGGAAAAACCTTAGCCACTTTTAGTTTAGAAGGGAAGCGTCCCTGCTGAAAGGAGAGATTGCATATGTGTACAAGTGGCACCAGAAGCTCCTCCTTGCAGAACTTAACCATTCTGGAAGAGATCTCGTCCAAACCAGCAGAGGGTTTTTGCTTTATAGAGTCGATCGTCCTAATCAATTCCGCCTCGTTTGTAGCTGTAAACTCATTCAGTCTTACTAGGCCGTTGCAGACTTCCTCGACAGTAGGATTAGGAGGTGAGTGACCTGAAGCAACAGCCGAAGACTGAAGAGTTTTTTCCGCAATATCGACAAAAAACTGGCTAAAACAAGAAGCAATTTCATTAGGATCCGTGATGTTCACTTCGTCAACAGACAAGGATTTTAACTTCAGTTTTGTGGGACTTTGTTAGGGTTTCGCTCGCAGTTAATCACATCCCAGATGGCCTTGCTTTTATTATCGGATGTGCTGATGTGGTTGGAGTTTAAAGGTGCGACGAAGCTCTTTTAATTTTAGGTCATATGACTTTTTTAAGGTGTTCGCTCTTATTTTATCTCCATGACCTCCACTGAGAAGATATTGATTGTTGGCTTCCAAGAACCTTCTCTTCAATTCTCTGACCTCTTCACTGCAGAAAATTTCTCTTGTTTTGTTTCTCCCACTCCTAGATTTTTCTCGGAGGACAAGTAAGGTCAAGGATCAGTGTGACTGTTGCAATGAAATTGTTGTATGCATCGTTCGTGTCACTGCAGCCTAATACATGATCCCAAGATTCCAGAGCCAAACGATTTTTTAAACTGGGTCAAGTTGGTGAGATTGGTGATTCTTCTGGATACAATGGTGGGTTTCTTGAGAGAGATCGGTAGCTGCAGTGAGCACAGCTGTCCAGTGTGGTCCGAGATTCCAGTAGGAACCACCCGTACCGTTACTTGGTCCAAGTTCAAGTCAGTACATACGGCATCGATGGAGGTAGCCGAAGTTGGGGTGATCCTGGTTGGTGGAAGTTGTATTCTTGCCATGGAAAAAGATGCCAGGAGTTCATTTAACATGCTTCTCTCAGTTGTTTGATTCGAGATCGTTTAATGTTTATTTCCCCAATGAGTAAGACATGCGAATTATTATTTGTAGGAAGTAGATCCAGGATCTCCGCTAGTATCTCAAGAGCTTGTCTGGTGTGGGCTAGACTACCTGAAGGAGGTCGATAAATCCCACTATAAGCAAAACTTTGGAGTTGCTCAGCGTGATCCTCATTGCAGCAACCTCACAAAACAAGAGGAATACTAAGGTGTTCGAGTTCCAGATGAGATGTTTCATTCTTCAAGCTATTATTTTTGTAGACCGCAACTCCACCCTTCATGCGATCTTCCCTACAATAAGCCGCCACCAGAGAGAAATTTATCAGTTTAGTGTTCAAGATCTGTTCAGGTGAGTTTTCCATGTTCTGTGATAACTACGAGGTCTGGGTTCAGCTGAAGGAGAGTGTGGTTCAATATTTCAATTTTTATTTTGTATCCGGTCTACATTTTGATGGAATATGGTTAGATTCATGGTACCGTTAGCTAGCTTAGGCTCTGAGATGAGAGTCTTGTAAGAAATTTAAGGAGAATCTGTTATCGTCTGTGCCTTGAGCTCCTTACTGGGTCTAAAAAAGACTTTGCTGACGGATTTGAGTTCACAGCTGGCAAAACGCCATTGGCAGGGACAGGTGGTGTGATGTGGGAAAACTCTATCCGACTTACAGATGGTTCGTGTTCAAGAATTTCATGTCTAAATGCTTCAGAATCATCAGCTGCTACAACTGTTATTAAATTAATGTAAAAATCTAAGTGTTGGTGGTAAAATTCTTCAACAGTTTTGTCCCAAGGACGTATCCTTGCGTTTACAGGGAGGATTACAGACAGATATATTTGAGGGTTCATCGCTAGGCTTGTTCATAATACTCTTGTCAGCAAGAGTGCAGTTGGTCGTGGGAGACTGCTCTGGGTTCCTCTCTTTAAGGGTTTCATGGGAGTCATGACAGAAGGAATATAGGGACTGGTAGTTCTTCTCCAATGCCAATAGGTCAGCTTTCATTGTCCTTACTTCATTTTTGATGGTCACCAGTGCCGCGTTAGGAGATATCGTGGGAAAAGATCGCTCACTGGATGCGTCTTGCCGAATAGTGGAGGGGATATCCCCAGCTTCAGACCTCAATGATAAGAGTTCCTTCTCAAGCATTACAATTTTCCTCTCTTGGGAATCAATTTTCTGCAGTTGCTTCTCATCGTGTCCCCTCAGAAGTCTTCTGTACCTCAATTCTCATGTTTATTTCTCTCTCCAATTGTCTCTCCATAGCACGTAGATTGTCCAATAGTATCCCTTCCTTCACAGTTAGGGAGTCAATTGTGTTAAAAAGATCCTCAAATTTTTGCCTCCATTGAGTTCATTTTTTGGGTTAGAATAGAGTTCTCTTTTTGTAATTCGGCATTATGTAAAAGAAGCTTTGATCCAATTTCAGCCGATATTTGCAGTTTGTTTTCTTCGGTCCATTCTGCTTCGGAGTACGAGGCAAGCATTGATTTAAGCTCGTCTAGTGATCGGACGGTTTTTGTGGGCAGTTGGTGACAGGATGTGCTCTGAATTGGAATGAAAAGAATAGTTTTTTTGGATCACAAGTTGGACAAATCCATTTTTCATCCTTATTGTTTGTAGTTTCATTGTAATGTTCTGATGACATACCCATACATACTCTGTGATACCAGGTGTTACAAATCCCTTCACAAAAAATAGCATCATCATCATCAGCCACAATTATGTCACAGAGCGGACATAAAACATTTTCCTTTCTGCTGTTCGATCGTCGGCCGCTGCTCAAAGGCTGTTCCACGCGATAGTTTATTCTTTTTATTCCTTGATCTTGATCTTGTCTCCATTGAGTATAGTAATGCACAGATGGAGGCAGCGAAAACAAGAAGCTTGTGACTACTGGGATAAGATTAGGATGCGTTGATTCACTGTAATCTTTACCGAACAGAGTATTGTTATTGACAGCTGTAGTAATGACCTTTAGTGACGTTACATAGAGAACTTCATAGACTATTTTGTTAAAATAGTCTACTATTTCATTAATGTGCTGTTGATTCGTACGTTTGGAGACCTAGGGAGCCTTTTTGTAGCCCCTTATATTGATTTCATATAGTACTGAGTAGACGATCATGTAAACGAGATTCAGAAGGCCGTGGATTCTTTCGGGCAAAGATTCCTCTATGCAGAGCTCAGCAGCAGCAGACGACGACCCACGAGACAGTGAAGTGGACAGTGAAAAACAGATGACTGGTAGGAACGATGGTCAAGTGAAATGAAGGAACAAAAATTAAACTAAACCGGAATGCTGAGACGATGAGGCCATTGACAACTGAACCTGCAGGCTAGGGTTGATGTTAATTGTAGTTTTTGAAGTGGGATGTTACATACATTTCCACATCTATTGACACATATCTACTTACAGGCTTAGTCGGCACAAAAACAATTATTCTTGAACGAAAATAACAAACATCCCGCAAGTAAACGGTCAAATCACCCGCCCGGCAGACCCGCGCAGATCGGTCCCGATTTTTTTTTTTTTGTAGGGTTTCAACACAACACTAAGAAAATAATTAAATATAAAAGAAAATATTTAAATATATACTATACTACAAATAAATCAAATATAGTATTATAGTTATAGTGCTTTTTTCGAAACCTTTGAGATTTGACTTAATACGTTTTATATTTTGTATCCTATTTTTATGCAGATGAACCTTTATTGAGTACTTCGGAATCTGTGATATACAAAATGATTTTCGAATAACTTTTCAAAAGCAGTTCAGATTATATAATGAATTCCAAATCAGAAATTTTCGTGTTAATGTTGAAATAATACTTTCAATAATGTTTATGAAATATTTCAAATTATTTAATAAATGGGCAGAATAACCTGCCTGATGTTTAATGTAATTGAAAAGGCGGTTTCAAATAAAAGCTGCGTGCTTAACCGTGAAGTGTAAATTTGTTAAATTGGATTCTCGACTGGGAGCAGCGACGCGACATCACTTAAGATGACGCTTTTATATTAAATTACAGCCGCAAACCGACAAATTATCTGCACGCTCGGACTCGTTTGCGGTCTTTTACATGTTTATATGGCTATTGTCTATCATAAAAAATAGCCAAAACATGCCAGTAAGAATCGAAATTTCAATATGTTTGGAATATATCCAGACGTACCAGGACTCAATTTACACCCCGAGATGTAAAGAGTTATTTACCCATAACTTTTTGTTAGGAACATCGTAGAGAAGTTTTATTCATGTCATTTTGTGGTTTTATTCATGTCAAAAGATAGGGGTTACAATTATAAAATGTAAAGTTAAACCCCAGTACCACCTTTTTGAAAAGAGAGGGGGATTTCTTAAAATTAAAAAACTAAAAAAAAGTATTTTAATAGTTATGGTGAAGGTTGCATATCGATATCTCAACCCGTTTGTAATATATACAGGTGTGTCAGGACTTAAATGACACTCTGTATATTACTGTGAAGGGATGAAGTAGTTCGTCCATGATATAATTTACTTCATTCTTATCAAAAAAAAACAAAGTCTTCTGCCTCTGAAGGTCAATGTGATTCTAAATTGTTAAGGTAAATGGTAGTTAATTTAAGATTAATTAATTTCAGAGAATATCGATTCTGCTAATACAAACTTTATAATAGGTATAACCAATAATAGAGTACTTATTTCTAAAATTTAACTAAACGTTTGTGGACAATTACTTACACTTTCACTAGAACATAGTTGGAAAACTTCAATTATGGTAATTAGCCATATTAAAAGCTAAATTGTGTACAATATTTTCAAAGAATATAACAATTAGTTTACGAACAAATCCACAAAGAAAGTATACAAAAAATACAAAGATTTGGAACGTCTTGTCTCGATTTATTTATGGTTTGGAAAGTTTTTACTAAACATTTTTTTTGTGTTTCAGAAACTTTGTAGTATTTTCTAATTATTTTTAAAAAACTGATTGAGAAAAACAAGTTGAATTTGTGAAACATAATTAAATTATGTGAATTTTCATATTAAATTTGTTCTCTCTAAGTAAGCCCCTAAAAATAACTTTTAAATATTATACGTATACAAATACATGAGGTTGGCTTAAATTATTACATAAGGGGGAAAACTGTTCAATGCTATATAGTAGAGTTATAATAATTTCCCTGTTTATTTTACGTTTCAATATAATTCTTTCCATTTATTTCTTCCAGTTACATAATAATATAAATAATTTAAGTCAAAATATTCAATTTGAATTTATTACATTTGTTTTGCCTCTTCCATTATAGCGTTTTCTCTATATATACATCTAAATTTAATATATTATAATTTTTATTTTATTGTATTCAAAAAAATTAGCTAATTCTGTCCATACAATATTTTAAGCATTAAAAATGTATGAACATTCTTTCTACTTTCAACATTCCTGCGTTGTACACTAATTTTCATAAATAGTGAGATTGTTGGATCTACTTACTTTGAAACTGTTTAGTGATATTCAAAGCTACTACTGACAATAAACTGAGCAATATTGGACATAAAGTAACAGAGTTTGCATGAATAAATGCACCTCTGTGAGGTCCTTACCATGCAAAAGTACTTATTACAGTACCAAATATCAAGGCGCCACTCTTTGATTTCCAAATCTGATATAAAACCTTATTAAAATAAATTTGATTATGTAGTAACTGCACTGTTAGTACTAAGTGATAAAAACAGTTGTTCAAATTAAGGATATTGTTATTTATTATTAAATATTTTGAATAATTTAATGTGATAAATATTCCAGTAAAGCTAAAAAATAAATTGTGTTATTACTAATTTTTTTACCTCTAAATCTTTTATACTTTACTTCGTTTCAACCATGTATGACCTTGTACATTTTTCAATCAAATAACACATTAGCCTTACAGAAAGCAGCACATGTGCGATTAATATGCAAATGTAAGTATTTTTTTTTACTCCATTATTTTACAATCGTAAATAAACAATTGATTTTTTTTAATTGGTTTTGATATGTCTAGTTTACAAGGGTATCCAGTGCTTATATCATCAGAGCTAATAAATAAGTATCTAACAACCTTAACAATCCATTTTTCATTACAAAACTACACACAACTGTTTTCATTATACTTAAGGGAGTATACTTTTATTAATTAGCATTACATGAAGGAATTTTAGATAGGATATGCAATTAAGTTTAAATAGGTAGGAATACACCTCGTTACAGACTTCGCTTAATTTACGTACAGAATTAAAAATACATCTCATTTCAGTCTTTATATGTCCTGAAGACATAGAGTGAGTCAAAGAGTTATATACAGAAAACTTACATCCTCCAGCATATGAAAGAAAAATAACTGTGACACAATTGGTCAAATTTGTCGGTACCACTTTTCGTGGTATTTTAGAATAGTATTGGCATTTATGTAGCGAAAAAAATTATTAGGTTGAATAAGGGGTGTTGTAATCATTAATATATGTTTATGTTACAAAAGATTTTTGGAATACATAAAAATTAGAATGTCAGTACAGATTATCAGCTTTTATCTTTTGCCTATTTCTATTTATACCTACTTCAATTTATGTTGTTGTTTCCGAAAAGAGTATAAAATAGTTGACGTATCACATTGTAAAGTGTTATATCACGTCTGTGTCCTTTATTGTAAGAAATATAGGTAAATATTTAAAATTATTACCAGATACAGATGAAGATTTATTACTAGGTTATGAGGATGGTAATTGAGAATTATTGTTCAGAATATAATAAGTATCAACAATCCAAGGTCAAGGAATGTCATCCAGGGAAATGAATTTAAGTGTTATTGTCATGTATAAGAATTACTTATTTGCTGCTATAAAAATTCCCAGTCTTTAAAGTGACATCGTTTCCTTACTTTGAAAATATGAGATTTTTTTTATGACATCTTGACCATTGATGGTATGCACAATTCATACAAATTAATTTAATTCATTTTTAATTTCAGGCCTTTCTTAATACATACTTCTAGGCGGCTGACACAACTCAGATGATTTAGATTAATATAAATGCCTCTTTAAATTATGAGGTTAGATATTTGTGATGCAGATTTAAAAATGTTTTCCATTATTATTTTCTAGAAGAAACTAGATGTTTAGGACTTTTTAGTGATATCTTGGTCAATAAATTTAGCGTAATCGAGTAAAAAACTTTCTCTTACCACACTGATAATTCTAGTTCCTTAGAAATAATCCAGAGACTTACAATATTTTCTTTGCATTGGAGTCCCAAAAACTGCTTCATGAACTGATGATTTCAGGTTCTTGGAATGACTTCTAGACTGCAGGTACTTGTCCATTAAGAGTTGTTTCCGTGTAAAGATTGACGTTTTAGAATTTCATCCCTCTTTCATGAATAATTTAGAATTGTAGACATCTAATTGCTTATTTCGTTTAGAATTTTAAGCAGTCAGTATGTAGTGGAGGCATTTAATGGTTGTTTATTTTTGTAATAATGTTGTGTGGAGATTAGTAAAGATGATCACTTTTGACATTTTGATACAAGTAAATTGGTCAAACTTAAAATGTTTAGGGAAGTTTTGTTTAATATTTAATTGCCATAGTTACTCCTTTCAATAATAGTAATATTAAAATATAATTATCGTAATATGTATAACACATTTATTGCAGCTTTATACAAATAATATTGAGTAGGTACACCCCAGGTAAGTTGCACACTGTGATGTATATGCCGCAGTCAGCATGTTAAACAATAGTTAATCTTTTAATAATGACCGCTTTAATCTGGACCACATCAATCCACTCTGACCTTAAGAGGCAATATGTAGGCATATTTAGGTTTCAACATGCGATACTTTTCCGAGTTAATGGTGTGACTGAAACTAGTGCAGGTGTGTGAGAACTGTTATTACCGTTCTTATTTCCTAGAAGACAAAAGAGCAGATCCACTCCCACCGAATATCGCGATTCTCCTTACTGCATCTCCCCTCTTAGCCACTTTAGGTCAGACTCTAAAAAGTCATCTGTGGTTAAAATTTCGAGCAGCTGCCAGCTCAGCAATAATCTCACCTTTCTCCTCTATCCGTGCACATCTGTAGGGTATGTGGATTACATAAGCATCATAGCACTGTTAGTAGTTTTTAGTAGCATAGCTTAATGACGATGTGTCCTAACCTTGGTTTTACCCGATATCAACTAACTGCATCATATTCGGTTGTTTACGGGAGTGGCATAAAAAGAAATTTGGCCCAAAATAACAATTAGCAATAGATATTTTTTATATCGTATTTCTATGCCTCAAATATTATCCCTTGTTCAAATGATAATAAATGATGAATATAGAAATATTTAATCTTTTTTAACCTTCTTTTGTTAAATTTTTTTAAAGTTTTTTTACCTTTAATACATTCAAATTACATTTTAGTTCACTTTGTGATTACCAAAAATACAAAGGATGTTTCCAGAGTGCACAGTCTAATAGTATTAGATTCCAGAACTCATTTTACTGCAGAGTATTTGCCTAAAGTAGAAATCAAACTCAGTTATGTTTAGGAAGGAAAGTGTAACTATAAACTGGAATAGAAAACTTGAACTAGTTATAGGAAACAAACCCGTTTTTTTAACTTTACGTAAATACCACTAAAAGTAATAATGTTATGTTTACATGCAATCTACCATTTATTGAACGTTCACCTTAACACAAAATACAGCAAAAATAGGTATAGTCTTATTTAGGAATCGTTAAGTAAAATATAATACACAATGTATACCTGTTATAATTTACACTCAAGTTGCCCTTCAGTAGTTTAGAAGTGGCATTACAGTAGTCTCGGAAACTACACGATCGAAATTATGACATATTAGGACTATCCAAAGATTGATTGATCCCAAAAGAATTAGGCTTTTTCATTGTATTAAGAGGAATCCTTGTAATTAATCTCATCCTCTACGACCGAGGTCTATCACGAGGTATCATACAGATACCACTAACATACAGATGGCCTTACACACTTTATGGACAATTTTACCGAGCACGAATCTTTCTTTGAATACGTTACAAGTATCTTCCAAGCCAGTGAGCCTAGAGATGTCTTGTACAAAACCTACATCAATAATAAAAACAATGATATCGTTTATTACAAATGCCACCTTTTTTTACTCCAGTGCTTCCTACTTTAACGAAACTGTTTGTTAGAAACTAAGCAGTCCGGTATGCAATCATTTTACAAGTATTTAAGAGGACATATCCATTAAAATTTAACCCTTTGTTGACTGATTATAGTCTGACTAAGCTAGCTCTCACACAGTGTCAGAATGGGTAGCCCTGACATATCCTCTTACAAGGTAAAAAATATAGATGAGAATCTATAGATACATAGAGACATAGTTACTTGGAAGATAGTAAAGCTTATTTTGGCAGAATATAGATAATACTATAGTATCATAGTTACAATGGTTGAAAGAGACCGTCATAAACACTGGGAATGGCGTGGTAGGTTGAAGAATATTTACATAGCAATCATATCCTTTCTTTCTTTCACACCTCTTCATATTGTATCACATTCTAAAACGTTTCATCTCACTTTATGCATCTATATATTGTACTTACGTTGTTATTGAGATAACTTAATTAAAATAATTTAACTGGGTTTTTTAAAAATGTAATTTATGTATTCCCTTATCGTTATTGCTGCATTGATTTCACAAAACACGACAACAGTTACTTTTAAAATGGCGACTTTTTAGTTTTTAATCTTAAAATTATATCTGTGATTATATTAGTTATTAATTCTTATATTTAAATTAGTCAAACTGTAATCATGTAATTCTAGAATACCAATTTAACAGTGTGTAAGGACTGATACTAAACTATACATATATGTTGATTGTTTAAATCTATTCTATGCATTGCAGAAATTTGTGTTAACAAATACGTATATGTTTTTTCTATATCTCCTTATGACGTAATTTTCTTTATTGTTAAATTGTTACATCATGTGAAAAATATTCTATTCTTCTTCTTTGTTCAATGATATAAAGCTGCTAAAATATTGCTTAAACTATATGCCATTAAAATAATGTGCTTTTTGTTACTTTATTTGTTCTGTTTTGACAATGAGCTAAGAAATATTGCATTTATCTTAGTCCTAATAGGAATTTCGCATTACCTCCCTGGGCGGAAATATATTTAGGAGAGGTGAGGTTAGGAGGAAGAGCTCTTGTCGAGACTTACGTGTCTCTATCTACTATCTGTCAATCATGTCACCTTGGTAGGAGACACTCTAGATAAACGGTCAGGGATAGTACGCTCTTATGTATATAATAATAAATCCACTCGAAAATGCATTCTCCGCGGTAGACTACACTTACCCTTGAAAACCAACGACGTTACATTCGCGGTTACGGATGTGCAACCTCTGGGCCTTAATAGGGTTAGCCAAGTTTGGGTGACCCAATGGATTGCTGTTCCCTTTGTAGGTTATGCGAGAAGGTAGAAACTAAGTAAAATAGCTACCGCCTACGGTAATACATTCGGTTACAAAAATTCTAAAGGGATCGTCTAAGGCTCTATGTTGGAGTAATTCTGAAAATTAATTCACTACGATACATACTTTTTGGCAACATTTTGTAGAATTTTATCGATATCTCTTTTGATGAATAATTTTGAATTCAGATTACAAGTAATACCTTTTTCAGAATCTTCAATGCATAGGTTTTTATATTCTACTTAGTATAGCCAAAGAAAAAAAGAATAGTGGCTTGGAAATAAGACAATACGTATCAAGAAAAAAATAACGGAAAAACAAATCATTAAAAAGCACACCGGTAACGAAAAAATGGGATCTATCTGTTTCATTAGTTTCCTGTACGTGTTCCATTTGAAATGATCATTCTTTTCGTAAAGTATAACTTTAGACATAAACAAATAATTCAAACAGCCCAATTAGTTATTTAGTTATTTATTTTTTTAGGTATACTACTTTTGATTAGAAATTTATTTACATCCAATTTATTTAATGCGAACTCTCTGCACAAAGAAATGCAAAATTTTGGATTAAATTCATTTTTAAATCTAGTAATCCATCGGAAACTAAAATATTTTGGCATTCATTAGAAACCAGTTATTTATTAAGATGTACTTAAATAATAAAATTTTGAAGCAATAACCTATATTTTTACAAATAGTTTTTTATTGCCCTTTGAATTATAGTCTCTAAGTGTAATATTTGTATAGAATTTGACAAAACCATGTTTATTGTTATTGAAATAATATTTAGTTCTATAAATTGGTTTGTGATATTTAGTTAGTTAAAGATAAAATTAGACTGTAAATTTCACTATTGTTAACTCATATGAGGAGGTTAAAAAATTTCCCATCTTTGTACGTATTTAAACGTATAATCTACTCATAAAAATTGTAAAGAATGAGTTATTGATCTTAGTTTCATTTTCATATTCTTTCAGGACTACTACCATAGCTACCGCAATATAAGCAATAATAAAATTATAATTTTTACATTTTAAAGATACAGATATATTACCTAATTTTGCTTCCTAAGAATGGGCTATTTGACGGAATGGGTACCTACTTGTTATCTTGAATTACAGTAAAAAAACATTATTGTTGACTATAGTTATATTCATTGATATGAAATTGAGCCGTTGCTCCTAATTCGAATAGAAAAGTTCTTCCCAAGTGCACACTTGATTAACTAACCTACAATTAAGTTTGCTCCTCCCAGGTCATAATTTTTTTATTTCAATGTTTATTGAAATTTAATTCGGCTGTTTTCATTTATACAAATGCAATGAATATAAATAAAAGTTGTTTAAAATGTATTTGGCCATACAGATCATACCTTTTTAGTTTGGTTATTTGTGGCAAAAACGTATAAATATAAAATAATTTAATCGAAAGGAATAAGGGCTGTTTAGTGTAGTGGAAGCGCAAGAGACAGTTCCTGATTCGAGTCCCTGTGGAGCAAAAACTTTTTGTAATCAAATTATTATGAAAAAATAATTTTGCTATTATAATTTATACTAATTAAAGTAAATATTTATCTATATCGTAATCCGTTAAAGTTTATATATTACGTGCTATTTTAAACTTATCCAGCTAATGGAAGCAGATATTAAAATATGTATGTGAAAAATATAAGATTTTAAATAAGAAAATGACTAATTTGGCTAATTTATTGGATTATAAATCATTTCATTGATACCTTGGTAATGTAGATATTATGCAGTCCGTGCGTTTTATTTCTGAAATAGTTTTGTTGTATATTAATTAATATTTATTCACTGTACACATTTATTGTAACCTATATTTATCCTAATTAATTACGTTACTCCCGAATTGTAACCTACCGTCTACACTACTTCAGCCTATTACACTTGGATCAGTAATTAGTTATTATCTATTTTTCCTACATCCAGAGTTTTCATTGAAATAAAAATCTACATCGATATCCACAATTCATAATTTTGTTTCTATTATAATATGTTACATAGCTTATTACAAATGAGAATACATTTACTCATAGACGTACCGAGTATTTGCGGAACACCGTGTTTATATCCGTTAACATACACATGTTGGATAAAATTGCACTCTATAAAAATCGTAGTGAAATTTTTCATTTCAAGCAATGAACATATAATTTTAATCAAAATGCATCACAAGTTGCTAAATACTAAAGATGTACGTCCATATATCTCATCGAGTAATTGCGTAGTGACGATGTACAACCGGCTCAGCCAATAAACGTATAAGGGAAAAAACTATTTAGATGTAAATTCAACTTTTCCATTACGACAGTGTTTATACCTGCTTCCGCATTGAAGATATTGTTCGTTTAAGGCCTGAAAATATCATCAGTATAACTGGTATGGATATAACAAAACAATGTTAAGATTATCAGCATTTAAGATAAGTACATTAAGTGTTAATACCTGCTGCATTGCGGATTCTTCAGTGGATAGTTAAGACACCTTAAGAACAACGCCTAAGTGTTTTCTATCTATTTAAGGCGTCGTAATATAAAGATGGTTTGTAGGTAAATGAATTGCAAAATGGATGATATACCCAAATACTTTTAGTACTTATATCGTTTAATTAAGTACCATTTTCTTAACTGCACGGACTATTTGGGTAAAATGTACGGCACACATTCTCGAATTAGATGCACGGTGAAGCAGGGTATTCAATATTTCGGCTGTACCGTTTAATCAACATACAACTTATCAAAACATAATCAAAACTGTTTTTTATATCCACTTAGGAATACCACGCATAACTGACTCACGTATCCCCATTCATGGTATTTTTTATTATATTTGGCAAGTGTTCTTAAAATGTATAATCTGGGAGCCATTCTTTAAAAGAATGATATTAACGGTAATGGAAAAATGGGTAGCATTAAAATATGTGTTACTATCAATACAGGTTAATCAATTAAAATTAAAATTTATAATTTGAAGAATTTAAATGTATTTTACCTAATACTCGTTATGAAGAAAAGTGTTAATTTGTGAGAGAACATTTCAGCAGACAAATGAAAAAATATACTGTCTTTAGATGAGGTAAAAACGGTATGGATCGAAATCGTATTGTATCGAAAACTCTTACTTCTGTATGTTTTTTTAAGTTCAAATATGTTAAGCATAAAAAAACATATTTCTCAAATTTGCGCTATGTATATCAATATGGTCTTAATTAGTTTGCCAAGAAATATGGCACACTACACAAAATGTGCTCTCTTTCATCTAAATTTTAAATGGAACAAATATTAGTTTCGAAATATTAATTAAACTAATGTTTTACATTTACTAATTGATATTTTTTTTAAAGAGAAATTATTTTGCACCTGAAGTTGGAGTGTAACTGCTAGTTTATGATATTGTACTCCATAAATAATCAAATGTATAAATCATATCAAAATGATCAGCCGTATTTATTATTAAATGCAGTACCTTCCATACATTTGTAACTAAAACTATGGGTGTTAAAGAGTCTAGGCTATAATATTGTCCTTATGGAGATAACATAAGGATAGGCCAGTTCTATACAATTGAAGATTATTAAAGCAAATAAAGAGAGTGTATACAATCATTTATAAGGTTTCACAATGCTTATAAAATGCTTATTATTAATTATATCTTAAAAACATATCTCGGATGTGTTTGAAATAGAAAACCCAAGTGAAATTTCAGGAGATTGCAGTTTTTGCCAGCCAGAAGCTAAACCATTCCCCGCACGTCACGACTTGCCGGCAACTAGTAGTGCTACGTTCACAGTTTCTTAAATACTGCCAAGACAGAAGACAAGAGAAGCATTTGAAGAAAGTACCGCTTTCCTGCAGTGTTTAAGGGTATTGATTCATTGCTACTATAGAACTGTACCTTTGTAACATCTGAACTCATCAACTAATAGCCAATGCACAACTAGTTCGTCACTTATTTTTACTCGGGAGGAGAATGTAATTGACCTCAAGTTATAAAGTTCACGCATAATTAAATTAAAATAGGTGTTGAACACTTACCCTTCCACTCAGCTCTTAAATAATGCAAATTCCTTCACAATTTAATTTAATGAGTATGAAAATTACATTACTTATACTTGTTTTAACACAGATAAACAGTCATACAAGCACATAAACTGACGGGCGGACAGGAAGTCAGGCAGGCGGACATACAGCATACATTCAAACACCACACGCACACAAGCATTGCTCAACGCCTGCACCGGCCGAGCAACAAAAGGATAAACTTTAGGGTCCAATGGACCGAATAAGGTGCAGGGTAGTTCGTAGTAGTTTATTCCGTGAGATAATATCCAAACATTAGTTAATTAATTGAAATGAGATATGCAATCCAATTCAAGAATTAAGGGCCAGGTTATGTTATGTGGTTTGTCTCTTTGTTTTCAATAAAAAGGCGAATTATCAAAATTTCCAGCGAGAATAAAAATGGGAATTACCATTATCTTTGTTATAGTAATAAAACTATTCATGTCCTATATTCATATTTTGCTTACATTCTATTCATGCATACATAAATACGCTTTGTATATGGAGAAAGTGTACCATATTTATTACATTCCTTTAATGTATAAATGGAACGGTTATATTGTCATGTTTTGTAGTATTTTTTAGGCATCATTTATTATTAAAGAGGTGATGACTGTCTATTATAATAATGGTTGTAGTTTCTGGCATAAAAATACTTATGGATTCCTCTCCATTACTATATGGTCTCCAAACATCATAACAAAATGTTTCTTTCATGCTATAATTACATACTTATTTAACTGACATCCTGGATTCGGAACAAAGGTGCGAAATCCAGGACATCTCTGGAACCATTAAAAGTCCATATACAAGCTTGTAAATCCACAGTAACACATATGGTATCCTCGTGAATAGATCTGGGTTTGGCTCTAATGATCACGGTATTTCTTGTTTTAAATAATCCTACATGAATTTTTATACTATACACAATATTATCACACAAACACACACACACACACACACACACACACACACACACACGTGTAACTATTGAATTGTGTGTTACATAAGTATTTTCTTAGACGATTTTTACAACCATTTGGATAGACGTATCATATCTGTTAACCAACTTTAAATAATTGGAAGCGGTTTTTTCCATGAACGTTTAAAATATATTATAGTAATAGGCAGATATAAATTTAAGATAGACTGACGTTGTTGTTAAAAATCAACAGTTAAAATATCTTACGCACACAAGAAAAACAAGTGATGACTCAATAAAAAATGGTAACTAATGTATTTTCAACAAATACAAATAATTATAATTTTGATACATCATGATTATTGTATTTAGTATGAATATTTTTGATATTTATATTATAAAATCTCCAACTACATTGTCCCAGTTACTGTAGAACATTGTCTTTCAATTAAATGCTTGTAAAATTTCATGGCCTGCGTGTCTCCAAAGATCTTACATTTTAGTCCTCGAACAAAAGTTTGGAGGCTTGAGGTTTATTGTATAGTAAAACATTTTAGGTCGATAATTTTTTTTGACCTCAATAGGAAATTATAAACGTCTACACAAGTATCTAGGTAACCAAATTTTATTTTATGACTTTTTTTAATTTTAAAAAGCCTACCTAGTAAACAGTTTAAGAAAATTGTATTTTTCCAATAGATAAGCAAATATTAAGGTTTGATATATTTGATGTCTTTCCTACATTAATTCTTCATAGTTTTGTATAAAATTATACGTTGACGTTTAAAACCCCATATACAGTTATTATTAGTACATTTGTGTCATCGTAAGTACAATTAAAATGTATATATCGAGACAATGACGTCATTAGACAAGGCTTAGTGTTTGTATTGGCCGTCGTAGCCCACCTGTGCCCAGCGGTTAGTTCAGTAATAACAAGAGAAGTGGTTCACATCCCTAGGGTTTACCATAACAACACTTGGGCAACATTTTGCTAGAGCCTTGGCTGTAAACTAACATCCTCTCAAATATATGATTACAAATTAAGATTGATTTACTGAAATCCACTTACACTTTATATAAATATTTTTTATTTATAATCCATGTTCTTGATTCTTAACGTTTATAGTTTATTGATATATGCTCCTGCGTGGGAGAAAAATTTAATTATTTTTATAAATTTATACAAAGAGATTTATTTAGTTGTTGTCCACTGATTAACACTGAAATAATCTTAGCGTCTAGTAACTTTAGTTGAACTTTGATAAAAACTAATTTCTCTCGTGTATCATGGAAAGACGTTAAATTAAAAGAATCATGGCCAGTTGCTTATCTGCCTATGAGCGAACTCAAATCGCAAAGTTTCATTAAATGTAGAATCTTATAGGTTTGGTTTCGAAATGGTAGTTTAGATTAAAAAGGAATTGTAAAGGAATAATGTAAAGTCAATCACCCATTGCCATTCAAATTGGACAAAACCAAGACCTCTATTAGACGTATAAGGAAGTGGACGCGGTGACATGGTCAGAATAATGCAAGAAAATATTTACCACTGGCTTTTTTAGAAAAGAATGGACACTCCAGACGGCTCTAGAATTTATTTAGGGTTTAGTTTTGTTAATTTTTTCATAAATTTTATTTTTAACTGTGTAATTCTCATTGAGACAAGAATTTAAATCTGAGGATTGTGAAGTGGATTATTGATGGCTTCGTTCTAATATTGGCCACAACTATTTAAAGATATATTATAAAGTAAAAATCTATATATCGCTTGTCCTCATGGGTCACTAGTCTGTGCGAGGATTTTATCTATGATAATGTAGTATCTAATCAATCGTATACCTGTATTTATACATTATATCAATACTGCAATAAAATATATAAACTAAAAAAAATTCTAATTTCATGCAAAATTTAAAAATAAACATATTTAATAAGTTTGCGTTATAGAAGACTTGCTATTTTTCGTACGTACAGTTCTGGGACCTAAGGAATTGGTTGTTGAGGTACGTTAGTGTTCAATCCGTCTGTTGTTTTTCAAATTACTGTAAGCATAAAATATTTAAAGATTATGGAAACCAAGCAGCTTTGACTAATTTTAATGCAAACATTCATAAACTTGTTCATCGAGGTAAATTTATAACAGTGTTTTATTATTATAATGAATATCATTGGCGAACCTGGATAAATGTTTTTTTCTTAAATTCACAATTTATCAAGAAATGCGTACATTTATATTTTATATAACACATTTTTACCAAAATATTTCAGCGTTTTTGACGATTTGCAGCTAAAACATAAAATTACGTTTAAAAATGTTCACAGCCGTAAAATTTCAATTAAATTTGTATTATGAAGCATAATTATTATTACTATTTTTCAGAATTACAAAGTATTCTGGAAAAGGTATCCGACCTTTCTCTTCTTACAACCTTTCTTCTACTTCAAACGATTCTTTAGGATAAGTTTTAGCCGAATTGGCCCATATCTCTACAGATTAGGCAATAGCAGCAATTAGCGATTCATTTTCATTTGTGTGATAACAAAAAATCGTATATATAGATATAAGAACAGCGGTGTCTAAAAAAACAATAGAAAAATATCAGTTAAGGGACTTAAAACTTTACTTGTATGCCAATATTAGAAAAAAAAAGTTCTACAGTGATATAAAAACGAAGGAATAAATGTCGTAATATTTTTTTAGTTATTGGATGGCAACAGCTCAATATTTTTCCTGTAGCTATAAAGTGTAGGAGTAGTGACTGTTAATGACACACTTCAATAGTTTGTAACGATCTAAAAATCAGCTATGTTACAAATATGTTCTTCTTATTGAAATTTATATTTCACGCCTATACTATTAATTTTTCTCAGCTTAGTATGCATGTCAGCTTTTTCACTCAACATGTGCAATCTTGCATCAAGATCTTTTTAGTTCAGTTTGAACCAAGGTATAAGATTAATATGTTATGGAGCAATAACTCCTTCTACGTTTCCTTTAAAGAAATAAATGCTGAAAATGGAATTCTAGGATATAATTAATTAAAAACATTTCAATTATTGACTCACGTTCTAGAAAGAACCATTTAAATATCTATCCAATATTTCATTTATTAATTAAAATGAACACAAAAACAGTATATCATGTACTATATTAATATCCTTTATTAATTGCCGTTGCATTTACATGTTTTTTAATATAACTTAATATGAATGAATGTTAGTAAATTTTATAGTACTCGAAATGTTTTTAACGAGGTTTATTCTAGGTACATGAATACGATATAACAAAGCACCATAAAACGGTGTGATATTTTATGCATGCATAGCTTTATATGGATAACGAGTACACAAATATTCATGATTCACCACCGTTTAAATTCCATCGCAAATTGTTAACTGAAGTATAGCTGATTGCCAGTAAACATTTTCGTTTTTGAAAAGGTATGAGACAGTTGAATAATAACAATTTTGTACAATCCCATTTATAATAACAAAACTACAAACAGGACAAAACACATGGAAGATAACGGTAATTATTCTTTGTAAGACTCATCAACGAACTTTAAAGTTTCAGACTTCTATGAATAACAGCTTTAATAAGTGAAATATTGATTGTAAATAATATTCTATATAGTTCTGTACTAATATTTAACGTGATTCTCTCCACACTGGAATAAAAACACAGCTTTTTCACACTGTTTGCTTTCAAATTACAATAAAATGCATGACATAACATATGACAGTACTACAGTGGTTTTATTATCAATAAAACTAATAGTAATATTATTATAACTTTTATCAATCAGGTCAATCAAATCCAATTTTTAAACAAAAAATGTAAGATTCTACGTTTAAAAATGAAATTGACATGTGTGCTGTAAGAATTACATTAACCATGTAGTAAATACAAAGTTAATCGTAATTCCTTTTCCTTACTTTACGTAGCAAATTCCTTTTTCCAAATAGTTATTTATACATTTATTTTGAGCCTTATAAAAGGCAGTGACTTCACAGTCTTAATTTTCAGGTATATTTTGTATGGATGATATAGAGACTAGTGCTTTTTCGTCTGTCCTCAAGGTAACAATTATTAAACATTCCCACATAGCTTCACTGAACATGACCCTGAAACCCCAAGAGCCCAATATATATATATATATATATATATATATATATATATAAATATATAAATTATCAGACAATATATCAAATATTTGGTATCAAATAACATGCTTTATTTAAATTTTGAGTACATTAACTTCATAAAATGAGTTATAAACAAGCAATTATTTGTTTATTCCAAACTTTTTGAAAATTTAAATCCTAAGAGAAATGTCTAAAATAGGCTAATAATAATTAAACACAAGTTCATGTTTCATTACATAAACACATACGAATACAAAAAATTCAATATCTGTTTATTGAATAAACATTCCTCGTAAAAATAAAATATTTTATTTGCTGAACTTTGCTAAAATTTTTCTTAAATTTTCATAATTTTCAATTGGTGTTAAAAATGATTTATTTTATAATTTTTGTACAATATAGTACATTTAACGAAACCACGCGTAGCTTTTATGATAGAATCACCGTTGTTTTTAAATAATTCTCAAGAGTTTAAAAGTTTAAGGGATTTAGAGTAGGGGATTTAGGAGATCCAACTCGATCAACATCTGCCTGGAAAACTTATCTGCAAGTATTAGAGAAAACTTACCTCTTACATTTTGTAAATAATGTGCCGATGCACCATCATGTTTGAATATCGTTTGATGTCTTCTTTGAAGTGGTACATCTTTAAGTAGCACTTGCAGTTGATTCTCTAAAAGGTCTTTTTTCACAAGACCAGCAAGAAGGGTTTTTTTCTAAAATTGGCCAAATAAATTATCTACAATTATAAAACACCATACATTTATTGAATATCTAATTTGAAAGTTCTCTTCAACTGTTTTTGAATTTCAAGTTCACCACCGACAACTTTTAAAAATTTAGAATTCGGTATATTGTAAACATGGAATCTTCCGTAAATAAAATACTTCTTACATTACTTCGATCTTCTAACACCCATTGACAAAATTGTAAACTTAATGCACTGTCACATAGATGAAGATCGAACTCTTTGTAAGTGATATGGATAAAGCTGAGGACTGCTTTGCATCATGTCAACGATATTATCTTGTTCGCGTACAGACTGTCTTACAGAAAGGTCTCTTGAACAACTAACGGTTGGTAAAGATCCATTTGTTAGTTAGTTATTGAGTGAAAATGTTACGTGAGTAAGTTTTCTTCTGTAAGGAAATCGTCTGTAATATTCACGTTCAGCTGTACGACTATTTCCATTGGCAAACCCATGATGAAATAATATCTGCGTACTCTTCATTTGAAAAATTTAAATGTCATCATGACAAATAATAAAAGTACACTGCACAAAACCAAAGATGATAGAGAAGTTACTGAACCAGCTGAATTATTAGATAGCTTTACAATAATAACTCTCGATTTTCAATAAATTAAAGCATTTACATTTACGATATATTTTTAAAATTTTGTTTCTCAACCTACAATACTTTATACTGTGAATGTTTTTTAAGTATTTATTTGACTGAAAAAAAAAACATTATTAATATTTTGTATTTACAATGAAAGTTCTTTAATAACCAGGTAATTGCATTTTTGTCTAATTTTTTAGTTTTGTTAAAATCCTAAACTGCCTGTTGATAAAACATCATAAATATTATAAAACCGAAACAAATAAAACATAATTATTCATAATTAATTTACAACAAAATCGTTTTCCTATTTATTTAATCTTTTTCAATCAAAATATTTCAAAAATATATCCAATAAGTCCAATTTACTCATATAATTTTGCTATAAATTAAAGCAGAGTTGAGGCACTGGAAGTAAAATATGGTATCTACATTTTTCACGGGAAGTAAAACATGGTATCTGACATTTTTTGTGAAACTGGCGTTTTGTATCTATTACATTTTTCAATCCATTCAAGTGACACTAAAACAGCTGTTATGGAGGGGAAATAATTTTAAGCGGGGGAATTTTGATTGTATTTTCTTGTATCTGTCAGCTGGTTGACTGTAAAACAAGGTATCTAACAAAGATGGCGGCTCGAAAGAATTTATTCTCTGTTATTAGCATCGATATTTCAAATGAACTTAATGTTTTAGAAGAAGTTTCGGATGTTTCTTTGAGTGACAATGAAGAAAGAGACCCAAGCTACGTTCCTCGTGCAAGCATCTACACAAGAAAGTCTGAAAATAACATTTAAACAGGTAAGAACTAATCTCCATATTTTTGGGCCTATTAGGGTGTAAAACATGGTATGTGATGCAGTTACCATACTCTTTATGAAATGGCTTGTAAATTTGTCTAAGCGTATTCTTTTTACAATTTGTTGTTTTAGACTAGAAATATGTCTTAGGAACTGCTTTCTTACTCGACTGAGGTATCAATGGCATGAAAAATCACATATTTAGCAATATCTGGTATTAATCCAATAGTGAAGGTACTCAAAATAAAGTGAAATAAAACTTGGTATCTGCGGTAGTTACCATACTTTACACCATAATAGGTTCAGGCACTAGTGAAAATAGCCTACTATAAAAATCCACCGAACTATTTAAATATTGTATCGAGACAATATAGAACAATATTTTAATAAAAGTATTTAAATGTCTTACTTTATTGATAATTTCTTAAGCAACCTATTTTACGTGGACCAAGAAAATTTCACCTTTTATTTTGTTTAACAGAAGAAAATTAAACTCAAAATTCTTTGTAGCACTAATTGTTACACTGCATATGATTGCATCAAAATTGATTAAAGAATATTACATAATAGTGTAGTAAGTGTTTCCATAATTTAAATTTTTAAAGTAATTATATAATGTCAAAACATTAGATATATAAATATAGTAAAACATAATAACCTCCAAAAGATGAAAGGTCAACTTTATATACTGACTAAATAAATAAATGAATTTTATTACTATGAATCTAAAGAAACTTTTGTTTCAGGTCGAGGATTCTAATGGTACTGATAATATGACATGGTTGGCTGTTCCAAGTAAGTCTTCACAGTCAAGTCTTGTTACTTCAGACAACTTTGCGGATAAAGAGATTTGTTCAACTCGTCAGGGAGCTCTATAGATAATGAAGGACTAACTAATAAAAGACGTGTTGTGAACAAGGTCTCTCCAAAGAAGGGTAGACGAAGACAAAAGGGTCTCAGTAGGCAAGAGAGGAGTAAGAAAGCCAAGAATGAAGGTAAAAGTTATTTGACTTATAGAGGCACAGGACCACCAAAATCTCCTAGAAAACCTGGGCCTAACTGTAACTGTAGACTTAGATGTTTTATAAAAATCTGTCAGACTGTCACAGACAATAAATTTGATGAGTTCAATGCTATTGATGTGATTGAGTTGATTTCAACACTCAAATTCTTACTTGTTTGGACTTATAGACACTCACGCCACTGCTAGAAAAACTAAACAAGCTGACAGCCCTTCTCGTAGGTCATTTAGTGTTTCATACAATATTTTGTGTGAAGGTGTTAAAATAACAGTCTGAAAAACAGCCTTTCTCAATATACACGGTTTGCAGAAAAATAGAGGGAGATTAGAGCTGTTAGTATCAAAAAAGACAAAAGGCACCTCGACTCCGCCCCTTAGATAGGAGAGGGAAACATAGGAAACATTTAAAGAAATACTCTGAAGAAGACATAAACACAGTTATTTCTGTCATTGAGCAACTGCCAAGATATGAATGTCAATATAGTCGCCATAAGAATCCATATAAACAATTTATGTCAATGGAATATACTGTTGTTAAATGTTTTGAGGAATATAAAGCATTCTGCTTTACAAATAACAAGAATCCAGTATCATCTGACAAGTTCAGAAGAATTTTCAGACAAGAACACAATATTGGTTTTAAACAGCCAAAAGGCGACACCTGCAAAGATTGTGTTTGTATGCGCATTGAAATAGAACAAGTAAAACTTGAAAAAGATGATGATAAAGTAAAAAGCCTTGGCATTCAACTCAGTAGGCATCATGTAAAAGCTGCAGCAGGACAAAAATTCATTTCAGATGCTCCACAGGATAAAGAGGCCCTGGTTTCAACTTTTGATCTACAACAGGCCCTACTAACACCAAAACTGTCGACCAACCCTGCATTTTACAAGAGAAAATTGTTTTGTTATAATTTAGGAATCCATGATTGCACAGCAAACAAAGGATTCTTTTTTTTACTGGGACGAGACCACGGCAAACCGTGGAAGTGATGAAATTGCCAGTTGTGTTTTGAAGCACTTCACTGAACATGATATAAAATGCAAAGACTTGTAGTTATATTTGAAAATTGCGGAGGGCAAAACAAGAATTGGTCTCTTGTTTCTTTATGGTTGCATCTTTTGGTAAGTGGAAGAGTAAGGGACAGTGTTGAACATGTCTTTCCTGTGGTGGGCCATACCATGCTACCATGTGATCGGGATTTTTAGAGAGTTGGTAACCTCGTGAGAGATCATGTACAGTATATATATATAGTCCTGATGATTGGGGAAGAGTTTTACAGCAACCTCAAAAAAACTTTTTTATCTACAGAATGCTTCAAGAAGACTTTTTCAAAGTCAGTGCTCGGAAAGAGTTTTTTACCTGTCCTGTAGGGTACATTGCTTCTGCAACAAAAAATTAAAATCTCTGCATCCAACCCTGACTCTATTAATGTTTCAAAAACCTATTTTGGTGAACCAGAAACAATTTCTATCAGACCAAGAGGGCGACGTCTTTCAGGAAACATGTTTATTCGACAGTTCAACACACCTTTCCAGTCTCTTTACCGCAAGCCAATTCCTGTTCCGAAAACTAAAAAGAATGATGTTTAAGTTTATTGAAGTATGTGCCAGAAGTGTATCATACTTACTACAGAGAAGTTACTATAATAATATTTTTGTAAGGTTTTGGACATTAAATATGATGGCTAAGCGTAATGTGTTATAAAACTTTGACAATGTTATTCTAAGTGTTTATATTATTATGTTATACATTTATTATGATAAAAACCCATGTTTTTTAATCAAATTCCCGTTTTCTTTGAACAATCTCGTACTATGGTAAGTGTCAGGTAGCACGTTAATAGTTGACCTATTCTGATGTAAAACGTGGTAAGTTGTTTTATTAAAACAGGGTTTAGAATGAAAAGCAAGGTAAGTACAGACAAGGTATTTTCTTTTAACGATTATATTTGGCAGAAAGGTATTGTGTGTAGAAACTTTTACGAAGAAAAACACCAAAATGTTAGAAAATGGGAAAATATAAAAAGACTATTAATACATGCAAGAATAAATCTGCAAGATTAATGCTAAATTGTAGGATTCGTTTACCACAACTTTACAAAATGTTAGTTACCATGTTTTACATTTCAGCAGAATATCAGTTACCATCTTTTACTTCCCAGTGCCTCAGTTTATCTTTTTTTTCCCCAAATACAAAATCTGTAATTTGCTTTTTCGCTTTACACATAACACCACATCCAAGTGTTACAATTCAAACATGACAGAACTATCAGAATGCACCGTGTCTGCCTTGATGTGTTTTATAATTACAAGCACATTATGTGAAAACACAGTAAAGTGTTACAAATGTAACGTTACCTAAGTACCATAGCCTAATTGCAAAAGACTTTTGTCAACTGTATTTGGATGTTTATTGAATGTTATATTAAATGTATTACTAATGCCTGTGCATAAGTTACAGTTCCTACTGTTCATATTTTTTAAGTTTTAATAAAACAAAACCAAAATACTACCAAGACATAACTGACTCTCTATGTTCTATAGTCGTAAAAGCAAGTCAATAATTAAAATAAATAAATCTAATCGTTTCTATGCTTTAAAGCTAAACCTTTCATAAGTATATAATTTAATTAGGTGTAAATCATTTTAAAAGGTATTTATCAATTTAAAAATCATTGAATAGATAACGAGATAACGAGGAAATTTAAATTTATAAATTAATTTATCGTATGTACAGTTGTAACTTTCAATATATAAAGAATACCCAATTTCGTTTGTTCACCGTTATATTGGCAGCACTAGTTGTGACAACTTATATTGTTTGTGTTTTGTTGACAAAAATTTTCTGTATCGTGTAAAATCTGTGTATTTCTTTATGACAACCGAATTACTTTAGTATTTTGTACGTTATATTAGTATTGTTTGTTTCTTTCACGTACCTACAATTGAAATATTTCAAAATGAAGAGGTAAAACATACGGTTTAGATCTATTAGTTTCATTTGAAAAAAAATCGAATAAAGGTTTTCTCTGTAATTTAGTTAAATGTATTTAAAAAGAATTATTTATTAAAGCTTAATTAAGCATGTAATTATAAACACATACACAAAGAAAACTTTACCTTATGATCATATAAACAAAACAACAAAAGCACCATAATTAATTACTTCGGGTCTTGACAGTTTGCGGTTAAAACCGATATTTTATGAATATTTTAGTAAAATCAGGCAATGACGGATTAATAAAAGTTCACTCTTAAAACTTAAACTATACCTATAAACTAACGTATTTTAGTAGTTTTTAATGAAAAAGTAAAATAATTATGATTTTGTGTAAAGTTATTAACTTAAAAGTAAGTAAAAGTTGAACTTGTTTTATGATACATATTTAGTTGTTGTTGAAATTTTGAGGTTTTGAAACCATTCCTATGAAGCCTAGAATATTAATTAACTATATTTATTAAAATCAACTGCTTGTATTTAAAACATAAAAAAACCTTATGAGCCGCCAAACTACCAACTAAATATTCAATCATTATAAACTTGACATGTTACTATGACAATATTTACAGTTTTTGGAACTAATATGTATTGAAGCTTGGTTTGGTGACACCAAACCATTGTTATTTGAAATCCTTTTTTTATTTTTCTCAAATCTAAAACAAAAGCCTGTGACCGTCGATAGTTTACTGAAAGATTTTACAATAATATTTTAAATATTCATATTATTTAGATAACTTATATTTTTAATTTATAGGTATAAACTTCCTACATGTATCTAAAACCAAAACATTTACGGATATACTAGTTTATACTTAGTATCTACGTTTAAAAAATGATTTTTAACTATTTAATGAGCTTCAACAAATTTAATAAAAGATTACACTTTTTTAATTGAGCTTCAATTTTTTATTTAAAAAACTAAACGTGTAGACTTGTTTTATGTTTATAAAATTAATACGCAATCAAATAACGTAGTTGCAGTAGTTCCAACACAAACAGAGAATTGTTGACTGATAGGATTGCCAACATGTAAGCTAATATAATCATCATATAACTGGGGTTTAGTTTTACATGTGTGTTTCATAAACATAAATTAATGAATTTTATGGATAAGTACAAACATATTCTGAAGCATCATATTGTTGTAATAAGTATCCTATGTATATTTTAAATAATGTATTTAGTTTGTAAAAGTTCTTTAGTTAGTTACTTTGGAGCTTTTGATCTTCTTAAGAGCCAGTGTTTTAATCGTTATCTTAAAAAGTCCTTATCAGAGCTTTAATAAAGCGAACAATTTGTCTTACGAACGTTACTTTAACCTTAAAAGTTTTTAACTGTGCCAGTAAGATCACTCAAGAAACTGTGCTATAAGCCCGGGTGACTTTTATTGGCTGACAGAACTAGGCATTCTTCCCAAATATTAGTACCATACATCTTACTGTTTATAATCCAAAATATAAGAGATTATTTACTTCCATTTTGTTAAATATCAATACCAGGAACTGTTGTAAAATATAATAAAGACATACGAAGAAAATAGTGCAGCTGTGTAGCATTGATTGTGGGTTACGCAATCACAACTAAATTAAAAAATTGTAGTTATGTGACGGTGATATCATAATATATTACAATTTACAGCTTTCAAATAGAACAGCTGTGTGACGTTGTAGAGTTGTATTGCACAATTGTTGACTAATAAAAAATATTGCAGATATGTCGCTGAAGGTGTATTACAAACTCCTAACACAATTTAAACTAATTTAGTTATGTGAACATAATATTGTGTTATATAAATTAACTCTTAAACTGTGCAGCTATGTTTCTGATTATGTGTGCCATCATCGTAACATAATTTAAAATACTATAGCTGTATGGCACTAATAGTATGCGATACTCAATTATAAAATAACTTGAAGGCATAAAAACTGGTAGCTAGACAAATTTGTTGCATCTTCTCCAATGCCTAAAAAAAAATTTCAAAATGTTATATTTTCAAAATATCTAACCAAAATATGGTTATATACTGTATTCACATATCTTACTGTAAGACTATAGCTTACTTAAAATACTGGAAGGATACATTAGAATACGTCTAAATTTCATCTAATTATCGACAAAAAACATTAATGGTGTAAACAAACATTGAGGTCAACAAACAAGGTCGAGACTGGCTGCTATTTACCCCTCCCCATCCCGATGAGTGTATTCCTGTTCTCATTGTTTCAGATGACTCGCCGCAATACTACGGAAAATGCTGACATTTAATTAATAATCAGTGTTCCACCTTCGTTACTTCGGATGTAATACGTTAATTGTGTTCTGACTCCTTCGCAGTGACATCACCTCGGTTATTCTCTTCAGTCTCGACTTCATGGGGGTCGTCTATCAGGTATTATTTATACCCTTCAGTGGTAGTTCATAATTATTCGTAATTATTTTATTATTTTTTGGAAGGAGGGGTTGAGTTTAAATCTGCAAATTTAGTGTTGTAATTTTTTGTAACAGACAATCATTACGAATTTCTATAAAGCCATCACTAGAAACTGAGTGCCTACCATTTAACTTTACCGTGACAAGGACACGGGTTTGAATCATCTAATATTTGCCCATTAACAAAAATCATCTAATATTAGCCCGAAGTAATGTGGTGAATAGATACGCTTAAGGCTTTATTTAATTTGGAGTTGCTATGATAGTTTTATTGAATTCATAAAGGGTTTATTACGGACATCTCGACCTAGAATGTTTAAAATTGAAAATGCTATATCTAGCCGGAAAATATTGTACCCTATTTTTACACTATATGTGTTACCTGCATTTATTTTTAAGCCCTCTTAGTCAATTACACCAGTAACTAGTTACAGCTGAAGGCTATCAAGCCACTTAAACCACCTACTTTCATTTAATTGAGTTTTTTCTGTCGTTTTTACTGTTTCATGTGATATACTAACAAAGCTTAATACTCTGCCGGGTATTTATATTACTAAAAATGCTTTGTTTTTGAAGGGTTTCCCTCTATTTGAGTAAAATTTATGCTCCTTTAATAGGAATTTAGAGTTGTAGTATTAAGTTTAAAACAATCTCAAAATTATGTTCTAGAAATATTTCTAATATTTAACATTTGTGAGCTGCAGTCAAAATTTCACTCCCCAGAATGATATTGTGAAAAAATATTAGGTGTACACTTTAAATGACTTGATGGGTCATAGTGTTTTCTTAGAGTAACAATACTGTGTGTGCAAAATTTATTGAATAGTAAATCGTGCAATAATATTTAAAATATGTAACTAATAAAAAGATTATATAGAAAGCTGTGATATTATTATCGGTAAGTTTATACTCCAAATATGAGTACAAGTTTTGATGTTGAGGAACGCCAATTTAAAGTTATTTAAAATGAGAGAACAACTATTAAAAGTATTAAATATCCTGTAGCTAATAAAGGTCCTACATGGACGGATTTAAATCGTACTATATTCTGTCCATATGCGGCATAGGACGTCCTAAAATTAAAACTTTGTACATGGGTCGTGAATATGTTTTTACTAGTTAATAATAAAAATTAAAAAGAGTTACATCCGACTCGAAAGACCAGTAAACTATTAGATTACGCTATATAAAAATCTGATATATTGGAGGGAAGAGCCCAGATTGACAGTAAGGGAAAACATTTATAACAATATTAAAAATCTGTATTGCGTTCATAATATAAGGGAAATTGTATACAATAGCCAATATACAAGTACATATGGATTAAAATATAATTTTAACTGTATAAATAAATTATTTCAATACACGTCATTCCACTTATTTTCAGCTCAGCTGATTAATTACAATTCAAACCGAGCAAAAAAAATTGAACCAATCAGCTTAAAATTTAATTGAGCAAATTATAAAGGGGTAGGTGTGGCAATCTTCCTTAAATTTCGATATGGAATACCTTTCCTTGAAGGTCAAACACAATTGTAATTTAGATTTTGAATTGGGTGGAGATTTTATATAGAGCAAACCTGAATCACTGATGTTATTTTGGTTCATAATTAGCTCACGGAGCGGTACATCCAACTCAAATCTTCAGGGTCTCCAGAAGTCGACAGATGTCCATGTGTAGACAAAGAAACCTCTCTTTGAGTACAAACTTTTTTTAAATGACGAAGGAGACAGCTTAGTACATTAATGAACCACGGACCGCCCCGAGAAGAGCTTCCACGTTACACTACTAACAGCATATAAAGTGGCAATCGAGAGAACTCCCGTGCATTGATGAGTCACGGACCACCCCGAGAAGAGCTTCCACGTTACACTACTAACAGGATATAAAGTGGTAATCGAGAGAACTCCCGTGCATTGATGAGTCACGGACCACCCCGAGAAGAGCTTCCACGTTACACTACTAACCGGATATAAATTGGCAACCGAGACAACTCCCGTACATTGATGAATCACGGACCATCCCGAGAAGAGCTTCCAAATTACACTACTAACTGGGTATAAAGTGGCAATCGTGACAACTCCCGTACATTGATTAGCCACTGACCACCCTGAAAAGAGCTTCCACATTACACTACTAACGGAGTATAACAGAGGGAATCGAGATAACTGCAGTACATTTATAAGCCACTGACCACCTCAAGAAGAGTTTCCACGTTACTAACGGATTAAGAGTCCATAGAGTCAGCTTTCGCACATAGATGAACCAAACAATACCCCAAGAAGAGCTTTTACGTTACGCTTCAAACGGGATATAAAGAGGCAAGGGAGACAACTCCAGTACATATATGAGTCACGGACCGCCCCGAGAAGAGCTTCCAAATTACACTACTAACGCGGTATAAAGTGGCAATCGTGACAACTCCCGTACATCGATTAGCCACTGACCACCCTGAAAAGAGCTTCCACATTACACTACTAACGGAGTATAACAGAGGGAATCGAGATAACTGCAGTACATTTATAAGCCACTGACCACCTCAAGAAGAGTTTCCACGTTACTAACGGATTAAGAGTCCATAGAGTCAGCTTTCGCACATAGATGAACCAAACAATACCCCAAGAAGAGCTTTTACGTTACGCTTCAAACGGGATATAAAGGGGCAAGCGAGACAACTCTAGTACATAGATGAGTCAAGGACCGCCCCGAGAAGAGCTTCCAAATTACACTACTAACGGAGCATAACAGAGGCAATCGAGCTAACTCCAGTACATTTATAAGCCACTGCCTACCTCAAGAAGAGTTTCCACGTTACTAACGGATTAAGAGTCCATAGAGCCTGCTTTCGCACATAGATGAACCAAGAATTACCCCGAGAAGAGCTTTTTACGTTACGCTTCAAACGGGATATAAAGAGGCAAGGGAGACAACTCCAGTACATATATGAGTCACGGACCGCCCCGAGAAGAGCTTCCAAATTACACTACTAACGGGGTATAAAGTGGCAATCGTGACAACTCCCGTACATCGATTAGCCACTGCCTACCTCAAGAAGAGTTTCCACGTTACTAACGGATTAAGAGTCCATAGAGCCTGCTTTCGCACATAGATGAACCAAGAATTACCCCGAGAAGAGCTTTTACGTTACGCTTCAAACGGGATATAAAGAGGCAAGGGAGACAACTCCAGTACATATATGAGTCACGGACCGCCCCGAGAAGAGCTTCCAAATTACACTACTAACGGGGTATAAAGTGGCAATCGTGACAACTCCCGTACATCGATTAGCCACTGACCACCCTGAAAAGAGCTTCCACATTACAGTGAATTACATTGAATTTAACCCAATGTATGTAACCCAAACTTTGTTAGACAAAACGTAAATGCGTTATTTAGATGCATTATGTTTAGCTATATTGCTTTCATTACGATCAAATAGATACATAAAAATTCTAAAACATGTATAAAAACTAAAAATAATGTTAAACTCTTTAAGTCCACTTATGAACTCCAACATTCCGAAAAATTACTTAGGAACTCAATAAGAGGACAGATTACTGATTCTAGTGTCTGTAAGAATCGAGCTTGTATTTTATTGAGTAGGTTTTTAAACTCACAAATTGTAACATGAGTATATGTCGTATTTTATTTTATTACAGCAATAAATATTAACATTTGTAGCTTTTATAATCGAAACATAGACTCCAGTTGACAGTAAATATTGCAATCAGACCCGAAAAACTGAAGAAAACAGACAGGGATCCTTCAATATAAATGCAAATACATATGTCCAGTCTGCTGTTCTATTACAGCTTTGTTTTCGTGTAATGGAAACATGTAACAGTTGCGGATTGGTCATTGGTTTGCGTAATATATTTATAAAATATAAAAGTAATGATTCTTTACTTTAAACTGGCGCATTATATTTAATAATGATTGCATTTGAGTAGCTCACTTTAATGGTATCAAATTTTACATTGTGTCAATAAAAATATTTATTAGTCAATTTATATATAAATAATTCCGGTACTTTGGGATTATACCGACCACACTAGTATGAAGAACACAAAAATAGAAATTTATAGAAACAAACATGATAGAACGAAAAAACAACTCTTCAATTACAAAATTACAAACTTACAAGCATTTCCAGGTATTGTGATCGCTGTTATCTTATCTTTCTCGAGAATCCTGATTACGGCAGGCCGCGCGGCATCACGTGATTTGCACGGTACATAATTGCCTTTCCATTACAATTCAATTTATATTTCTGATTAGCCCCTCTAGAATTTGATATTTTACTGATAGGTACTATCTCGAGGGATGTTTTTCTTTCGTCGACATCAGCGCAAGGCAGCACCGAAGGTGCTGTCAATGCCCGCGCTGATGGCCGGAGGCACTCGCATTTTGGGTGGCGGAATGTGATCAAGAATAAAAACAAGTTTTTAGTGTTTTTTTAATAAAGAGTTTAGTTTGGTAAATGATTGTTTTTGTTGAATTTTTGTGTTTGGAGAAATGTAGAGGTAAAACACGGAAGTACAACAAAGCGATGCACCAGCTGAACGGGCGGCGAGACTGCAATCACGTTATCTACTAGACGCT
Organism: Homalodisca vitripennis; assembly: GCF_021130785.1. NCBI lineage: Eukaryota > Metazoa > Arthropoda > Insecta > Hemiptera > Cicadellidae > Homalodisca > Homalodisca vitripennis. The sequence goes on from NC_060213.1 coordinate 47,819,321, forward strand.
CGACTTTGACCTCTGTCTGAGGATGGGGAGGGGTTTGCGATAAGACAATTCCTGTTTTATATTGACGAAATATTGTTCTACGCTAATCTAGTAATCAGTAGAAACGAAATGTGAAATAACGATTCATGTCTGGGTGTGGTCGGTATAATCCCAAAGTACCATAATTCCAGTATGCTTTGATCGAATTCCATTCCTATTTCACTACTTAAAAATTATTTATTAAAAGCAACAGCAAATCCTGAAACATAAATATCCTGACTATTATTTTAATTCCAAAGTATTTTAATTCTATCAAAGTTATGTTTGTCGAAAATCTGGTTAAACTAAAGAGAACTTTAAATAATAATTATTTTTAAATTTATATTTCTATAAAGATTAAAAATATTTGTGTAAAATCATTTGAAAATAAGAGCCTAAATCATAATTAGAATTCGTGTTAGGTCATAAAAATGTAAAAGTTACTAACGACAATCATAGAACACACCCCATGGTAGCCACTTTAAGTATCAAAAGAATCACATATTTATATACATTTCCTGATGTTGTGTGCATTAAGTGAAAGTGTTTTATATAAACATTTTACTTTATTGAGAATTCGAGCCATATATACTCAGAATGTAGAGCTAGTTAGCAGACTCTTTTTGTAAGAGTTCGATGCTTACCCCATGGCCATATAGAAGTTAATTAAGGAACCTTTTACGGACTGCTAAGTTTGTTCATCCGTGTAATAGTAAATACTATATAAGGGAAACGCTGCTCAATACTACAAGACTAGAACATACACAATTGTAAATTAATGCAGACGGCTATAATACAATTAAATTTTGAAATGTTCGCAATTTAATGCTGTGACATATACTCGAATATACATTAAAGTAAATATAAAGTAGTTTCATAGCATTTATGAGAACAGAATGAGTAAATTGTTACGATTGTGCTTCTTTATACCAAAGCAGTCGAGTCCTCACAGTTTTACTTCAATTGATGTGTTAATAGTGAGTTTTGAATAGTCCATATTCATTACTGTCTAATTTTAAATTCGTTACGCTTCAAATATTCAAAAGATATCCAAATATCCAAACGTAAATGTCTCCGGTTTTACGGGAAGTGAGCGAAGGACATTTCTATTACAATGAACAGTATAATTTTGGTATACTTTGAAGGAGAGATTTTATTTAGGACCTTAGTGTAAGGAAATAATTTATTTATAAGCTTGTGGTATGAATCAATTAGGGGACTTGAACGCTCCATATAAACCCATGTTAAATTAGGTACTTTTGTGTCCCATTATCTTAGAAAGTAATAAAGATACCAACCTGATATTTTTATCACTTACTATGTAGTCCTATACAAAGCTGCTGATCTATTTTTATGAACTTATACTTCTGTTTTGGCCAAGTTATGATTTTTTATCTAGCGAGTTCAAAATAACCCTGAAATATAGACTATTTTTCAGTAAAATGAGGCCTAATAGGTCAATACTTGTTATAATTGTTTCTTTGTAGATCAGTAGCATCATAGATAAGTACTAAACATCCTGTAAAAATTTCAGCTTGTTATCTTTAGTACTTTCAGAGAAAACGGGTCATTTGTGTGAAAAATCTAAATTTTCGGGAAAACGCAAAAAAACCAAAAAATTTAGATAAAAAGTATATTTTTCACAATACTTGAGCTCTAAAACCCTCCAGGAACATAATGTTCATCATTCACCTCTTCCTCTTCAAGAGCTCTCCTTCTTTTCTTCACTCGACTTTCCTTGGTCATCACTACTACCTAATTTCTTCTCAGAAGAACTGGGTGGCACTACAACTTTTGGAGTAGTAGGCCGAGGCCTAACTGTTGAGTCTTCATCTGGTGAAACTGAAGGTAACCTTTTATAAAACCTATTACCTTTATTGGTACGTTTTTTTAAAGATTCCTTTAGGTCTAGTCATTATATTATCAAAGATCACTTTGAAATAAAAGTCTATAAACACTGAGTCAACTTCCAATAATAACAAAATATTGACAGAACAACAAAGTTGCTAGGTTACAAACAACTGACAATAACAAAACAAGCAGATATCTGTCAAAACTGCTAAGGTCATAGAGAAACAAAACCTAAGAGTAAGTAAATAATAAATCAGTAAAATCAGCACTATAAGAAAGCTCAACACTGGATACAGCCGTCAATGGCCTTGCAGAGGCAACTTAAAAAATTTATTGGAAGCATTTAGAAATTTTTGTGAGTGATAATATTAATATCATTGTATTCAGAAAATGTCAAACTACAATAAAAAAAAATAAAAAAAATTTTATGTTAAAAATAATTTTTTTTGTCCAAGTCCCCTAAAATGTATCATTAGTGCAAAAGGTTTTTTCTCAAGAAAGTGCTTGGTTTTCAAAAGGGTGTATTCCCTGACCCGATGCTTGATAAAAAGTCTGGTATTATAACATTAAAACTTTGGTTATTCGGTCTGCGTATACTATTTATAATCCAATTACAATATCAATATAATTGTATATAGTTATATAATATAGTTACAGTTTTTATATATATATATATATATATTATTATATTGATTTATAACCTTCATTCATATATTTGTTTATATTTTATTTTTTACATGCTTTTGATAATGATACTGAAAAGTAACGAAATATTAAGCATTTCGAGTTGAAGAAACGTGTTTTGTTTTCTTTTTTACCTATCCTATAGGTAAAATATACCCTTTTTAAAAATATATAACATTTAAATTGCCAAAATTTTCAGGGAGTTAACTTCCAAGGCAAGATAGCTAAATCATATTAAGTTGTCCCTAACAGAGCATTGAAACCAATCTGTCCTCTAGGACATTTGTTGCCACAACTTTAGGCCTAAATATTATACTGTAAGATTAACTGATCTCCTGTGGGACGACATCCACTTATCACAACGTCCCTATACTTCTGCATGAAATTATAGCTTTCCATTACTAAGTTAGTATATGTTATACTGGTAAATTTAAAAATCTTTACTTTTAACGGAAGATAATTTGAAAATTAATACTTTATTTCGTTTTTGTTTTATTACACAAGAATAATCTTAAATAATTGGTTTCATTCCTAGTTGTGATGTGTGCTTCATATATTTTTAATATTTTATTACGATTAACAATACCTAACCTGCGAACCTTACAAGATGAATATCTACATTAACATCTAAAATCGTCCTGTATTTAATAATTCATATTATAATTCCACTTCTACAATGAAGAAAAATGGCAAAGAACAAAGCCAACTCAATGAAATCCAAGAAAAATTTCACTATTACGCAGAAAAAGCACATCTGACTCGATCTATAACCTAAGTGCCACTTTCCTTGATCGGAGTATATAAAAATAAGTATTATAGGTATGCTGGCACTAATGATGTCACCGAATTCTGATTATGCTAGGACTGTGAGTTGGTTTACATTGTAGAGGAGATTGTTGGAAAGCAGCAAAAAGGCAATTCTCAAAAACACCACTTCTGAGTGTTTTATATTGTTATAACATATACAATTTTAAATATATTTACGATTACTAATAATCATATTTGAAGTAAAAAAGTATTCATCGTATTTTACATTGAATCATATTTATACTAAGCATATCAACAATTGTACAGAACAGAGATATTTACTGTGAAACGTTGTTCAAATATAATGAGTTTAGGGAATAATAATCCCCGAGCTGCGTTTGTCTTCTCGCCTGTCGACGACGTTATAAAACTTTTTGGTCAGTCTTGTTTACAGAACTGTTTGGTTTAGTAGTTAAGACATTAACTGAATCAGGAGGAATGACATTATATATTTTAATGTAAATTCTTTATTATAGTTCATGAAATATATTATAGTTAACAATTCATTTTCAGAAATATATTATTTAATGTGCAAATAATATATTATTTACTGTATTGTTAAAATTTTAAGGCCTTGGAGAATAAATTGAAAGTACATTAGATATGATTGATTTTTGTGTCTTCATAAGTAAATATGTATTGACTTCTTTCAAAATTGTAATAGAATTTGGTACTATATAACAATTTATGTGTCGTTTTAAAATTAGAATTTTCTAATTTTCTGAATTAGAATGCACTTTGCGTGCTGCAGATAATGCTAGTTGAATCGTTAATTGTGTTCCAGTTTGATTTTCGTTGACATTTTTTGGATTACTCAGTTTATACGTCATTCGAATTATTCTTTATGTTTTGGAAAAATAGGATGATTTTTTGAAGCTACGAATCCACATATTTTGAAAGAAATGGGAAACTTTACGTGGCACTCATGCCAAAAGTTTTCAATCAATCTCTGACTGAAGTGAGACAGAAAGAATAATCACATAAAAGAAACGTGCAAGATTCAGTAATTCTTTGTTGAAGTACATTGCAAACCAACGATATCTACGGCAACGATTTTAATCACAATGAGCAATATAAAATTAATATCGTAAACAGTAACTTTATTATTAAAACGGTCAGCTTCCATTATATGCCCCCAACAAAACAGAAATAAAAAACAAAAAAAACAAAACACAGACAAAAACAAAGACGAAACATAGACAAATGTAGGATCTCCTGTAACTGTACTATAGAATTTAGTTATTATCACGACCTTGTATAGGTTTCATTCTGAATACTGATTGACGTAGCAAAAATAAGGCATTACTATACTTCTCCACAGAGGATTTACTTCATATTTACAGTTCATTTGATGAGGAAACCCCTCATTGCACTTAGTCCTAAACGGACCTTCGTACCACTTCATGAGTGAAAGCATATTCAGAATTAGTTAACGTTGTTGGTAGGAGCTGCCTTATGCTGAGATCTCATGAGGAGTGATAACGGGCTCTATCTGTGTCTTGTCACTATCAAAGAAGGGGAAGGTAGTTCTATTCCGCTTTCAGTCAAAGCAAGCATGAGAAGCCACAATCATTCACATTTAGGCTTAAAACGCACTAAAATTAAAGAAAATAAACACTAAACAGTCCTCATATATAATAAAATAGACATATCGATTAACTCATGTTAACTCGTTATTACGAAATTTGCGATGTGTGGTGTGCTGCTTCTTGATATCCATTTTATTGCCCAGATGTAAGTGACATAGAAATGAATCACCTTGGAGACATATCAAAAAAATTATATTGCGTAGCTCAACGTACTATCATTACATTTGCATACTCAATTGTTTTACTAACAAGGTAAATATAAAGTAGAACATTATGCTTGTGTAAACGTTTTAATAACTAAAATTACTGCATATCAGTGAAAGGTATATACAAATATTTAGGCCTAAGTTTTTTAGTTCAACTTGTTTTTTTCAAATACTATTACATGAAAGTTCAAAAGAAATCATTAATAAACTTTAATTGTTTAACAGAAATGACATTTATACAATTGGCCACCCTGTCATAATATTAATACTTTCATAGTAATATTATATTTAATATTTTAAATCTAGTTATTTGAAATTTTCCAATAAAAGTTCTGTTTTATTATTTGAAGTTTTATTTTAATGAAATGTAAATAATGCAGTTTAAAGACAAAAGCTAAAGTAAAGATATTTACTGTAAACATTGTCCAACTAGAATGAGCTTTGGGAGTTATAATCCCTTGTGCAGCTTTTGTCTTCTTGCCCATTGACATTTTGTTATAAAAACTCTCTGAAAAACTTTACTTAAAAACCTATTTGGTAATATTTAGCAATTATGCAGACGAAATTAAAAGACACACACGTTTATTTAATTTCTCTCTATATGTTGCACGTAAAATAAAAAAAATAACTTTTCAATTATCTTAGTATTTGAACATTTTCGTGAATCAACTGATTAAAACATAATATTTATACAAATGAAATAAATATATACATTAATAACTTCCGATCATACTAAAGTTTTTTATTTAACAACACGTGTAAAATAAATATATAATAGAGGTATATAATTGTAGAGTGAAAAATAACGACTAATTTAAATCTGTAACTAAAGGATGACGATAATAAATATTGATGATCAGAAATCAATTAATGTTAAGCTGGGCTGGACGGTCTATTACAATTCTCTATATGAGCAATAGCTAAAGACTATTTTTCTACTGGAATAAAAACTACTGGAAAGAAAAAGACTATATTAAGTGCACAGTTGCGGTACCTACAGTGTATAAGCATTATAACTGATATTTAACTTTTAGAAGTATTATGAGAGATATAGTTTTATAATGAATGCCTCATAGAGTATAATTAAATATACTGTACTTAGGATACCCACTCGATTCAACTGGATTGTATAGCTGGAGTTATATAAATGTTAATTTGTAAATAATTGTCCTGTGAGTTATGATAATATCTCGTCGCCCTATAATCGAAAGCCCACCTCAAGGGGTTAAATACCTGAATTTTTTATCTTTAAATGTATATGGTGTACTGGTACCATGCTCACCAAGCAAGTGTGAGATCCGGGTTTGAATCCAGGCGGAGCAAGTATTTTTGATTATTCATTCATTATTCAAATTATATTTCAGATCACGAAAAAATTCTTTAATTTATATCTCTATATCATATTTTTGCATATTATTCGTATTTTTATCTGTGGATCCTTCTTTTCTGCGCCCTACTTTACGAGATTCTCAACTTCTGACGTTACTTTTCCTAACATAATAATTCTTCAATATGTGTTCTTGTTTTCATTCTATACTACAGTTACAGTATCTGAGCTTTTTTTAGATATTTTCTTACTTTCTTCACAAATGGAGCGAAATAAAGACCATTTTCAGTGTTCTGTTAATTGAAGTTATTGGCATAAATTGCTATTTACCTTCCTTGAATGTAAATAAATTATTAAAATAGACTGTTAATAGTTATGTTTCTGTAACATAATGTAATAGTTTCCATCTAAATTTTAGTCGTTTCTATGAAAGTATTATCCTACAGTATTAAGGCAAACAAAGCCATCATATTATTATTCTAAATTTTCTCACCTTTAGATTTTTAATCCGGAGATAACATATTAAAATGACCCAGTAGATGTTTACTGTATAGTCTAGTAAATTTTAAAACATTCACGTGAATTTGTCGTTTTGAGTTGAAAGGGAAAACACATTGAGTAATTAATAACTATCCATTGTTAATAATTCGAATAGAGACCATCATGTTAGCTTAGGGAATTTTGGTGCTTATCCGACCGGGAGCTGCGGTTAGTGAAAATTAATACTTCATGGTATATAATAATTACGTGTATATTTAATTAAATGAAAGCTAACTTATAAAAGTAACATACTGAGCAATGTGTTGTATTTTAAATACGTTTTATTTCAAAACAATACTGTTTTTTAACTACCTAACTATTATTACTGAAGTCAATTATCATAAAGCACTAAAAGATTATTAGTATCTCTATACTAGTACAAAGTATGTTCTAGAAGGATCCATAAATGTGGCTTTGCCTATAACCATTTACACAGAGATTTGAAAAGTACAAGTTACTTTCAGTATTTTTTTTCTTTCGACCAAATATTAGTTTAGTTAAAGAGAGGGAGAGATAGGACCCAGGAAGAGATATGAAACACACTCCGAGGACCACATAGTCAAGAACAACCCCTAAACTAAACCCAGCAGCGATCTCAAATCTGTTTTCCCTCTGTAACAATGAAACTCTCCTGAATAATGAGGACTTAAAGCTAACATAACATCTATACCTCAAAGCCAAACTTCTATCTTATGAAATTCTTTAGTCTCTTCTTCTTTGGATTAAGAGTCTTTCCGACTGACAACTGCTGGTCAAAGTTGCTGCATCTACTTCTTCAGCTTTTATTGCCACCCCAGGAGTACCTAAAGGCTTACGTTTAGGACCCCTCCGATTTGAAATGTTTAAGTATTTTTATTGATATTGTGGCCAATGTCGATGTGGACGTATTGCTGATTACACAAGGCTTTTTTAATAAGGTCTCTTATACCTGGGAGTGCAGTAGTCTTCAGCATAACATTGACAATGTTAATAGGTGGACAGAGACTATTCCTCGTAATTATTCCTGCGTAGGTAACAATATTAGTCAATTCTGAAGTTCCTGATATAGTGATTATATTTGTATACGTCTATCTGTCCACAGAGGTACATTGAGGATGTGTATTCCAGAGCTAACAGGAAACTCAGCTTCCTTTACGAACTCCCTTTAATTGCATTTAGTATACAGACTCTCGTAATGCTGTACGTCACCTTAATGTAGAAAATCCTTGAATGTTGTGTGGTCCGAGCTCATTACTATAATGAACATATTTCGCTTTTAGAGTGGATACAAAGGATTTTTGCGTTTTTATGGAATGAGAATTGGTTTCCCCTGTATTAATGTATCCTTTAACCTTGCTAATTATCTTGAACTCGTGTCCTTATACAGTGAAATATGACTTCGGCACGCCACATTTCTGATCAAGCATCTTAGTATTTTATCGAAAGTCCTCAGCAGGATCCATTTACGCATCCCTACTGGAATTCGCTCTATAGGCAGCTTTGGTCGCAGGAAACTATGATTATCCTGAGTATCCTACTCTGCTTCGACTGAAACACCTTGGCAATGAACTTTCCACTAATTAGGACTTTTTTTAGGTAAAGAAAAGAGGAGCGGTTTTCCAGTTTTTGAATCGTACGTAAATGACTCGTTTTGACTGGATTTTGTGTTGTTACTATTGTTATATTGTATATATATTTTTTCCTATATATATATATATATATATATATGTATATATATATAATATATACATACAAAGTTCCATGGTTCAGAATAGTAGATATTTTTGGAACTATCACGGAAAATATATATATATATATTGCTGAAAATGGTTGTGTTATTAAGAAAATAAATAAATAACTAGCCCTGTGTGAGGCTACTCATAACATACATGATATGTTTACGTCCAGTAAAGATATTCCGTGATCGTTCTAAAAATATCTACTGTTCTGAACCATGGAACTTTGTTGTTAAATTAGTCATCAATAATGTCGCTGTTATAGTTACATCCTAACGACCGCACCTGAATCCCCAAAAGGGCACTTCCAGTAATGAATTCCCCAACTTGTACATTAAACTGTGACCAAGTATTAAACGAATAAGCTTAATTACGTCACGTCATTTATTACACGAATAATACAATATTCTACTTGGTTATAATTAAATAAAGAATACGTAACATTATAAAAACTGCAGTACCAATAAAAGTTTTATAATAAACAAAATATTATTAATAAATGTAATAATACCAGTATATAAAATAAATACAGTAACATGTATTTATTTATATTATCAATAAACGTGTTAAACGTCTAAGATAAAGCGAGATAACAAAGATCTACTAGGAAAGTAATTAAAGGGTTGAAGCAAGCTATTGTCTTTGAGGTTAAAATGATGATCTGTGGTGTTTCTTAGGGTATGATGATAGTCCCTATAAATTTCATAAATAAAATATTTAATATATTTAAAACATAATATAAACGTTTTATATTTACAGCAAAAAATATACAAATCAAAATTTAAGGCATGATGTGCACAATATTTTAAAAATTGTTAACCCTTTGAGTGCCAAGAGCGCATATAAACGGTCCCTCAGTAATTCCTAGAAGTATCGAAGACCGACATATTTTACTATTTGTATTATTATTTTACTATATTTCAAATTATATCAGATTATATACACATACTAGGCGCAATTTTATAAGGCTATCATTCCTAATTGTTATATATTAACTACCAGAAAAAATTATAATAATATTAATTCTTCTGCACTGATATTTATTGTAACAAGTACTGATTTTATCAAGCTATTGAATTTATGAAGTACCTTTGTTCATAGCTTGTAAAATGTGTTGATAGAATTTTATCTATTGATTCTTAAATTTATACATGGTAGGATCGGCCATGGGGATAGTCATTATAAATTTTTAATTTAATCCATGTCGATATACATATAATTTATTATTATTATTATATGATCACACTACACAAGCTTCACTTATTACACATTGGCGCCTGTTCAATTAAGAACCATATTGCATATTCCTAAAGTATTAAAACTGCACTTATTTTATTTATTACAAAATATAATTTGATAATTCCAGACATTTTAGATACCCATTATAACCGATAAGTCAACTTATGAAACGAATTTAAATAAGATATTGAGAATTATTTTTAATGCACGTAGAAGTAGGGGTGTTTGTGGGCGGTTAAAAAAGAAATTAAGACGACACAGATTTTAGAAATGTTGCTTTCTTTCAACGTATGTCACTTACATTAGAGATACTGAATAAAATGTAAAGTATTATTGTATATTTAGACACAATCTCGGCTTGAGTGTTATTATATTGTGAATCGTGTATTTATTGTGTAGTAAACTCCACTTTAAATCCAGTGCAAAGATAGGGATATCCTTACTACTTATCTCAGATAGCCTATGAAAAACATCCTTTTATTATTAGTTAAATTGTTTATTTGAGCACCATTTTATGCATAAACTATTATACGTGTATGGTGATGCGGATAAACCACTAAAATGGAGTTATGTTCCAAATTTTTTAAGTGCCTCAGGTGTGGTAGATAACAAATTTCCGTTTATGATGTGGTTACAAGTGAACTCAATTTTGGAAATATTAATTATGCTGATAGAGGCCGTGCTTATTAACTGTTAAATTATGCAACCCAAAATAGAGCATTGGGAATTAATACTTTAGACAAACCCATTAATAGGTAGATAACTACCATACGGATTAAATAATTGTGTTATTAAGGTATCTTGGATGCATCGATTGGGCCCCGTTCTTCATTTAGTTTCTAAAAAAAGTGTGTGGTCGCGCTCATCATATCATTCAATTTTGTAAGCTAAGAGTAATTGTGAACACTACCACACCTTGCTGAAGACACATAAGGTAAAATGGAAGAAAATCGTTTTATTAAGTGAGTGCATAGTGGAATGTATTAATTCCAAATTTAAAGAAGAAATTTCTTTATCCTTACAGACCCATGATGGTAGGGTGTTCCCTCTAGATACCATTTATGAGGACGTAACTGTTTCGAATAGACAAATACCCTTTATATTAATATATTAAAGTAGAACTATTACACAATTTTGTTTATGATTATCTGATGAATCTCTAGATTTTAGCAGTATAATTCATTATTAATTGTATAATGTTTTAATTTTGACATATACAATCACTAAAAACTAAAGATAGTGAAAGGAGTCTCAATAATTGCAAAATATCCTTGTAACTGTAAACTTATCACATGTTATTAACAGACCTTGTATTCCTTACTTGACCTCAGAAAATATCATGCGGCAACAGTGGAGTGTATAACACTGCATGTTGGACTGTGGCATAAGTGTTCTAATCTGTGCAATACAACATAGAATTGGAGGCATGTGTCCTTATTAATTTAAAAAAAAAATATTTAACGTGAGCTGTAACTAATTAACCAGCACTAATGTTTTAATCCTTGAACACTTAGTTATCACAAGACAACGTTCGTGTTTCAACACCAAAATCATTAGGAAATTGTCTCAAACAAAAAGTAATCTTTCATTTACAAATTAAATGAGTTTTAATAAATTCAAAGAATGTCGTAAACGTACATCAGCTTATTTTAAAATCTAAGCAAACAGAAGGTCTAATTATATTGTAATTTTCTATTCTTCCTTTAAAAATTCTACGATTTTTATATCTATTCCATTATTAGTATTATTATTGTTCTTTCTCATAACCATGGACATTGAAATAATGTTCTTAAAAAATAACATAGATCTTCGTTGGATAGGTCGGATAATAACTGTCATAATATTAGTATTAAAATTATTAGAATTATTTACGTGAATTTCAGTTTTAATGTTTAATTTTGAATAAAAAGACATACGCATACAAATTTAGACATATTTAAGGTTTTAAATACAACAACAGCACAAAACTTCTACATAGGTATTATACGTAAGTATTCTGACTTGAGACAGAAATATATAACACAATTTGTCTGTCTTAAATATAATTAGCTCGAACCAGAAATTCTCTTAAATACGCAAAATATTTAATAAAAATGAATCAAAATTTCGATTAATATCTGATCCTCTCAACAATGAACACTGAAAATTGGGTACTTTATGACTGCATGAGTATTTATATTTTAAAATATCATTGGATCTTATCGTATTATATCATAGATACTGTCACTAAGGAAGCTATGAACATTGATGTGAGGTTCCTCTTCATTAGTCTAGAGTAGTTAAAGAGTTACTAAAATTTGGGGGCTATTTAATAAAATGCAGGTAATGTTGTATAGAAAGAGCTGGTGAAGTCACTGATATGGGCTTGTATGATTATAATTAATATAATGTCTTAATATACATGCTACATTACAGTCGAAATTGATTATATGGGATACACAGCTAGAACAAAGGTTTTATTCAAATAATATATATTAGATACAAAGGATAAGTAAGTAGCATTAGGAAGTTCGGGCGAACACAAAGCTACAATTCTCGATTCATTGAATACTTCACGATTTGATTGTGTCAGGTTACTAGCCATCCTGAGCCTCTTCCTCGCATTGGTTATTTGGAATATTAATTCAAGCTCAAATCGATTTGTTTCTTAAGATAACACGTATAGAATTAACTGTTCATATATTTTCTAAATTGTAAAATCTAAACATTAAAACGTCAAAGTAAGAAAATCATAAACGTAAAGAAAAAAATTTAGTATGGAGACGTAATATATTGCCTTTGAATTCAATAATTGAATCAACTAAAATAAATTTCTTTGCTTGTATAACTTATTGGTCTAAAAGACACGGAATATAACGGAGCAATGCTACGATGCTTCAGCTGTTCTTGCTGGGAAACTACTCTAATCAAACAGTCTCCTGAGATATAACTTATTGGTCTACAAAACACGGAATATAACGGAGCAATGCTACGATGCTTCAGGTGTTCTTGCTGGGAAACTACTCTAATCAAACAGTCTCCTGAGATATAACTTATTGGTCTACAAGACACGGAATATACCGGAGCAATGCTACGATGCTTCAGCTGTTCTTGCTGGGAAACTACTCTAATCAAACAGTCTCCTGAGATATAACTTATTGGTCTACAAGACACGGAATATACCAATGCTACGATGCTTCAGCTGTTCTTGTTGGGAAACTACTCTAATCAAACAGTCTACTGAGATATAACTTATTGGTCTACAAGACACGGAATATACCAATGCTACGATGCTTCAGCTGTTCTTGCTGGGAAACTACTCTAATCAAACAGTCTCCTGAGATATAACTTATTGGTCTACAAGACACGGAATATACCAATGCTACGATGCTTCAGCTGTTCTTGCTGGGAAACTACTCTAATCAAACAGTCTCCTGAGATATAACTTATTGGTCTACAAGACACGGAATATAACGGAGCAATGCTACGATGCTTCAGCTGTTCTTGCTGGGAAACTACTCTAATCAAACAGTCTCCTGAGATGTAAGATATTGCAATGCTACAGCTTAGTGTGTCTTATAAATAATTACACAAGGGATCTATTTAACAGTACTACTGTTCTTATTTAGTATTTTTATTTTCAGCGCGCTGCTAAATTATAAGGCAAAAGTAAAATTGTAATTATATAATATTGTAAATATGAAATGAATTATTTACGATTATATAAAAGAAACGATGTCATTAAATGTAAAAAGCAACTTGAGGCATTTTTTAATTTATTACATTGTTTAAAACATTGTATTTCAATTGCAATGGTAAAGATATTTTGAAACTTAAATATATTGTTTTATTTATGGTGGAACATTTTTTTATCTGTTTCTCTTTTGGAAAGTACTATTTCCGTCCTGATATTGTCTATCTAACGTTATCTGTTTATTTGTAAAATTTTTGGAAATTAACAAACAGAGCTAGTGGACGCTGTAAGTGGCTGGATTTCTTGGGACGCTTACACTAGGTTTCAAAATCTCAAATCTTATGATTTTCCCATGTGGATGATGAATCTAACATATGATCACAGTTTAGGTATTTTAAAATGGATATAAACTGTTTGAAGAAGGTATTGAAGTGTACACAAGATAAAGTATAATACGGTCCTTAAAACTTAAAGTCACCTGGATATAAGGTCTAATAGTCTAATAATAAGGCCTTTAAAAATATGTATAAGATACAGAAGACATTTTTATTTTATTCTCTATGAAAGTATTGTAGCCAGCTGCTCTCCGGGGATAGTTATTAATATAGGGCTGCAGATAGATACTATCCGTGAGATTAAATTGTAACCTGTGGTCACATCACGTCTTAGGATCTGATAGTCCTGAATTTCATAAATAAGAATCCTTTCATATAATAAAATATGTTTTCTGTAAGAAATATACATCCTTCTAAATAATAAACAGGATATTTAAATATTTTTTGCCGCAAAGAGATACAATCTAAAAAACTTTGCGCAATGTTATACGGCTATACAATTACCTTTTTATGGACAACGATCACATATCTATATTCGAAGAGCCTCCTTTGGGGAATATACATGTAATTTCAGTGAGTTCTTTATTACTATTAGAATTCTACTTAATATTTAGACTATATTGCCAAATAAATTTTTATTATGTGGACTCTTATTTTCCATCTTGTTTAGTCTTCAATGCCTTTTCCCGACCCTGTGACGATACATTTGGGAGGAGATTATTCATTTGCTAGTGCCGTGCTGGGTGGTAGATGAAGTCTAAGAGACGGTGAGTTTTATCGTTGGGTCACATAGACCTTTTATTTAGGTCGTAATTATAGTTTAGTGTTTAAATATAAATCTCCTTTAACATCTTTTATTAAAAAAAATCTATCTTTATTATTTAAACAATTGTGATATAGCTAAATGAGCTAAATTATAAATGAGCGGTATTTGACATCTTCAAAATTTACAGCTTTATTTTCCTGCAGATTTACAGTATAAAGGGCAAAATGTTAAAGTCGAAACAGCTACAAAATAAAAAGATAATACTTACGAATATAAAGCCTAGCAGAAAAATGTTGGCATACGAAATTAAGTCTCCCAAGTAAATTCTGATATAATCATCCTTTGTGAGCTATACAAAATAAACTTTCTTCTGGACGTTTAAGAGAAATAAAATTTGTAAAACAAATTCAAGAGGATTAACTTTTTTTTAATATTATTGTATAGCAGTAAAACAAACTCTATAAAATCTTCAAAAAAAGCAGGAGTAATAATGTTTTATGATGTTACAAAAACTGTGTTATAAATATACTTAATTAACTATACGATATTTTTTTACGGTGCAAATAAAGTAACAAGTTCGTACATTTATCTCTGATTATATCTCAATAAATCACTGGCAGTTACCGGAGTGCTGCAGGTTTACAATGGATATTTGGAGGTCAAATTCATCGTAAACTACACATATTTTTTTATTTAAAATTATGTATTTTTCTATGTCTTTTCTGAAAATAGAAGTTCTTTTAAGTTTATTTTTACCTACAATATCTTTTCTTAGTATTCTACGTAAAATATGCTAAATTAATTATAATAATAAGGCAATTTATTAGTAATAATTGAAGGACGTGAACGGGATGTGTGTTTTAGAAGTAATTCTAAAGTTGAATTTAGTTGCAAAGGCCGATTAGCACCGAGGTAGGGAAGCATTAGGGACAAAATCATTCCCAACAAGTAATAACTCTGTTTTATTGGTACTTGAATTAAATAGGAAAGTGTTATAGACTTAATGTAAAATTATGTTAAACAACAGTTCTAAAAATGGAAGAAACCCCCGTTTTTTAGAATACTAAGCATATCTAATCCTTTTTTTATAGATCCACAATTTAATACAAATTATTTTTCGTGCTAAACGTATTACGTGCAACGAAACATTACGTATTTTTACATAACTCCATGTAGAAACAGGTAAAAAATGTCATAAATTATTACTCAAATTATAATTATTGTCCAAAATGATATTGGTCGTCAGATTCGAGTTCTTGAGTTATTGTAGATACATACTTTTGGCGAGTTTTTCACAGTAATTACTTGGATTGGTGCAGACTGATTTACATAAACTAGACTTATCTGAAGAAATCACTTTTACTTGGGAGACAGCCAAAAATATTCCGCCAAAGCAATCAGTCTACTTGTTTTCTTTTTTCCCTTACCTTATTCAAATACGTAGCTAAATGTAAATTGTTCATTTTCCGCATTGATCTTTGAAGATAAAAAATATTATCGATCTAAGAGGTATCGTTTGAATTAGTATTCATACTATCACTTTTCAATGATAAATATCATATAACGGTATTCTTCTCAATCGTTGTATACTCAAGAACTACATTAAATAAAAATATATATAATGAAAATAATATGTATATAGCTGATAGTACCGTTTATACATAAGTATTTTGTATTTTAAGTATATAACGTGCAGTTTTATGGCTTTCATTGACACTTAACTTAGCGTCATCTTCTAATTCTTTTGTGCGATAAAAAATTTTTTTAACATAACATAACTTTTTTTGTTAAAAATAAAAGTAATGAATCTTCATTATAAATATATTTATTTTTTACTATGTAAAAAAATAGCGCAACTAACTTCTGATTTATTATTTTGTATTTGATTAAATAGTGTACCCTAAACTATACCTAAACAAAATACGCGAGAACACAATTGTAACAATGAAATCGCCAGATTGTATACAATATGAAAGAGGTTTGCCAACAAAACACAAACAATATCAGCTGTTGTCAGATTCAGTTCCACCAATAGCAAGCTGTACATATTGGATATTGTTTTTCTTATTTATTGACATTTATCGTAGAAGTTTAAGAAATAACCGAGTGTATGAAGGTATTTAAAAAAGTTTTCAGTATTTTCTTCATTATTATTAAACGCTATAAGAGTTTTTATAATGATTTTATTAGTATTTAGGTTGTGGTACAATTTTCATAATGAGTGGATTTTGTGTGGATTGAATTATTATAATATTTTGGAGTCTTCTTTTAAATATTGCTTTACTAAGACAATGAAATAGACAAGTAATAAACGGATAGGATATTGCTGATTAATTGTTCGTTTAATTCAAACTATATTTGTTCCTACTATTGAAACTAAATATTTAATTTTCATATCCTTTATCCAGCAAGGTCTATACATAGATATTTGGTAAGTCAGTGACGTAACTAATGTCAAAAATAGTGGCAACATTACTCTCTATGGTTAAAGGTTACAGCGGAACATGACAGCTGTAATGCGAAAGAATTTTATTTTTTATTTTTTTTTAAATTTTTAAACGTGTTCATTTTTCACAGCCGAAATGAAAATGTTCACCTTATCTTACGAAAATCGGCAACATTGCCTCGCGTTGCACGCTCAGCTAAGACATGGTTTCGTCTCACAGTGTTGGTGGTGTTGTGGTGTTTGTGGTGCAAGTGGTAGAGTTGCGCCACGAACCAGTGACGTTGTCCATAGTATTTTGAAATCTTACTATTGTACAATATATAAAATGTAGGCGATAACATTTCAGTTTCTAAATAAACATATGGTACAACTTTATGGGCTTTAGCATCTGGTGTAAAGTAACTGTAACGTATATCAGTAGGTAATCACATTACATAGTGGCAGTAATTCCAACAGGAATGAACAAATATTGACTGACAGGATATCCAACATAACAACCAAATATAATCACGCTAGTTATAAGCGTTTAATCAGTTCTGTTTTGTTGCTATTTCCTTTATTACATTTAATCGTGATTAACTATGAATAATTATTGTTAAATAAGTATATAACAATATGATATTTATTATGTTATATATTAAACAAAATTGTACACGTATTTTTAATTGCCATTTCAGAGAGTTTTCAATGTTTATTCTAATTTAGGAATCTTCGTTTTAGAAATCTGACTTTTTAAAAACAAAGAACAAGGTGTTATAACAATATGTTTTTAACCGGTAAAGGTTTTAATTATACCAATAAATTTGCTCAATAAACTGTGCCATAAATTAATGTGACTTCTATTAGCTGGCAAAGTTCACGTTCTACCCACTTATTATTACCATTCATCTTATTAAAGTAGTCGAAGTTATTATTAGGTGTATTTAAATTAATATATATGTAACAGTAACAAAATATGAGTAACAATAATCATATGTATGGTTTGTATTGGTATTTATTTTTCTTAGGCCTCAAATTTAGGAGTGCTCATGCTTTTTATAAGATTAAATTATAATATGACTCAAATTGTTTATGTCTAAACCCTAATATATAATTCCAAAAGCTATTTCGTTCTCTAATGTTGATTTTTACGTTATATTTTCTGCGTCTACTAGTAGTAAAATTTCCTATCAAAACAAATGATTGCGTCATATTAAATTTTTCACACCTGTGGTCTTGGATACAGTATTAACTTGAGATCTCTGTATAGGATATTTTATAGCTAAAAGATACTGAAAGTAGTACGTGTATTACCTTCTTAGATTGGAGGTAGATATGAAACACACTCATCAGATAATATCTTGCAAACAATGTTAAGTACAACAGTTAACAAAAATAAAGATATATAACATCATAGCCCTAAATAGATTTTCACACCGATGGTCTCGAAATCAATAAAATATAATAATAAAACTTTAAAACTACTCAACCAAATTCTTTTGAAATTATCAACTTAAATTGGTTTCAACTCATATTTAATGTCAATAAATCTGATTCAATACCTCACTGAAAGATTTGTCTTTCAATGCCCATTTATCGAACTAGGTTATCTTAGAAATTAATTTTAAAGTTTATATCGGCCTATATTATCGGCCTGTAGTAGTAGCGTGTGTTGGTATTGTTTCATAATTAGTATAATTAATATTTCTTTCAGTGTGCTTTAGTCGTAGTGTGTGACACAGAGTTGTTCAAAAGAACTTATGGTGCTGCTTTCTCAATAAGAGTATAACTTTTCATCAATCGATTTATGCACAAAATGAGGGGATTTCATTTTGGTTTAGAGTTCCAAATTGGATTCCAGCAGTTTTATGTAACTGACGTATACCAAGATCGTTTCTGTAAGGTATTTATACAACTTAATGATTATTATGAGTTGAGATAATAATATATAAAGTTTGTAGATTAAATTGTGTTGTATGTAAAGTGTTTTTCGAATAAATATACAAAATTTGTTCCAGAGAATTAAATTTTTTTATTGATCTGGGTTTTAAAAAAGCATAAATATACTATTGAGTTGTTCACAGAACAAAAGTAAAATTTGTAATGTCATATACTTTATTACACATGTTGAAATTGTGTTGATATTGTTTGCTACTCCTATAAGTTACTTGAAAAATTGATCGTAATGCGTGCATTCCTGTGTGTTTTACTTGGCATTTAATTTTGCCAAACGAATAAAACGTTGCTAGATCAGAGTATACATTGTTTTCACATACAGGTAGTTCCACTTTGAACTTACTAATAACGAAAACATGTTCCCCGCAGAGACATTACAGCAGATGAATTAATAGGCTTTGTGTGGTTTGACAAATTACTTAGTTATAGTAGTACAAAAAAGAATTGTACCATCTTAGTAATGACTTAGTTCAAAAGAAGTAAATTAAGTTCTTGGGTGCAAAACGAACGACATTGTGCAAGTAGATTACTGGCAATGAATAGGAAACAAAGACAATGCTTTAATCATTATCTCTAAATGCGAGTCTAAGAACATTGAATCTGTTACAGACGAACTTCTGCTTCAAAACTCAGTGCAGTCTAGTGTAGTTTCAAGATGGTCTTGACCTAAAACTTCGCAAGAGCATTTACTCAACTTAGTTTGCTTCTAAAGTGTTTCAGATTATTAGGTTATAACCTGTATCTTCGTGATACTTGTGATAATTTGTGCATATTTAAATAAAAAAAACTATGTAAAACACACACACACACACAACACACACACACACACACACACACACACACACACACACACATATATATATTCAGTATTATATTTTACATGTGAGTTATAGTTAGAGTTAAGGTTTACTTGACTTATGATCGATAATATGACGATTGCTAAGAAGGCAGACAGTACAACCTACAAACTTATCCTAATTACTGTATAAAACTTAATTACACGATTTTCCAGATCAAAATATTTTTAAAATATCACATAAGGTAAAAACATTATTATCTATCGTGTTGTGTTTTCTGAAATAAAGACACACATTTAAACTTAGCAAACTTTTCGGTTTAATTAAGAACCGGTTAAATATGGTACCAGGAAAACATAAAGATTAAAAATAGTGAGTATGATAAACATAGAAAGTGCAATAAGGAAAGATTTTATAATCAACTTACAGTACATAATAAAACTGATATTTTTTACTTTTAATGAATATATTTCGCTTTGTAAATATAACAAGATTTTACTATTCGCAATTTTAAAGTTATAATGCAATTTAGTTATTAAAATTGTTTACCTGCTGAATAATAGGTAGCTGGATAAAACATTTATCAGCTATATTAGTGGTGTCTCTTATAAGTTGTAACAATTCCTATAAGACTTGTTTGGATTTATTACAAGTGGTCATATATGCTATTAAATAATAATATATTATGTATTTTAATAAAGTACAACTTGTTGGTGATGTATTTAAATGCAACATTATAAATGTTTGCTTAAAAATTAGTTTTGTCATAAAAATCAATAAAAATTTTTAAATCGTTTTTAAATCTTAACAGTTAATTATCTTATGATTAATAGATTAACTTAAAACAAAATAGTAATAATAACTGTATGTGAACCAACTATTCCTATTTTTTACTATATTTACAGGACATATTCTATTAAAATGCTACGAAAACTTAAGCACTACACTTTATACATTCCAAAATATTTAGTAGGGAGTTTTAAAATCAGTGAGCTGGCAATTTCAGCCTTCATTCAGATACAAGAATACTAATAATAATAGAATATTGTTACCAGCTCCACGTGTTTGTCCTAATGAGAGGATTTTTAGCGAAGAGCTTATCTAATAAATGTAAATTTCAGATAAAAGACTTATAATATAATGGTTGATCAAATATGTTACTTTAAAAATTTAAATAATAATGTTAGTCTGAAAGGTACTTGACGTATTGCTTAGCGGCGACATGTCCATTTATCATATATAAATTACGAAACTTGATTAGACATTTTTGTCAGTGAAAAGCGTATCGGAATCTAAAGATTTGTGTTTAAAACGTATCTATTTCGGACCTGTTCAGACTATGATGATTCCAGATTCCATAAGTGAAGTCTCAGACAGCGTAAGATACCAGACGCTACAATAAAAAGAAGGTAAAGTGAAGTAACACTCAGTATTCTAATTATACCATTCTTGGCTAACTTGAAAACATTTTAAATTAACTGGATGAATTCTAAAACCGTGTTATTCAGCATTTCCTATTTAAAAAATTTTCCGTTTTCCTGTGTGAGCACACAAAATCCAAATGTTACTATTTAGTATTTAAGTCCTAGTGCGTCATTTTATGCTCTGATAAAAAATATATATAAATTACGAAACTTTAAAAATGTATTGTATAACTTAAAAAAATATCTTCTTATGAAATGTTGAATTTTTTTGCCAGTTTTGTTATATATTTTTTATATAATGTTAATATGCTACACATTAATTGTAATATTAATGTTACTCACTCAAATAGTTTACCTTAAGTTTAATACGAATTTCATACAGAAATATAATATCGATTAATCACTAAAGATATTCGTTTTTGTGTTTTTTGAGAATATTTTATAGGCAAATTTTAACAAATACGTTCTTGTGGCATCTCATTAAACACATTTACTAAGGATTAATAGTTTACTGGATGTAGGAAATCTCAATTTTATCTTTTTGGGCCAATCATGACGGGGTATTTAAAAGTTTTAAAAACATATTCGAATATTTATTCGTTTGCCAATAGTATAAAAAAGTGCTCTACCATTACATACCCTGTAAATAAAATTTGACGAAACCTATTTTAACGCATTGCATATACATGGTTTAGGAGAATTTGCATTCCGTTTATTTCTACTATGGCTAGAATAATTTTGAATATAATGTAATTTAAACGCTTAGCTTGAAAATCAATTCAGTTGACCGCACAAATTATTTTTTTATTGAAAACTAATTAACTCAAATTTTCAACCCACTTCTCGAAATTATGGGTTTTTAATGAGAAATAAATAAGTTATTAGATAAATTAGTGAGTAATAGGTAATTTATTCTTTATATGAGGAAAAGTCATGCTCATATTTTACTGAAGTAGGCTAGGTCTTAAGGTCGCTGATTGCAGCATGAGTATATAAAGTAGTATATTTTATTGGTGTATTTTTTATATATATTTTATTGGCAGGGGAGAGGAAGGCGATTCATCAGAGACAAGGCGAGATCGGAAAGGACGCAGCAAGATCCGAAGAGCGTGCCCGAACCTTCCAGAAGTGGCAACACAGCTGGGAGCACGAAACCCGAGGACGATGGACTGCGCGACTCATCGAGCAGGTTCAACCATGTGTCGAAAAGCCCAGATCCCTTGAACGAGCGGCTGAATAATGAGCGAGCCCCACGGGCTTAAGCCAAATTTAGGCCTAGCCTGAAGTAATGTGATAAACAATCCCAGATTAGAATTCTAAAGAGTAGAGGAGGTTTTTTAGTGGGTAAACCCGTTTTTAGGGGAGTCCGACACTACATGCTGGCCACCTGCGTGCGTAATTGCATTTTTCCTGCCTCTCCCTAAAAAAAGTATATTTTATTGCTGTAATTAATATTAAAATTTGCAGCATATACAATTAAACCAGGACGGAAGCTGTATTTGATTAATGTAAGCTGGCAGTAAATATTGCAATCAGAGCCAAAGAATCTCAAGTAAACAGACAGCGAGACATCAATATAAATGCTAATACCTATGTCCGGTCCGCTTTTCTATTACAGCTTTGTTTTCGGAAAATGGAAACATGAAGTAGTAACAGATTCATCATTTGTAGAATAGTTGTTCAATTGAAAAACATTATGTTACACCTATTTGATTCTTATTTTATCATCGCACAATTTGGAATCTATTAATTACCGTATCTATTTTACTATTTCAAGGTAGCACATAGTAAATTGTGTAAAATACAATTGTTTAATTAATTTATAGATACATTTATGTTTGAAGGATATGAGGATATTAATCCTCAATTCGCTTTTCCATTATTATTCCTTACAGACAACAGTGTTTAGTGGTTTAGTCCTTCTTAGTAAATGGCAATTAGTTAAAACTAGACTTTTTCCCTTAAACAAATAAGTGTTTCTTTAATATGAATCCTCAACTAATGAAAATATTGCACAAAAATAAAGTAATAATCAAGCATTTATTACACAAATTGATGCTAACGGAATGTAATAAGGAAGTTTTCATGATTATTCAATCCTCTAAACAGTTTTAGATTAAAGAGATTATACTTTGAAGAGTAATGCTCTACTAGATACTTTGGTGAATGGTTATCATAACTCATGGTAGATTTAAAAAATACAGATTTAAAAATTTTCGGTAATCATGTTTTTTCCGCCAAACAAGTTCTTATGTTTGGTTTGTTTTATTATCTATAAATAGGGATTAACATGCACGTAAATTAAGAAAAGAATAAAAACGTAGCTACGAACACGCCAAAACTTTACTTGTTAAAAATAATGTTTTAAGGAATATTTAAGTATTGTGTTTTAAGAACCGTCTGCAGTGAAAGACCCTTAGATTTGCTCTATAAAATCAAGTTCCACCTTAAAAATTTTTAAGTCCTACTTTTTAATTGTACAGTAATTATATGTCTCATTAAAGGATAGGATAAGCAAATAATTTTGTTTTCCTTGCATATTGTATATCTTTTTGAATATTTCCACTTTAATATTCAAAATACTTTCAGTAACATTAATAAATGACTAATACAAATATAAAACACCTAATTACCATTTGGATATGTATTAAATATGTATAAAAAAGAATTTCCCTTGTTAAATGATCTAAATTAAGAACGTCAATGTATTTAAGTTTGGTATTAAATTATGGGTCTAAAATAATCATGGCCGCCAGTGTAGCCACCATCACATTTATAATACCTACTTTTTTTAAAGTTACCGTGCCATAAGATGCTTTAACATTTCATGGGCAATTTAAATTATAAAGATAGATTTAGTGATAAGAATAACAACTACAATACAGATTGCTAGTATGAATAATAAAAAAGAACGAGGAGCTTACTGCTGTTATTTCGCTTACTGTATGATTTGTGTGACAGCTTCCCACTATAGTCAAATCTGCCATTGCATTTTTATATATATTGGCGCTTATGTACTCGTATATTTTGTGCGATATCGGAGAAATATGTAAGATTTGTTACATTATAGTTTTAATATCTTTATAGTTTTTTATTTAGATTTATGCCAACCATGAGTAGGTATATTGTTAATTGCTATCACTTATCTTTATTATATAACCAAGACGTTTAGGTATAAATTTAAAATTGAGTAAAAATAAATTACAAATTAAAAGATACAGCTTGAATTATTTCCTTTTACACAATCTATTAATAATAATATTGCGAAATAGAAGAAGTGTTTAAGTTTATATGTTAAAATACAAATCACTGAGCTCACTTTTTTATTTAGTTTTATTACATAATTTTCGTACTAATATATATTTTTAATGCCAGGGTATTTTTAAAAATTACGATGTAAAAGCACTAGTATGATAACATATACGTTTTATGTCCATTCCTGAAATATATGAAACCATTTAATTCACAAAAAGAATCACATAAATATACCGATTGTTAAAGATTACTTAAAATTAGTATTTGACCATATACAAAACTTGATCCATATATTTATAGACTATCGAGCTATTTAGCATACTGGTAATTTTATGTAGAGTCGATACTGACTCGAATACTTATAAAAGTTAACAAATGAAGGTAAATTTTATGAAATGCATAAAGAACAAATTTATTTTTAAAAGCACGCATCTAACTCAAGTTTAATCATTAATACGATTAAATTATAAATGCTCATAGTTCAAAATTAATATAATATATTTTACTAAAGAAAGTATTTACCAGGCTTATATTAAATTGTAATTATTGTAGGAATGAATCAGTACGTACCATTGAGCATTTTTATATTAAATTAGCTATACTCGGTGATTCATTCCCATTGCTGTAATAATGGGTCATTGTGTGTCTCATACATTTGATAATCTTTAATGGCTATGGCTCAATTTATTAGTTTTCATGTATTCTAAAAGTAACAATATCGGAAAATGCCTTGCCTAAGATTTCTTTTATTACACTGGAAGTTGTCGAGGAACATACTACAAGAAGTGAACTATCGTATTATTTTACATCTGACCAGGAAGATTAAGAATCAGTGGCAGAACTTCCTGTAGGAGTAGATATATTTTAATCAACGGTAAGTGCAAATATAAATTATTTTCACGATGATTTATGTTGTTCTCAAAGTTTAAAAATCGTGTACGTTAACTAGTCCAAAAATAGGTCAATAAACACCTAAATTGCATAGAAATGGTACAACTACATGGATAATCTGTGTTAAAGCCCAAATTCTCAGAGAGTAAGAAGCAAGGCAAAGGTAGGGTTGCGTTAAGTTGTAGTTCCTGAGAGAGCACTCTAACATAACTGTCTTCTAAGGGATTTGACGTTACAAGTCTGCGGGTAGATATTACACTGTGAGATTAAACTGATCACCTGTGGGCAAACCATCTCTTAGCAAACCTCCCTATACTACAGCATGAAATTATAGCTTTGCATTTTTAAGTTGGTCTACGTTATACTAGTAACTGACAAAAATATTACTTGCTATGGAAGATTCTTTTAATAGCAAGCATTTATGACGATGTATTCATACTTAAAATAAACTTTTTACATATATGATGAAGACAAATGGCCATGAATAAAACATAACAGGCTTTAACAGATAAAGCACACAACTTTCTTGACCTAATTTAAGTTTAACTTTTGTTGAACAGAGTATAGCAAATACTTATTAGGGAAGTAATGCAAATAGTCTGTCACTGATTAATAATTATGTTAGGACTAGGAAAGCCAATACGTCTACACAAAAGATCGTTGCAAAGCTACGACATGTCATGTAAAAGTCTTCGCTGAAGTTGTATGATAAATTTGAAATATGTTGCTGATTTCATTAGTCTAAATCTGTTACTATGCCACATATAACACCTGTATGATTGTGTTGCGTTCACATACCTATTTATTATTTTCTTTGTGTTGCCGATATTGTTACACATAAGACCAATGTAATATTGTTTGCTAATATATTGCTAATAAATGGAGTCGCATGCACTATAATCCAACTTGATATTGGCTATATAAAAAATTAATATCAAGTTTTGCCAATTTTAAAAACGTTTAATCTGACACACAGACCAGTTCGATCTGGTCAGTTTGAACTGGCAGATTGATCAACATACATAAATAATGTGTTTAACTCATCGAATGATATACTATCACAAAGCCAAAGATAAATCCGAGGTAATTTCAGTGTTTATAATTAATTTCAATCCTTTATATAATTTAATTTCTTGAAGTTACAAAAAACTATTGAATGTATTTTGTTTGAAACGTAACATAACCAAACATTATAATGTGATTTATAAAACAGAGATATTTAGTGTAAAACATTGTCCAACCAGAATGAGTTTTGGGAATAAAAATCCCCGAGGTGCGTTTGTCTTCTCGCTTGTCGACAAATGTTATAAAACTCACTGGTCTCTGTTGTTTACAGACTGTGTGGTTTAGTAGTTACAAATTCATCTGACCTAACATGAATGAATTTAATTACTTCGTATTCCAATGAAATATACTTCTGCTAAAATTTAATTATGACTTTCTTTTTAAGTTGCTATTTTAAACTTTTTTTACCTTACTTTAATTTATTACTATAAGTAATTATAGCTGTGATAAATGATTTAGAAAGCGCGTTGGTTAATTAGGTTTGATGCGTTAGACAGAAAATGGGTATTGATTAAACAGACAATAAAAATCTTTAATTAGAATTTGGTGCTATATATTCATATACCTTTTTACCAGTCTGAAGGAGATGAAACTTTTGCAGTTCGTGCAAATTGAGTCAGTAATTTTGTTGGCTGCTTTAGGGAGCCATTTTTAGATTCATTAGCTTTAATGTCATGTATATTATTTAAATCATGATAAATAGGATGATTTTGTAAACAAATGAGTCCAGGTCGACCCCTAATTTTGAATTAAGTCCGAAACGTTTCTTTATGCTGAAAAACTGCAATGACAGGCTGAATGATCTTAGACCGATAATCAGATACAATAAACGTATAATTTTTATTACTGTTAAGTTGGTAAACATTGAAGAACGTGAATATTTCCGTAACACTTTTTAGTTATCATTAAATGAACGGTATTGATCTTGGCGAATGGTTTCATTACTGATACATAAACAAAATTAGGATGCCGTGTAGTATTTCGTAACTATCATGTAGTTTCTGTAAGTTTAATTATGGTTAAAGATTCTTAAAGAACAGATGAAGGTAATAACACATTTCTATTGAGGCGTTACGTCATCTCTATAGTATAGATAATTTAAAAGGCAAGGATAATGAAACCTCATATTGCACTTAGTTCTGAACAGATCTTTGTGTTGCTTCTGGTTATTCAAGATGAAGTTGTGGTAGGGACCGCCTTATGACGAGATTTCATAAGAAGTGATACATGTCACTACCTCAGTATTGTTACTTTCAAATAAGGAGAATGTAGTTTAGGTTTGGCCTGCTCTTCGTCAAAACTGGTATTAGAAGTCATAATCACCATAATTACTCATTTTTAGGCATTAACGCTTCAGAATCCATAGTCATCCTTTATAGAAAGGATCTCATTTCAACTCAAGATCTCGAAAAATACGGTTAGTGATGTGCCGTTT
The DNA here is from genome assembly GCF_021130785.1 of Homalodisca vitripennis. NCBI lineage: Eukaryota > Metazoa > Arthropoda > Insecta > Hemiptera > Cicadellidae > Homalodisca > Homalodisca vitripennis. The sequence continues at coordinate 47,847,319 of NC_060213.1, forward strand.
CTCGATATCCCATTTGGTTGTTATATGATACTAGTGTCACAGAAATAAATTCTCCTGCGTTCATACCTACACTTTAGATTACTAGCACAATGTACTATCATCACATTTATTGTGCCTGATTATTTGATCTACAATGTAAATATAAATTAAGTTGTAATTGTTTATGAACATGATTTAACGACTCAGATTAGGGAAACGCCATGAAAACAATGTGAACATAATCAAGGCTACATTTTCTCAGTACGTTTTTTGCATAATAAATTATTACATGAAAACACTATTTATAAATGAATAAATAATTATACTTAAATTTGAAATAGAAATTAAGTTTAGAGTAATGCTCCCAAACATCATAATATTATTATTTTCATGATAATTAACTGACATGCTTTAGCTATTTGTCTTCTTTTCATTACAATCAAGTTTTAAAACTTATTTGCATTTATCACTTTTTTCCAGCTACAAAACCAATTTTCAAACAAATACCTAAAGTGATAATATTGACTCTAAACATTGTCCAACTAGAACGGTTTTGGGAATTGTAATCTCTTGTGCAGCGTTTATCTTCTTTTGCGTCAACAGTTGTTATCAAAACACTGTCTACAGTTTATTTATAGAACTATGTGGATTTCCTAGTATTTCACAAATTTAAATTAGACTTACCAGTTTATATACAGTGTATAAATAAAAATGTCACATTTGAGAGTCATCAGATATTTATAGCTTTTGGTTTGTGCAAGCGTACCTTTTAAATCTGTTGTTTGGTTAAGCGTTTACGGCTTGTCTTAAAAAATGCACCGTTAGAATTGTTAAAAAAATTACAAAATAATTTACATCTTGTCAGTTTTTTATAACTGATGTAAAACAGAATACGTTCAATTGAAAAAATATTTGTTGTTTCGGCATATGAAAACATATTTCTAAAGTGATCATGCTCACTTATGCGTAAAAGAATTTTGTTAAAAAATTTACCGTTTGAATGGTTAAATCCAGTACTAAATAGTAGATAACTTTTAAAGTGTGGGTAGCTATAGTAGGTTTTTTCTTATTTCATTTAAAATATCTCTAACAGACGTTATATTTTCTCTACACGAGAAAAGGTTATATATACCAATAGGAGGAAAAACGCAAACAATATAGACAGAAATCAGGACTGCAATACGCCAAAATGATAAGAGTGGCTGAGAAATCGTATGATTATTACATCGTTTTTGAAATTTTAATAATTTCATCAAAGTATTTTTTTCTTGTGTTATTCAATAGAAACTAAAACCAAATACTACACAATTTGTATATTTATTAAGATTTACCAATAAATTTTGATTCCGATTTCTTTGGGGTGTAATATGGGGGGTTTCGTTAAAACTTCAAAGGTTCTTGGTTCACCTATTATACATTGCGGACGGGTAATATTTCTCCCCTTGTATAATCTAAAACTTTTTATTTTTTTATTGGTTTTAGAATTTCAATTGCCTATTCATAAAAAACAATAGGTAAAAAGTACACATGATTCGTACATGTAATTCTCTTTTAAACCCTTAAAATATATCTCATAAAATACGTGAAACTTATTTACGAAAAGAATTTATTTCTGTCTAAAATTAAATACTCTAATTTTATTGTACATTTCTACACGAACCTAATACATTTAAATTACAGGCTTAATTATCCGATTCTACATGGTAAAGAAATAAAATTTAATTGCAAAGCTGGATTCGATTTGATAACAGCTTTTTATTGCAGATATTTTATCTCATTTAATGTGTTTTACATGTAGTTATATTATAATGTTTTTAATTGTAACATAAATTTAGCTTTAAATTGACATTTTAATGTTAATTTCAATAGATATTTCAACTGTAAAATAAAAATTAATATTAAATATTGTCCGTCAAAGTGGGCAAAATCATATACATGGGCATGTCCCAATTTTATTCCACGCACATTAATATCCTCCCAACCAAGTTTATAACCATGAACAAGTACTAAAGTAATTTTTAATTAATTTAAGTCAAATTGGCTTTCGCATCTGTCGTATTAGGTTATTAAATGTCTTTGTTTCATCTGGTATGTTTTAATGTCCTCCATTTGTCTAAACACATATCGGGTACCTCAGTATTCGATGATTTATTTACTAATCTGCGAACTGCTCCATCTTGGAAATGAATGTTAAAAAACATTCAGATTACATACTGATTCCATCCGATTCCTAAATGAATGTTATACATAGGAATACCATAACTTTATTTGTATTAACTAACTGTGTAATAAGCATTGACAGAGATCCCTTAGTCAATACAATACAATCAGATAATGTATATATGTTTAAAAAAGCATTATTATTACTGTCATTAGCAAATATATAAACATTTTATTTACAAATAAACACTGTAAATAAATATGGTATAAGTGAAATAGTGACTAGAATCTTACAACAGAGCGGAATGAATGATTTTACTTTCATCAGTTAACCACTAATTCCAATAGTAAGATTAACCCTATTTATATTTTAAGATTAATTTTTAAATAATTGCAGAATACATCGGTGCAATGCAAAGGCATATTATCTACAATCCTTAAGAGACTATTTAAATTTAAACGTTTCTAGAGATAAAAGTTAGAGAGGTTACATGGCGCAGTAACTAACTAATCTGGATTTAGATATACCTAATACTTGAGATCTCCCTCAGGAAAATGAACCATATAAACCTTTTTTGAGATAGCAATGTAATGGACAAAGATTGTTCTCATCAATTTTGATTTCTCTTAAAAATTAAATGAGCCATTAATGTACACTGAACTAACACAGTAGTAAAAGAAAACAAATTTTGCGTCTTCGATTTCTGTGTACTTTGATTGTCACCTACTTTATTAAAAGATAATATTTGTAGTTTTAAATAATTTCAATGAATAGCAAATGTATTTGTTTGAGCCTGTGCGTGTAGATTATAGTACCTAATATATTTTCATGGCCTACATTATCGAGTTCAGTGGAGACCCGACCACAAATTGATGGGTTTAATCTTCGTAATCAAGTAGTGACAAAGTATATTAATTATCAAGCCCTAGTTACAGACATAGGGCATGAAAACCTTCTCATAAATGAATAGATTTTGTGCAGGATTTAAATTATTATGGTGAATTCTTTTACTTTATTATATTCTTAGATGAAAAAATAGAATATTCCAAATATGGTATGTTGGTGTAACCGATAGGTATTTCCAGTGCAACGAGTATTAATAATAACAATACTAATTTATCATCGTTATATGGTTATTACTACAAAAGCGAATAGTTTAAATATTAAAAGATATTAAAAAGACTTTTTCTATTTCACAATTCTTACAAAACTTTATGTGAGCTACCAAGTATATTTTTAAAAGAAGAGATGAGATATTTATATTGCAGGTTATACAAACCTTTTGGTATCCAGTAACTTTTCAACGTACCATATAGTTCAAATCTTGAAAGGAAATTTGTCACATCTCAGGTATCAGGCCTCGTAGCTGGAAGTAATATTTAAATCTGCAGATTGTTTAAAACCTATGTGTATTAAAACAAAAAATATTTTGTTGTGGTTTATTTCCCAAGTTGAGATGAGATTAGTATGCTTAGTCAGAATTTAGTTTCATGGTCTAGAATTGAATACTGTAATATAATTTGAGAATAAATGTTTCTTATTAATTGTGAGTAAGGAATTTATTAAACCAAGCCGTGAGAAAGTATGTACTGAAGATAATGCGACTTATATAGTAACCAGAAACATCATATATGTTATGCAAGGTTTTTAGCTTTATCATTGACAAAATTTCTAACCCATTTGAGGGTTCTTTTGACATGATAAGGAACAAAAGTTCTAAATAAGTCAAAGCATTAAGCCTCAATAAATCTATGCCCAGTAAGGATTGGTATGGTCCACCAAGTAAAAAAGTATTTCCTAATTGGGGTCACTGAATATATTCTGTTATAGTCACAGTTTATATTAGTACACATTTATAATTACAAAAAAATTAAAATATCTTTACAAACTATGGAACAATATATTGAAACAAAAATTTTAATTTTGGAACACCAACGTTAGTCAAAGCGAGTACCACACTAGTTTTCAAAGCTGAAACAAATGTAATATCAAGTAATGATATGATGAAAAATATAATTTATACAATATGATGATATAATTTTGTCAATTAAAACAATACAAAAATAATTTTATTTTAATAGAAAATAATCTTATTAAAAGAATATCATCGTTTAAATACTTAGATGACAAGACACATTAAATTGTTGTATTTAAGATTCATACTTTCATAGAGAGCATAACCTAAAGTTTGATATGTAAACTCGTAACGTAATAGTGTATTCTGTGTAGCATTAATAACATTTATGCCACAATAAAGATTGGTATGGTCTACTAAGTAAAAAAGTATTTCCTAATTAGGATAATTGAATATACTCCGTTATACTCACTGTTTATATTAATCCCATTTCTAATGACACAAAAATATACTGGCTATACAAACTAATGAACAAAGGATTGAAACATCTATTTTAATTTTGGAACACAAAGTTAATGAAAGCGAGTACCACACTATTTTTTAAGGCTGAGACAATTTTAAAATTTATTATAAATTGATGATGTGATGAAAGTGATAATATTTATAATTTGATTATATATAATTTTGTTAATTAGAACCATTTAAAAATAGATTTATATTCATAGAATATAATCTTATGAAAATAATAGTATATTTGAAATATTTATATGACAAGACACATTAAATACTTGTATTTAAGATTCATACATTCATAGGAGTCATGACCTAAAATTTGATACATAAACTCGTAACATAATACGATATTCTGTTATCTTGTTCTTTCTTGTCAAGTATTATCTATAAAGAAGTTAAATGTAATAGTATGTATCAATTAACCATACCATGTTTCCTGCTTGACATTTTATATATTTTATTATACGTTTTTTTAAACTATTATTTTAGTCAACACTAAGTTACTTTTTTATTATTTATTATTTTGATACCAATAAAGTAGCATACGCAGTTAGTCGTCAAGTTAAACCAATAAGCTTAGTACTAAATATAAATTTTAATAACATACAGTTTAATGAATTGTAGTTTTTTTTACCCTTTAATGTATTCATTGTAGATTTAAATTAAAATATATTACTCGGTGTTGTTTAAAAAGCTTAATGTATTAGCGTGAGTTCCATCAATTACAGATAAATAAATAGTTGATATCATGCACTCTTTTTAATCTTAGTTAATATTATTTTGAAATTAATTTATAGCGCTTGAAATTAATGTATAGTCATATAATTGTAATTAGAGAATCATGATAGCAATTCACTGTGGAGTCACCTAAGGCGTATAATAGACATGATTAGCTAATTGGCAACTGCGGTGAGGTATATTAAGTATACACTTGACATGCTCGAGTCATAGCAATGTATTGTTGACAAATAATTGTCAAAATTTTTAATTATTATTTTTAGTACTTATTTACTTGAAAATTGTATTATCTTTGGAGAACTATATACAGGAGGACTTATATGGATAAAGTTTTATAAACATGAACTTCAAGATGAGGTTTTTCTCTACTTTAAAGACCAGTTGGGCGTAGTCCGGGTGGATTTTATAAACAAGAATAGCCTATATACACACCAGGGACATTAATAATGTTCATGTCAAATTGCAGAACTAAGGGTTGAATTGTTTACAAGTGAAAGCAAAACAAACAAACGCACTTTTAATATTATTAGTATTTTCCTTCCTATTTAATTGTAAATTGCTTAACATTATAGATTTAGGAAGTAGTAGAGTTATTATCTTAAGGTGACTGCTGAGATCCGAATCCAGATAATCCAAAATTTTAGGTCACACTAATTACTAGTACTTAAACTGAAATATAACCTTGTTTTGATGCGATCAGTAAGTAAATGCTCTCATAGTATAAAATTATATTTGCACAACACTATTTAATGGTACATATTGAAGTAGTGTTTCATATCTATTGAATCTGAACATAATGCAATTTACTGCCCTGCACTAGTATAGTGTTAATATGTAAACTGATTGTTTGCATTGGATGAATATAGAAATGATTGTAACACTCTTTTATCAAACACACCCAATATTATTAAAGTTAGACACAATGTATAATACATGAAATGATATATTGTTACTATCCATCGCTTTTTCATTAACTGCTGTTAGCTAATATGTTGAAACAATCTGTATTAAATACTTTTGTACTTTTTATTTTGTATTGAATAAATGTCATATATTTAATTCTCTGTACATATTAGAGTAATTAGAATCCTTAATATAACCTCCTGTATGGTGCTACGAAGCGCTGATTTTCACACCTACAACACACACTTTATTAGACAGCGGAATGGATGTCCTTAAGTTTCATAAATAAAAGCCTACAATTTTAATTAAACACAATATCTTCTCTCTGAACTTCCACAATTATATAATTTGCCTATTAATAGCAGACGAGATATAGACACCTTTAACTTACATAAACGTTATATTTTGGTTTAAAAAATCATTCCTTCAGGTATACATTACATTTAGGATATACTCTTATAGCCTTACTCATCCGCTTATTTCTTTATTAATCGGGTATAATTTAAATTTAAAAATTACACCATAAAATTGATGTACTGTTATAAATTCACGTAGTTTTCAGATCTCGTGACTTTACGCATGTTCTGTTGTGATCTAAATTTATCACAAAGTTATGAAAAGATTTTAAGAAAGTGTTGAGTAAATATATGTTACACTATATATGAGTTTGATTCTAACTCTGAGTTTATTAACAAGAAATTCCTACTCTGCTTCCCACCAACTTGAATATTCATGTTTTAGAGGCCGTAACATTAGGAACTATTCACTAATCTCTAATCTGATTGTTTGAAAAACTATTTTAATATTACGGAAATTCCGGATATGAATGCATACACTACATTATTACAACGAGAGTCGGGAGAACGTACAAGTTCGTTAATGCCTGGATCAATTTCATTACCAAAATAATGCAAATGACAAAAACAAGTATGTATGTGTAACTTCTTTAAATGGTTGCATATGTCTCCATAACCTGGGGAATGCCAGTAATTCATTACAGTTGCAAAGATTTGACACGATTCATTTTTAAATACGACACGGGGAAAGATGATCGGCACTGAAGAAATACGTGTCGTAATTATGCATATACGAAGTGACGACCTGTCAATGATAAACCATTCAATGTGGTGTATAAAATATAACTCCAACAGCAGAAGAGGATTAATAAAAAGAGTAAAAATATCGCAAAAACTACGTTTTTAAAAATAATTTCATTTAGCACACATGCAATATTGAATAAGGAGAGTTTAATCTAATATATCGATTGAATATTCCTTTCGATGATAAAATTCGGATTTCATAACAAATTCAAATATTAATAAACCAACACAGTGGGAGTACCGAAATATTCAACAGAACGTAACAAAATTTTACAAAAATTAACTATGTCGCTAAAAGTTTTACATAAATATTTACCACTCTAACCTAATAATAATATTTATAGCATAGCTCTTCACTGGGTTGAACCTCTGTATGAGCTATAATATGACGTTAAATAGTATGTGTAAAAATAACACAATACTGTGAAGTAAACAGGATTATTTCGTTACCTTTCCTATTAATGGCTGTAAATTGCTTATTTGCATAAAGAAATGCGTAAAGAATAAAACCTGAAACAGCTGTCTATTGCGCTGTTCTCTCTTTTATCGTTGGTTAAAATTAATTTCGAGTAATTAATCTCCTTGATAATCGGCACTATAAAATGCATCGTCACTATAAGATTAGATAAAGATGCGTTTGCATCTGTAAGTTTTCCAATTATAACAGCCATAAAACTATAAGAAAAAATTGTCCAGCAAAAAATATGCAATATTTATCAGTTAACTTTGTGATTTTGTAAATACAAGTTGGAATATTGGAAAGTGAAAATGTATTCAAAATAAGAGTTAAATGATTTATTGATATTTTTCATGCCTCATAAGGAGTGTTTAAAAGGAACATTCGTATTTAAAGGAATACGTTTTTTATTTAATCTAATGGTTGACCGATTATTAAACAAAATTCTACAAAAATTGTCTACTATTTTTTCACTTTTAATCCTGTATCCTCACTAAGCATCCTGCTTAGATTTGTGCTCTCGTGGCTGATATTCCTGTGATATTTCGCATAGGCTTCTCTGGGATTCGAACAAGTGATTTCTCGGCCATGACCATATCTACGAGACTAAGAAAAAGGACTACCTCATACTTGATAGTTCTAGAATTCTTCGCTTGTATACGTAATCCCACATGACGTAATTGTCCATAGACCATAATTGTGTGGATTGAGGAGACCTAGCCACTCATTCCCATCCCCTACCCTCATGTTCCTGAAGGACATGCTAAGCAGCTCTCCTGCACGTCTGGTGTAGTGACCTCAAGCACCATCATGAATGGAGCGTGCTCTGCTATGTTTGTATACGCACGTCGTGAGGGAATTATGGCAGGGTTTGGTCAATGAAATAAGGATTACTCCTACCACTAATCCAAAATGATATTTAGGTCTATTAAAATATCTTCAATAACAGAACTGGCACACTTATAAAAGCATGGAAGAAAACATCAAAATTATTGAGTTTCATTCAAAGGATACACTCCCATACTAATAATTTATTTATATTATAAAATAGAATCTATAAAAATGTCAAATGCAATGCAATTAAATAAAAATTCGAATATATTAACAATAAAAAGTTTAAGACATTAATCCTGGCCGTTGATTTGACAAACCACGATCTATAGTCTTTAATTATAAAATATCATTATCATAGTGTCATTTAGAGTTTGTTGACAGGTTTCAATATTACATGTATTGCATTGCACAATTGGTGAAACCTTTGTCAAGAAAATAAAAAATTAAACTTATCATTCTTCTTTTATATATAATTAAAGGGTTATGACTTATTCTTGTACAGTAAGTAAAAGTTCCTTTCGGAACTTGAACACTCTGTTTCTGCAGTACTTTTATTAGTAGGCTATACCCGTATACACAAAACATATTAAAAATAAAGAGTTATTTTCTTGTTTTTAGTATACCGATCGCATGTCAGTATAGTTATTAAGAAATATTATAAACAGAAGTAGTTAAATAACCAGAATGAAACCAACACCCTGTTCTGACCTCTATGCTAGCTCAAACCAGGTTTGAAGGCTTCTTTCAAGGTAACAGCTTTGATTTGGTAAGAATGTGATAGTATAGAGCTAAAGAATAAAAGTGTGAATAAATAACTCAGATAAAGAGCAGAAAATAACATTCCTTTCCTACTAGGGTGTTCTGAAAGTGTCCACGATCCACTGGCATGGTGGAAGTGCAAAGAATAATATATCAAAAGACTGAGCGATGAAGGAAAGAGAGAGAGAGAGAGAGGACTGAACCTCCACTAAACTGTTTTAAATTATCTAGTATCATGTATCATGAGGACTTACTGTTAATTAACTAGCCTAGTGTGAGAACAATCAAATTCACATACTTATACATCACATGTTATTGTTAAGTTAAGTTCACATATTCTAAAGTCGTTTTCTAAAAATCTTAAATTTTTAACCATTTCAATTTATTATTAAATTTATATTAAACTATATATTAACTGCTATAGCTAATTCCTAAAGGCCGCAACCTAATCCCCAAAAGAGCACTTCCTGTAATGAATTACCCAACTTGTACATTAATCTGTGGGAAAGTATTAAACTAGTAAGGCATATGTTGTGACCTCATTTATTATATGAACACTAAATGTATCTAATGGATTATATTAAATCAAATAACGTCAAATTGTTAAACTACCGTAAAAACTGTATAACATATAGGTAGCACACACTGATGTAATGTTGGTAAAACATAAACAGTGGCGTGATATCAAGTTTGACAACGCGAAACACACTTCAAGAGTTTTAAAGTTCATGAACATCTCAAAATCAAAGGTTCATATTAGTATATGACTCAAACATCTCAATTACATTCATGGTAGATCAATTCGCTTCTTACAAATTTAGTTTTATGAAACAAATATTTTTACCCGCATTATTTCAGCTGACGTTTTTGTAAAATATATAATAAAGATGTAAAAAATATATGTTTCTTATGTCCTGTAAAAAAATGCGCATTTATGCAATTTAAAACCTTTAATACATTATCAAGTCGTTTCAAATCTTCCGGTAGATCCTATATATGTGAACTGAAAATTATAATTTTTTATATATAACATTTAATCGTCAAAAAAAATATATATATATATACATACATATTAAGAACATAATTTTAAGAATATGTTATGCTATAAAGAGTTATGTTTATTTTAAAAATTGTACTGAGGGAAGTGTCGTTGCCCATAGAGAAAGTAACTTTAAGAATTATTGATCGTCATCCGCTCTTGAGAAAGCATGGGATGAGATCCTCTCTCACTTTTTGAAAAGTCTAAAGTGGTATATGGTTATACGGCCTGAATAATCCTTTTCTAAACTATTAAAAGTTTTCTACCGGGATACTGTAATTTATGGATTTAATGGGGCCCAGTATAAAAAGTCCCTATAGTAACGGTCATAGGTCACATAGGTCACGGTTTGGAGACTGCGAAGGGCATTGTATTAGACGACACCTATCAATCCACTAACCACGTAGTTAAGAGCTAAGGAAATCCTGCAACAAAAGGATGATATATTCTTTATATTCATGTTCAACTTATCTAATTACAGTAGTTATTGCGTGGAAAATTGATTCTTGTAACATTTTAAAATACATTTCTCTATTAAATTATTATTAATAAGAAACTGTGATAAAATGTTATTTAAAATGTTCTGTTGACACATTTGCATTTTATTTTACTCATTTAGAAGCTGAAATGTATAAGGTGAAATTTATTTTTTTCAGTAAGCGTTCAACAGACCCTTGGAAAACGTCACAAAGATTTTGCTACTGATCTGGTAGACTGTTGTGGGTCTTCAATACATTATGCTACAATTTCAAAACGTTTCTCTACGCCTAAAGGAGGCCAACACCTGTTCGTGGAGCATCTGAAATAGATCCAGATACTCAAAACGTATTTACTAAAGTTCTTAAGTATTTCATTGTCACATGTCTATCAGGATGCACAACATTAAACCGCATTTCTGCCTCATGCTATTTTTCATTTGAAGCCCCAAAAATAAATACAATTTTTACTTTTCTACTATATTAGTGTTCTTTCTAATCTTCATTGGATCCTTTGTATATTTCATTCCTAATTGATTCAGAACACAAACAAACAAAAAACCGCATTCCACGTAGACAGTAACTTTACAGCAAAACAAATTAAAGTGTCAAGACTTCATTACAGTTTTCATGACCTATTGTTTTGTATGGAAAAGAGATAGCGATCTCTGGCCTGCTCTATTCTTTAAGCGTTTTATGCTCTTCAAAATGAGGGGTCGCCTGAGATAGGTTTATATTAAAAATTTGGTTCAGTTGCCCCCAATATCCTGTATTTTTATGGGACACAAAAGATCTTCAAGATCACAAAATGAAACTTCCTTTCCACATTGGACCACCACTGAAAAGGACATTTCCTTATAAAAACTTTATAACCAAATAGAGGTATGGATCCTGACTTTTACTCTTTCTGTTTATACGGATCTTAAAAGTGGTAACTTTCAATCTCCTCATGTGGACTTAGGACGGTGATATTATTATTATTATACGACGATAACTATTATTTATGTGGCGATGGTCGGTTTTATGGTCCTCAAGCTAATAAAAATATATTATAAAGATTTTATCGTCTTATATGTTAATAGTTTTGATAGCATCTCATTTCGTACCCAATAAAACTAGCGTAAATGCAGCATTCCTATGAAAAATTCATTTCTAAATTTGAAGAAATCCATATACCTAGTATGCTATACACTGAAAATCTGCTATTGGGTTATAGTCTATGATAAATATAAATTTTTAGGTTGAAATTAAGAGAAAAAAATCATTGCTATTACTATCAGCTGACCTCCAACTGAGCCAATTCACTTGTTCAGTAACTTCGATAATTCATCTATCTTTTGTGAAACTACATCCTTGTACCATTAAAGAAGAAAGATTTAAAATCCCAGTGTATAAATGTAATTTATTTCTAGTACTAATATAAATCTGTTTTAAGTTTGAAAATATAAGCCAGACTTATTACTCAAAGAGATAGGATTAACAACCCACTGTTCTCAATCTATTTAAAGATTCCCCACACACGGACACACAGCAGTGTGTGAGACCCGGAGAGCTGAGTATTATGGTAATGTTGTGTGTACAGCTTCTCGTGACTCTGCATACTGATGACCGTGGCTAATAAGAAACTCTAAAGAGCTACATTTTAAAAGTGTTTAATCTTCCCGATAAAATTAAGGACTGGCTATATTTTTAACCGGTGTACAATAAGTAACTTACTGTCTGGGTGTAATAGAAGTTGGAGTATATTTTTAACCTTTATGTCATAAAAATTACCCACTTTAAGTTTTCAAAAGTATATATTGAATTATAATTCTTTGTTTAGTGTTTATTGACAAAGTTAGGTCTGAAAAGATAATATGATTTTAGATATTACTCAATAAAACTGCATCACAAAAGCACTGCACTTTCGTTTTTTTCTTTTCTGCTCTCTTGACTTCCAGAGCTTGTAAACTTGCATTTATGTGGTTAAGAAAGAGTGTAAAGCTAAACGTAGGTAAGTAAATAACTGTTTCATTATTGTATTCAGAGTAGTACTATGGACGTCGCCGAGGAATCATGTACTTCTCCTTATTGGACGAACCAATTTAAATCAACATCACGTGATCCCTTGATTGGTCGGTATAGCGGTACTAGTACGCTGCCCGGGTGCTATTGCTCATGATGTGACCTGGGGCGAGGGTTTATGTTTCTATATCTTCGTCTAGTAGTGTTAGCCTGTCGTTCATATGCATCTTTTTCTTTCTTTCATTTTCGTTAACTCGATTTGTGGTCTAGTTTCGTTTGGCCCAGGACATATTAGTTCTTTTGTACCACGTGCCCCGCCCCCGATGCCAGTGACTGTTGAGAAGTTTTTGCTGTGTCGTCAACCACTCTTCCACCCATGGATACCCCGTCCACCGTATAAGAGCACTCCGGAAGATGCGACGTGTCTAGCTATGCAGCGTATTTGAGAGAAGGAAAGCATCATCGTTGAATAGCACCAATCTTTAAATGTCTTTCCCCTCTCATCTGACTCTTTTCAATTTTTAATTAAAACTTAAATTAAAAGTAAATAAAAAGGGGGGCACGTATTTCATTACCCCCAAACCCGGATCTATTGATTTAAATGTATTATCCCTCCCAGAACCGTTCATGTATATATCCGTACAATGTGTAAATTAAAAAAAAAATAAATCACAAAATCTTATTTCTTTATAATTTTTAAACATAGTTGGCTTGTGTACAGCAACATGTAACTTAGTATATACCCATATGCAACATATAGGTAACAAAATATGATTTTTATTTTATTCTATTAATGATACTAAAAGAAAAGATGGTTTAAAGTATTATTTAAATGTTACTAGTTTAAACATTTTCACAAATATATTTTAAAGTTGTCATAAATTATTAGGTCATCCTAAAACTTTGAGTTGATTATTTACATTAGTATTAAAGTCATGATAATATTTGTTTTATAATAATTGTTTTATGTGTCTGCTCTAAAAATAAATAAATAAATAATAATAATAGATAAAACTATTTTATTAGTTACAGTTCCTAGCAACAATATGGAAGAGGCACATAAAACATAAGCTGTAAGTTAAGCGAGTACTCTAACTAACCGTTCTCCTGGGAGAGTCATCATTACAGGGCTGGTACTAGATATTATCTGTGAGATTACAACTATCACCTGTGGGAAAACCACGTCTTTTGATATGATAGTTAGTCACGAAAGATTCCATAAATAAAAATCATTATCTTTTGATAATTTAGAGCCAAAATACTTTCTTGCAAATAATAAACAGGGTATGCAAATATCATGAAATACTTTAATATTTTGTAACCAATAACAGATATATCTATATCTTTGCACAATGTTACACGGCTATACTAACTACCATTTTTAAACCTCAACGATCACACAACTACAATCAAAGAATTTCCGTGGTAAGTCGTAGAGGACTAGATTACAATGCATACAGATTAAAAGGTCTTTAATATAATTAGAGCGTTATACCTTATTTTTACGTGACTTAAAACTGTGTAGGCTCTTTTATAATCTGTATTGATTAATTTTCAATACCTTGTTTGGTTGCGTTCAGGAAGAGGATTCTTTTCCTAGTGACTTGCTGGGTTTCAGATGAAGACTAACTCGGTGAGTTCTGTTGTTGGATTCCGAAGACACTTTGTAAAGATCGTTGAGGGATTTTATATAAATGTTTTCTAAAATTATTTCTTAAAAATGAAAAATGAAGTACTTTTAAAACTGGTATCATATTATAATTTTATAATATCAGTTACTAAAAAAAAAAACATTGATATAGGGACAGATATTGAGTAAATTAATTTTCTTTTGATTTAGTAAGGCTTATGGTATTAAAGCATTCATATATATATATATATATATATATATATATATATATATATATATATATGTATGTGTGTGTGTGTGTGTGTGTGTGTGTACGTCACAGAGCTTCCTGAAATTTATCTCACATTCTTGTGCGTATTTTGTCATCTTCTAAGACAGATAAGACAACCATATTAGACAATTTTAAATGAAAGTGGTAGTAATGAAATAACTTTATACTCCAAGTCGTGCAAACTATTTTGTTAGCGTAACCACTAGCAACTAACAAACGTTGCACTGCATTGTTTTGTTGTAGAACTACAGTGTAATGCTTTAAAACCCTGAATTTAGGTAATTTCAACACGAAAAGAATGTATACCTGCAAATCTGAGGCTTCATTTACATATTAATTCTAGTGGTTAAATATAAGATTATGAATTTAGGTCTTACGTATACATTTTGATATAATCATGCTATGTGACTCATGCACAATTAAAATTAATCTCGTCATCACGTGATTTTCAAGCTAGTTCTTTTTTAACCCTAACAAAATAGTTTGCATGACTTGGAGTATAAAGTTATTGCACTACTACCACTTTCATTTAAAATGTCTAATATGGTTGTCTTATCTGTCTTAGAAGATGACAAAATACTCACAAGAATGTAAGATAAATTTCAGGAAGCTCTTTGACCTTTAAATTGCTGAAACTGTTTACCTCAGTGCTAAATATACATAAGATAATAATTCATGATATCTTAAAAAAACATTGTGTAAACCACATCCAAGAAGATTTCATAGAAGGTAGTCTAAATATTTTTTAATACATAAACTACCACAAAGCCATTTGAGTATAATTTTTCTGACAATACATAACCTGTGTTACAAAAGTGTGTAACTATAAATACTTTGTTTCAACAGGTAAATGTAGTAGAAACCTCTTACACTCATTCTGATTATATCTCAATTAACCATTGCAGATTGCGCATTGCAGCAGGTTTTGCCTTACAAACAGTTATCTGAGGCGCATACAACCTTAGTACTGTAAGATCGTGTTCATAAGCGAAATAATGCCGAAAGGTGTTTAACAGATAGAATCTTTATTGCGGCAGTACGGAGATATGTTTCGTAAAAGAAAAAACTATTTTAGCTATATTATGAAAAAGTAAGTTCTCCTTACTAAACTTAATTTTTATTGCTATACAAATTGATGCTAAATTAAACAAAAACCAGGTAATTAAATGAAAAGTTCAAGTATGTTGCACTGTTTGGTACCTAAAGAGTGAAGATCAGGACCAAATCTTTCCCCACAATTTATCTCTCCGTTTTATTGATACGTTTATTAAATATTAAAATTCAGTTGACTTAATGTTAAACGTTGGTATTCAGCAGTTTTAGCAAAGTCGTTTGAAGCAGCAAATTTAAGTCAGAGAAAATACACGGTTTTTTAAGAATATACTAAGGATATTTTTGAGTGTATAGATCTAAATTTTAATATAAATTATTTTTCGTAAAATATATTCCAGGTATTTAAATAATTTTACAAAAAGTGAAGAATGTTCAAAATTTTTAAGGATTGATTTTACCCAAAATTATTATGATTGTCAAAATTATTTTGAATAAAATTACAAAATTTTATAACAAATGAACAGATTTCAGTTATTGAGTCTTTTCGCTTGATTCATGGTAGGTACTCGCTTTGGTGCTACCTGTTTGATCAAACTAGACTTGCTTGATGCTTTTACGTCTCTATGGAAGACAACCAACTATATTCTGCAAAATAAATTGCTATTGGTTTGTGTTTTGTTCTTCTTCAAATAGATGAATAATACACACGTAAATTATGTAAATGATATACACTGGTTATTCGAAAATAAAAAGCAGATCGATCTAATGTGTTATTTATACTTAGTTATTGTTTATACTATCATTTGGAATTAGCAAATAGCATCAAAAGCCATTTTTATATTGTTATAAATTCATAATTTGAGAAAAATCTCGTACCCATGTAAAATATAAAATCATATCAAAGTCAAAGGTAATGGCAAGGACGTTTAAAAAAGTGAACACCCTGAATAAATAACGTACGCATTAGGCCAGTTAGCACACAGCAATTACAGTGCAATATTGCCAGTGAGGAATGTTTACAGAAATGGAGTTGTTCGTGGAGGAGTGGTTTTATGAACGCACCTGTCCTAGTGTAAAAACATACACTCTTCATTTAAACTACGTTTGAAAATCTTTTGAGGCCCGCCCAGTGCTCAGTTGTTTAGATTCCTCTATATAACAATGTACTGTTCAGAACATGACAATGAAAGATTTTAATTACCTCAAACAAGGATGAAGGCCTCGATTTACTTTAATTTTCATATAATTTTATAATATTTATGAAAGATAAGCTTGATAACAAAAGGTTTAGTAGAATTTATATAAAAGGTATATAAGAGAGGAAAATAATATGCCGACCACTAAGTAATGATGCATTTTGAGTCTTACAATGAAACATTTCTTCTTAATTTCTTTAAAACATTTTAGTGCGAGTAAAAACGCATTTGCATTAGTAGCTGTTTAAAGTAATTTACATACAAGATAGTAAAAGAATGCATTAACGTTGATCTGTAAAAGTTAAGTTCACATATGAGCAATTATCCTTCATGTTGTAATAGTGTTCCTATGATGATTTGTTTGGTTGTCGCTAAACGGTGTATGATAATAATAATAATCAAATATTAAATGTTGGATTTATCTTAAAAGTACTAATTTAAAGTAACTTCTATGTGTACTCATCGAGCACTATTCACTGACATAAGGTCTGAGTGTACCAGAGAAGATTTTATAAACCTCAGTATCACGCCTTCTTATAATTAATATGAATGGAGTTTTCTGAGACAAGCTTGATCGTAGAATTGTATTACAAGGCTAATTTCTTTCTATAATGTAGAATAATTGATCACTGTTGAAGTTGGATATTCACATGAATCATCTACGACAGAAGTCAGACGAACAAAAGAGGGGTTATTATTGTATATCAGCTTTCGTCTTACTGCACCTTGCCACTCTTATTTATGTTCTTACTCGTTTCAGTTCCAGTTTATGTAGCCAGCAGTTTATTTAAAGAGTGTTTATCACATTAAGAATTCTATACCAAGTGTATAGGCTATCCTTTTCTTTAACCTTAATGAGATAATTAATTACTTACCGTAATTACCGCAGATAGGTGGAGATAAGGGTGTATTGAGACTCAGAATATATAATTAATAAATACCACCACCGCAACATCCACTTTTAATTATATGATAAATTTTAATTATACTTTTCTGCTCGGTTTAAAGCTATTCATAGCAGTACAGACTGTACCAAACATTCAGGTAGCCAAAAAAACCTTACTAACTTTCTGCTTCAATCTCAGTACCTTTAACTGGTCATGATATTAAAGTAACGAACAGAGTAGTAATACATTTTAGCAACGTTATCGTCACGTAATTTTGTTCAACGTTATTCCTGAAAATATTTAGTATTGATGTTTGCTCAATTACATTTTCTTTTTCAGTTATAAAATGAGTTCTGTTTTGCCTCCAATGTAAATTCAAAAATAATATGTCAATAACTTTAATGCTTGTTTCTAACTTCTTTTACTATTAGTTATAGCTTCAATGTGTGTGACATCAGAAATCATTACAGTTTAATGGCAATAATTTAATAAGTTCTGTTCATGTAATAAAAATATACAAGTTCCGAATTCAACATTTCTGAATTCATAATTAATATCACACTCAAAATCACGATACAATTATTTTCTAATGATACTCCGAAACAAGATTTTACAATGCATTTCTTTAAATATAAAATTTATTTACTAATGATGTTAAACCTACGTTCAATATGGCTGTTTTCCACAGTTTTAGTTAAAACTAATTTGAATTTTACATTAATTACATCCTTTAATTAAACCATTTGAAATGAAATATTTGGTACCAAATATAAATGTAAGCAAAGGAAGGATTTTATTTTTATGACTTAGTTTCTTACCACTTTGGCTACCATGATCCTGATCTCGAACTAAAATACTCAATACAGTGTTCAGAAAAGTTTGCAGTAGGTATATCCTAACACTTTCAAATTATACTCGTTAGTGTTTTCCTTGTTTCCCTATACCGGAAGCCTTATACTTTAAAGAGATACTTCTTTTCCGGCAACTGAAGCTTAAGCTTCATTTCCTTCAATTTATTCTTAGAATCCAAAACCCCTCATAGATACATGTCTCTCAACATATATACATGTGGTAGAATGGGCTGAGAAAAAATTTATTTTTTCACTGAAAAATAATAACTTTTAATCATAAGATAATAGTCCCTCCTGACAATAATATTGGAGGCCACAAGCATTAATAGTATAAAATATTCACTACGTGTATTTACTACAGTTAGAAAGCTATAGTATGTGTTTACCATGATGTGAGATATGCAGTATCAAAGACAATCGGGATATGTGGTTAAATTAAATGAATTCCACGCTGTTACCTGCGTTACCTGCTTCATTAATTAAATTACAAAAGCCAAAACATTTCCTTTGTTTTTCCTTATCAAATTTTAAAGAACTTTTTGTAATTTTAGTTCACTTCTAAATATTTCTCTGAACATATTCAGATATATCAACCAAATATATATATATTACTTATAATATTTTTCACCTTACAAAATTTACTATTTTACTTAGATAAACCAACTTTATTCGAAGCTATAATATATAGTTAATAATTTTACTGTTTAAGTTTTATATATTCTATACAAAACAGATTTATTTCTTTGAATTCTGTCTACAAATTAACTAATAATATAATTGAGGTTCAGACGAAACTTGGGGGTTTCAGCCATAGTTAAAAGTACATAAAAATAATATTATCCAGTAAATTTAATTGAACGCGACCCAAATAATTTATAAAATGATACATAATTCGTACTTCTAATAACTAATTGAGATTTTGGAGGGTATGGTCAACATTGTTTAATATTTACAAAGGTTCTAAACTAGCACACAAAATTATTCTGACGTCCGCAAATCAGCAGTATCCTATTTGTCTATTATTTATTTAGTCCATCAGGACATTATTACAAACTGTAAATCATCATAGGTTGTATATTTATTGAACGGGAGCTTCCATTTAATTTGAGCCACTATTAGTATAAATGTGTATTTTTTTCCTTTTGTCAGTAGAATGCACATGCATATCATAGTATTTATATTGTAAACATTGTTTAAAGCATGGAAGGGCAAAGAAGAAAAGATAAAACTATATGGTAATTTAAGATTAATAATCTAATATTACAATATAATTATAAATTTAGCAAAAAAACTAAAAAAATATATTTATGTTGGAGTTTTAATATTAATTGAAAATGACGCCATTTTTGTTGGTAATGGATACAATATCCATTAAAATTTAAACAAACCAATTTTTAATTTTAGAGTACCAATTTTTTGTATAACTCTAAAAGTATTAAAGAATAAATTTGGAATAGTATGTGGTTTTGGACTTAATTAAACTTCATAGATCTGTTTCGACAAACTACAATGCTAAAATGATCCGCACTCACAGTTCCACTATTATGATATTATGTTTCTAAATCACATAGAATATTATTTAAAATACCTAATTTACGTAATGATTTATTGTATGCCATATTCCTAAAATGTTCACTTTGAGAATTTATCGTAGTTTTACGATTACAGGTACAGAAAACAAAATAAAAATTATATTGCATGAACAATCTATGATACTATCGATGTTCATGATATAAACACGAAAGGGCTAACATAAGCATTCAGATAGTAAAGCTGATAATAAACTATCTTTAATTTATCTACATAAAATAATAAAGGAATGGATAGCTCATCTGACAGCAATGCGCTACGCAGTTCCAAGTGGTCATAGACGACATCGCCACTAAGAGTTTAATAACGGTAAGTAACATTTTATTTCTATCTTTTAAAAGTAAATACAATGCTTTAGAAGTCGCTTAGATTGTTATTGTAAAAAGTATAGTATTTTATATCGTGGTACTGATTTTATATGTGACAGCGACAATTAAATTTTGCATGCATTATAAACAGGAGCCATTTTATCACCAATAGAGACACTACCCACAGGTGATTCACTTGAGGAATATTATAACTTAGAGAATAGGCGTGCAGTAGAGTGTCTAGTTGAGCGAACAATGCTAAAATAGTTCTTTTATATCAACACATACGTCTTTTTTCATAAATAAATTAAAAACCTAAATTATAAGCAACCATCACTCACGCGTCTCACGTTTGGCTCAAGAGTAATTTTAATATTGAGGCTATTCTCTTCCATCCCCTATATTCTGTAGATAATGTTACCAATTAAAATGATTTATTGCTACCATATATAAATTACTATAAATGTGACTGCTTTTAGAAGACATTGAGCTCGTTAAGCCAAACAAAACTCATGCAGCTAACTGTTATTACTATCTTATTTTACAGACCGTTGATTTATGAGAGGTTTTCTTGAAACAACGAACTAAGATAAGAGTTTCAAGGCTTTCATATACGATCTGACTGAAACTCTGGTAATTGGTAACTTGTAACATTTCCGTACAGTGACAAGTCACCACCGAGTTGTCGGATACGCCTCAAACGCAGTCAACTTCCGGGGCTTGATTACCGGAAGTTAATTCGATCACACTTGGACATGCCATTTCCTGCGTCTACGATTTCATGATTTTACTTGTAGTATAAATATAATTAATTAAGCTGGACTGATTCGACTATTTTCATTTCAATAACCAAACACGTTTAGAATGATGGCAAACTACAATAATTTTTCTGAGCATAGGTGGAAACAGTAGATGTAAGGCGTCTTGCGAAACAGAAGTAAGTTGATTGAAAAAGGTTCCATGACTATATTAAAAATAAAACATGCCAGGACAGAAAGCCCATGATGATTGGAGATGGAATCAAGAACCAAACGTATATTCGAGTAAACCATTGAAAGGCAGCAAGTTTATTTTAAACTAATTAACGAACTAAAGTTTCATACCTAACGGTAGAACTTTACGGAAATACATCATACGAGTCTAAGATCCAGCTGGAGCAGCATAGGGATCCAATATAAAACCTTTACGCACATCTGCTTTGTTCCTACTATTCATATTTTCCACAGAGAAGGACTGCCAGTCAGTTCAGTTGATGATAAAGTAAGTTATCTTATATTGTTTTAAATATCACTTTCAACACATTAAATAAAAACAAATTTAACAAATGTTTTAGACTCTATGATTTGTAATAATACCAGTATTTTGAGACATATCACAGCTTAAAATTCACATATTTCAACTTTTCAAGTAAAAATAATTAAATTAATTTCTTTTTAATATCATAAATTAAATTTATTAATAATAGTATATCTTTATTAGGTTAATTTCAGTTTAAATTCGTACACTATATATAAATCTGTTATTTGAGGAAACAAAGTTTTTAATATTAAACAAATCTAATACTTTTAGAGGAAAAAAATGTTTTAACGATAATACCCCAAAATTTAATTAATACCAAAGTTATAGCTAACTAAAATATGAAACAAATAAACACTCTTCTTTCCTTCCGGATCTTGGGTGGTAAGATTAATAGCATCAATAAGTGGAGAGAACGCTAACTTTGCCAGCCAATAAGAGTCACCTGAGTTTATGGCAAGGTTTATTGAGCATACTTATTGGCACCGTTAAAACTTTACAGCCTAAAATAGCTTACTTATGATACATTTTTCAGTTGATTGACAGATCTTTTGTAGTGATGTTTAAGCCAAAGTATAAAGCAAGAAAACACGTACTCACAGTGCGAGTAAATCAGTCACATCTTAAATCAGTGTAAAACTTTCAAGCGCAATAAAACCTATTACATGATTGAAAACAATTCATAGCGTACAGTAAATACTGTTGGTTTTATGTTAACGATGCTTTTATATATTTAATAAAAATGAAATGCAATAATGGAAGTAGTAATAAAACATAAATAAGCAAATACATATCAATCGCATAGTTGTATTTGCTTTTCGTGTTGACCATTCTATCTGTCAACATTTCTCAAATGATATAAAACTAGTAGTACAATCTTAAATGATTGCCTTTTGCGATTCTAAATGTTATTTGTTAAAATGATTGGGAATGAAAACTACATAATTATTTAATTACCCTTGAATGTTGTACATTTACATAGTTACCTAATAAAGGGGAACTTTTATTTCCTTTTCTTCCACATCGATAATGCTTTTTGTTAATAAAATAACTAAACAACCTACACTTTTTTGGGGTGAGATGATGGCTTTAAAAATAGAATGTACATAATATTATTGAAATTAAAAAAAATTTGCTAAAAAAATCTTTGTATAATTGATTTATAATAGTGTGTTCCATACAAATGTATAATATAAGCCTAATTCAATATTGTGATCTTGTTTTTAAACATCCATATACATTGAGAAAGGTGGAATAATGCCTTTGTTATAATATCAAGTATAACTTACATTCCGTACAGTAAAACCATTGTGTTACTTGCATCTGAGAAACTCTATGGATGTCGATGAAGCACATCACAAACCACGTGTTTGACGATTTTTCGTAAAAAGTGATCAATAGTGTTCTTTAATTTTAATATCTACGGC
Source organism: Homalodisca vitripennis (assembly GCF_021130785.1). Taxonomy (NCBI): domain Eukaryota; kingdom Metazoa; phylum Arthropoda; class Insecta; order Hemiptera; family Cicadellidae; genus Homalodisca; species Homalodisca vitripennis. The sequence continues at coordinate 47,870,646 of NC_060213.1, forward strand.
TAGCCCAAAAATGAGTGCGTACCCTCCTCTCCCATTTTTAACTTGTAGAAGTAGTTTAGAACAGTAAGTTAAAGTATCTTCTTTATCCTCCTTCCATGACTGAGATAAAGAGCCCGTTATCCATTCTTATTGGACGTGTAAAAATGCAACGCTAACCACTGCCCACACCTATCCTGAAAATCCTACCATTCCGGAAATTAGCGTAAAAGGTAAGTATAAGTGTAATCAAGAGATTCCTTAGATCTCCTAATTGATAAATAGGAAATTTTGGTATGTAACTATCTTAGTCCTTTAATTAACTCGTTAACAGATCTAAACTATGATTAAACTGTTATTCACAACGTTGATATTGCAAAGAAAATCCCATTTTTCTTGACATTTTTCATCAAGATTGTACTGGTCATATTATAAGCTTTACCTAGGAATATATATATATATATATATATATATATATATATATATATATATATATATATATATATATATATATATTATATATATATATATATATTATATATATATATATATTATATATATATATATATATATATATATAATGTTTATTGAAATTAAATAAGGCAATTGCCATTTATACAATTTAATGTAAATAAAAGTCGTTTGACAGGTATTTGGTCTTCCGATCGTTTGTTAGTTTGCTTATTTAAACGCATATGTGACAGATACGGCCAAATACAAAATAATTCATTCGGAAAAAAGTGAGCGCTCTGTGGTGTAATGGTAGCACATTCACCCGGCAAGTGAGAGATCCGGGTTCGACTCCCGGCGGAGCAAGTACTTGTTGCGATTCAATGTTTATTGAAATTAAATAAGGCGATTGCCATTTATACAATTTAATATATATATATATATATATATATATATATATATATATATATATATATATATATGTGTGTGTGTGTGTGTGTGTGTGTGTGTGTGTGTGTGTGTGTGTGTGTGTGTGTGTGTGTGTGTGTGTGTGTGTGTGTGTGTGTGTGTGTGTGTGTGTTTATTTATTTAACTGATATTTAACTGTAAATTAGCATAATTACTTGTAATGGTAAGAATTTTCATCACACTTAAAAAATTAAATACATTTATAATACTTTACGGTTATTTAGTACATACATACAAATATAGATGTTTAAGCCCCTTGTTACTACCACAAGGGCATTATTAACAAGTAATAATAATAGTAATAAGTAGGAAATAAGTAGAGTCTAATATATATCCTTAATACTATGAATTTCCTTCTAATTAACACATCTTTCCTTACTATGGTAACTAAAAACTACTTATCTCACCCCAACGCCCATTGCGCTTATATTCATTGCCTTATTGCCTTTTGTAATACACTGGGATATCTTAACTGTCATATTTAACTGATATTTTGTTTACACATGCTTCTTTATCGTTCTCGTCCTTATTCATCCATTCTCTGTACTCATGGTCCTTCTTGTATTCTTCTATTATTGTTTTTAATCGTTAATTCAAAAAATAAATCTATTAAAGAAGTAAATTAAACTGGCCATAATGTAAACTTATGGCCTTTAATTAATTTTTACAAACATTTGCTTTATCCAGATGTAGTACCATATCCACGTGGATCCACGTGCAACTCTGACCAAATTGCGTTTAAATCAACGCGTAACTAATAGCACATACAAAGTATTATACATTTTATTAATAAAATTAAAGACCTATGTAACCTATCCTAGTTGTCTTTCGATAGCAGTATGTTTCTTAGAGCAGTGTATGTATATGTATTTTCTTGATCGGAAAAAGGAAAATCAACTAGGAAACAAAAATACTTAGGCCGAGGTAAAATAAATGACCATAATAATAATAATATTCTTTATTGCGTCAAAAATTATTATATTGCATGCATGCGTCAAGTACATTCATAATAATATACAATTCCATTGCAGTTATTGCTATTTAGTTGTATAACAGAACTGGGGTTTTAATTTTATTCTTGTTTTCAATAGTATACCAATTACATGGTATACTTTAAATAAAAATAAAAATTTAATAAATAAAATTTTATTTTAGAATTGTAAATGGATAGGGAATAAAAAAGTAAATTTATATTGTAATCCAGCGGCAGGCACAACGCGCTTGGAATCTGGTCTAGACCTGACTTGATGGCAGGGAATGCTAAACAATAGTCTACAGTGGACTCAATCTTTTGTTAGGCGGCGAACCTGCGTTGAGAGTGATTCAAACAGGCCTGCCGGAACAGGAGCGTAGTCGGTGCAGGCCAAGAAAACACGCTCTGCTTCCATTCCGAGTTGAGAAGCGATAGAGTAAAGTCTTTAGTGCGAGTTTAAAAGTAGTGTCGGGCGTAGGATCCGTTGGTATAGATTATTTTAATACCAAACTCCAAGACCTTCACGACCAAAGAGCTAAGTACTTTTGACTGAATTATTAAATTTTTCTAAATTTGAAATTTGAAAATTTAAGAAGTGAATTAATTTGAAATTGGAATTGAAATTTGAAATTAACGATCAAATTCTGTTGAGTGTGGACTAATATATATCTAAATTGTAAAGGAGTTATTTATTTAAAGTCAAACGTAAAAATTTAATTGAAATTATAGGGATTCTAGTTAAAATTAAGAGCTGCAGGTGCTGCACCATATCCTGTAGGAACTTGTGAAAAATTCCTGTTGAGAACTGTTTAGATTTGTTTGAGAATTTTATTTTTAAGAAGTTTATAAAATTTTATTTTATTAGTTTTGAGAAGAAGCCTATTTATTTTATTTCATACAAATTTATTCAAGATTATTATTTTATTTTATATTTTATACACACGTATTTGGAGGACAGTGAGTCCATGTTAAATCGAAAGTGCCTTGCCTAAGGAAGTAGTAATTTTAAACTATTGTGCAAAACATTACATTGGTGGAATACAAGGTTAATAATTGAAATTTGGATTGATTTAATAAACCTGAATATTTCTAAAAAGGTGCAGTTTTAATTTCCACCAGTATCTACTTAAATCTTATGAGTTCGAGAATATTTAAGGTCATCATAATAAAAACGAAAAATTTTGTATATTAACATTTAGTATACAAATAAGTGCGCCACTCTGCTTTATTCTGGTGAACCTTAATAAAATTGAACTTAGTGGTTGTTCATTAATAAGTGGCTTGGATACTGGAAATTTATAAAGTGTTTAATATTAAACTTTTAAAATGGCACTTAAGGTGGACTTGTTAACCAAGGAGGAATTGGACTATGAAATTAGGTTAAGAGGTGTGGAAGTGTCTCCTAGTCTTAAAGTGATAGATTTAAGGAAAAAGTTACGTCAGTTAATAAGTCTTGATGTAAATAGTAATTATTTGAACCTGAGTGGAAAGGTCGCTTTCAAGGAGGAATGGGATAAAATTAAGTTAGAAACCCAAGTATTAGGAAGTAGACTGGAGGAATCCATTGAACAGGGACTAACATTGGACATAGTTAGGTGTGAAACAAAAATAAATCATTGGCAGCGCCGACTAACTAACTTAAGTAAATTGTTTAAAATCGAAGAAAAGGATATAGCTAAACATGTTGAAAACCGGAATAGTATATTAAGTGAATTGTTGTTAAAAATAAAAAACCTAAAAATTGACAAGGAAACATCTGATAACTTGGTGCGTAAGTTATCTGATTCCAATCTGGAAATAGAAGGTGAGCTGGAAGAGGCTAGTAAACCGGAAGTGAAAGATAAGTCTGGTCTAAATATGAGAGATGAGGTGTTTGTTTCGGGACGGCCACATTTAAGTTATAATAAACTACCGAACCCCATTGAGCGTTATTTGAAAGAGTTAAAAATCTGCGATGGATTAAATGTTCAAGAATTATTAGAATTCTTTAAAATAATCTTGAAACTTAAAAAGGAAACTAGATGTACGGAAGAGGATATTATGGAGATTGCGATTTCACATAGTCAGGGAGCTCTTTTGTCGAAACTATTAGAAATAAAACAGGACAATGTCACGGTCAAATTAATGCTTGAAATATTATTGAATTATTTCGTGCCATATCATTAGCGTGAACTTTTGAAATTTGAAAATGTGCACCGTCCCCAAAGATATAATGAAAGCTTATCCAACTACATTATAGACATTAAGGAATCAGTAGAAGTACTTTGTTGTAATATAAATGAAAGGGATGTTGTGGAATTAATTAAGGTGGGAATTAATCCTGAAACCAGAAATAAACCAGTGTTTATGGGAAATCCGAGCACATATTCCGAACTGGATGAGATGTGTATAAGGGCGAATAATGTAGGTTATGCTGACAACGTGAGGAAAACAGGGAATAATTTGAATGTGAATAGGAAGTATAATGTACCGGTTAACAGCATCAGGGCGAGGCAAGAAACAATAACTTGTTATAAATGTAATAGACCTGGTCATTATGCTTATCAGTGCCGGGAGGTAAACAGGAAACCTATTGTAAACCACACTCCAGCTATAAATCCCGAAAATGTAGGTCGTAATGTACAGGAGTCAAAAAACTAGTTAGTAGGGAAAGTTCGAACAATGAGTTAAGGAAGGGCGAACTTTCCCGGTTACCTAAAATTGTGTCCAACAAAAATTCACATGAATTATCTGCTAAATTAAATCATACTTGGCAAAAGAAAAATTCGGAAAATATCAGTTCATTGCCCAGCTTAGAAATAGATTTTGGCAAGAATATATCATTAAATGTATTATTAGATACTGGTAGTAGTATAAATATAATAAGTGATAGACTGTATAAACTATTATTAGAGAATAAGATTGTAAAGTGTTACCAGTTATCTAACCTGACATGTATGAGTGCTGAAAATAAAAAAATGTCCGTAATCGGCAGTGTAAATATAAAAATAAAAATAGATATGTTCACCTGGAAAGTGGAATTTGTTATAGTGAAGGACTTAGCTCAAAAGGCAATTTTAGGAGCGAACTTTATAAAACATTCTGGTTTGTTAATAGACTTGAAAAATAATTGTTGTCGATTTGACTTTAATATAGAAAAGTGTATAAAATTTGTGCAAAATATTACAGTAGCGTGTATGAACACCAATCACACTTATAAAATAGGATGCGAAGAGGCCAGTAATGAAATAATAAAAAATTATAAAGGAATTTCCAACGGTATTTACCGACAAAATTGGTAAAACTCTAGATTATGAGTATAAATTAAAAGTTAAAGATCATGAACCCGTAAAACTTAGACCATATCCATTGAATCCACCTAAACAATTAAAAATAAAAAAAATTATTGACGAATTATTGGAACAGGACATTATTCAACCAAGTGTGAGTCAGTACTCGAGTCCAGCCTTTTTAGTAGGTAAGGAAGATGGAAAATCGGAAAGATTAGTAGTTAATTACAAGGAGTTAAACAAGAAGTTGGAAGGAGTGAGTTATTCTATAGGCGACATGCACGAACTATATTACCATTTGAAGGGAAACAATTATTACTCAGTAATAGACTTAACTAAAAGTTTTTATCAAATAAGTTTAGCGAAGGAAAGCCAGGAGTTAACTACGTTCTCGGTATCTTTCGGAAGTTACAGCTTTAAACGAATTCCTTTTGGATTATTAATTGGAAGTGGGGTATTGTCGTCATATATAAATAAAATATTAGGAGAATTGAGATTTACTTGCACTCTCGCCTTTTTGGACGATATTATTGTGTATTCGAAGACATTGGAGGAACATTATATGCATTTGAAACAAGTGTTAGAGTGTTTAAAGAAAAATAATCTTACTGTGAATCCGGAGAAAGTAAAATTTTGTTATAATGAAATTAAATTTCTGGGACATTTGGTTTCCAAAGAAACTATAAGAATGGACCCTGACCGTACACGGACGTTATTAGAATCTCCGAGGCCCCGGGACAAGAAAGGTATTGCGAGGTTCATAGGGATGACTAGTTATTTCTCTAAATTTATTCCAAATTATGCGGAAATAGCTCATCCACTCAATGAAATGAGGAAGAAGTCGTCCAAATTTGTGTGGGACCAAAAATGTCAGGAATCGTTCGATAAACTGAAACGAGCGGTTACCCGTCCCCCCGTGTTAGCCATCCCTGACTTCAACAAGGAGTTCACAGTCCAATGCGACGCGAGTGATAAGGCCCTCGGTTCCTGTTTATTACAGGAAGCGGACAATGGACATTTAAAACCGGTGGCCTATTATTCGAGAAAATTTAACGAAAGTGAGGTGAAACTTACTACCTATCAAAAGGAAGCTTTGGCAGTTGTCTGTTCAATAAATAAATTCCGTAATTTCCTAGAAATGAGACCATTCAACTTAGTGACCGACAACTCAGCATTGGCTTGGGTATTGTCCCACTTTCGTAAGTTAGGAAAATTAGGGCGCTGGGTGGAGGTTATATTGTCTCTACCATTTAAAATTACGCATGTTAAAGGTAATCAGAACCCAGTAGCGGACTATTTATCTAGATTATTTCAAGATAGTGAAGTTGACCACAATGTGTTACATGAACTAGAAAAATTAGTGAATAAGGACAAGATGAATGATAACTCTATAAAAATGAACAATGAAACTGTAAATAATAAGGACTTAGTAATAAGAGAGGAAACAGTGTCTATAAATAGTATAAGTACGATGCCTTTTAGCTTTATGGACTTAAAAACGCATCAGAAGCAGGATGTAAATATAACTAAAATTATGGAGGGTGTATTGAACTATACCAATAGTGATGTTTACAGTGTGGAAAAAGGGGTGTTATTTTATGTGAACAATAAAAACAATTCTAAAAGGATCTATTTACCTGAGCACTTATTCAAGGTCGTATACGAGTATTATCACAACTCATTGTCTGGCTGTCACTTCGGCATTTTAAAAACACAACAGAAAATAAATGAAAGGTTTTATCACCCTAAACTAAATGATTATGTGAAAAATAATGTAAAATGTTGTGAAGTGTGTTTGAAAGCAAAAAGTAGCAACTGGAGGGACCAAGGACCTTTGAACAGCAATCTGAGCAGTCGTCCAATGCAGAAGTTATATACGGATATTTATGGGCCATTACCTGCGTCTTCCAATCGAATGCAATACATCCTGATAGCTGTAGATGACTTCACCAAATATAATTGGATAATGCCACTCAGGAAATGCACCTCAGGTAATGTAATTAATGCATTAGAAAATAATATTTTCAAAAATTTTTCTTTGCCTGAAGAATTCGTGACGGATAATGGAACATATTTTGTCAGCGAGGAGTTCAAAAATTATTTGTTTAATTTGGGCATAAAACAAAGGACCATTATACCTTATACTCCTCAAGGAAATAAAAGTGAAAGGCAAATTCGAAATTTAAATCAAATTCTGACAGCTTATTATCATGACTGTAAAAAGAATTGGGACAAGGATTTGTACCATGTGCAAATGGCCCTAAATACTTGTCACAATGAAAGCATAAAGTCGTCTGCATTTGAATTGATGTTCAGTTTCAAAGCAAATGATGGTTTGTCACTAAAATGGCAAATTAAAGATATTTGTGATGAAAAATGGAGCAAAGATAAGAATGCAAAGATGGTTGAAGCTATTCAAAATTTAAAAAGACAAAATGAGCTGAATTCGAGAAGAAACCGATACAACCGAAATCACAGGCAATTAAAAATGTATGATGTAGTCTATTGTAGAATTACAAATCAGCGATATAAGCTAGATCTGAAATATGAAGGACCATTCAGAATAATTTCAATTATTAGCTCCAACTCTTATGTGGTTCAAAATTTAAAAGAATTGAATGAATTCCGTAGAATACACTTGCAGGATATGAAACCCACTGGGGAAAGAAGAATGCATATTTAAATATAACAAAAACAATATAATTACCGAGGGGTAAATAATTTGAATTACAAAGTAAAAAAAAAGAACTGATTAAAAATTATGACGAATTAAATTAGTTGTAAGAATGAAGAAAAACTATATTGGATGTACGCTGTATGTATGTATGTTTGATTTGAGAAATTTCAGTGACAAGGAAGATTAAATTAAAATATATTGAACAATTGAGGAAATTCTACAGCCCTGTTAAATTGTAAATATTAACTTGAATTGTAATGTTTTAAAAATGTATTTTAAACTTGAAGAAACCTCAAGAGGAATAAAAAAGTTTATGATTTAGATAAAAGGGCACAGGTGAAGTAAACAGTTGCGATAACTACATGGTTTGGGAGAGGAGGAGTGTATTAAAACAATTCAGTATTTATTTTCTGAATAATGCACAAATCCGAAACTCATGGTCCGTAATTAATGTTATTAACATGTGTTATTTATATTTGTATGTAAATTAATAACTAACACGAATGTTGGAATATTAATTTAAACTTGTTAGTTAGATAAAATTTATGCCAAGGAAGAGGGGAACAGAAGAAAAAAGACTGTTATTTCTATGATAAACAACGGTATAGATAAAAATAATAAAATAAGAACTGACACCCCCGTCTGGGGATATGTTTTAATTCTATATGAAGCTGCGACAACCAGTGAATGGGCGAGCCAACACACACAGCCGTGCAGGGCAAAGATTCCAAGGACGACCCAACTAATTACGGACCGGACCTGCAATAAACATCCCACAACAACAACCACCGACTACCTCGTTCTACCCATTGTGAAGGATTATCTGGATGGACTATCTTTATGGTAGGACTTAGAATTGTAAAAAGGTAGGTGGCAATTGGACTCTTAATATTTGCCATAGTTTAGGTCAAGGTTTCTATTGGGGAATTTTTGTTAAGTTTTCAAAAAACAATCTGATAATGTATGGACTCTTTTAAAAAGAATTTATAATAATTAACGCTTGGTTAAAATAACTTGACAACTAGTATGCTGCCACTTCTTACAACTATTTATCAAAAATAAATTAAAACAAATATTATAAATAAAAAAAAAAAAAAGGTTTTGTAGATTTGATGATGCATGTTAAGGCTAGGTGGAAATACAATTTCTAAAGGATGTGAGATAAATTTCTTAGATTTAAGTATTAAACTTGGCAGATACCAAGCGCTTTAAGGGGGGGTGTGTATACCAATTACATGGTATACTTTAAATAAAAATAAAAATTTAATAAATAAAACTTTATTTTAGAATTGTAAATGGATAGGGAATAAAAAAGTAAATTTATATTGTAATCCAGCGGCAGGCACAACGCGCTTGGAATCTGGTCTAGACCTGACGTGATGGCAGGGAATGCTAAACAATAGTCTACAGTGGACTCAATCTTTTGTTAGGCGGCGAACCTGCGTTGAGAGTGATTCAAACAGGCCTGCCGGAACAGGAGCGTAGTCGGTGCAGGCCAAGAAAACACGCTCTGCTTCCATTCCGAGTTGAGAAGCGATAGAGTATAGTCTTTAGTGCGAGTTTAAAAGTAGTGTCGGGCGTAGGATCCGTTGGTATAGATTATTTTAATACCAAACTCCAAGACCTTCACGACCAAAGAGCTAAGTACTTTTGACTGAATTATTAAATTTTTCTAAATTTGAAATTTGAAAATTTAAGAAGTGAATTAATTTGAAATTGGAATTGAAATTTGAAATTAACGATCAAATTCTGTTGAGTGTGGACTAATATATATCTAAATTGTAAAGGAGTTATTTATTTAAAGTCAAACGTAAAAATTTAATTGAAATTATAGGGATTCTAGTTAAAATTAAGAGCTGCAGGTGCTGCACCATATCTTGTAGGAACTTGTGAAAAATTCCTGTTGAGAACTGTTTAGATTTGTTTGAGAATTTTATTTTAAAGAAGTTTATAAAATTTTATTTTATTAGTTTTGAGAAGAAGCCTATTTATTTTATTTCATACAAATTTATTCAAGATTATTATTTTATTTTATATTTTATACACACGTATTTGGAGGACAGTGAGTCCATGTTAAATCGAAAGTGCCTTGCCTAAGGAAGTAGTAATTTTAAACTATTGTGCAAAACATTACATTGGTGGAATACAAGGTTAATAATTGAAATTTGGATTGATTTAATAAACCTGAATATTTCTAAAAAGGTGCAGTTTTAATTTCCACCAGTATCTACTTAAATCTTATGAGTTCCAGAATATTTAAGGTCATCATAATAAAAACAAAAAATTTTGTATATTAACATTTAGTATAAATAGTTTTCAATAATTTTCATCCCAGCAACTCAACATGAACTCTTCAACGGAGTAAAAGGCCTTTGACGCCAGGAGATGTTTTAAAAGCGATTTGAATAGTTTAGAATCAATAAGATTTTTTATTCCCTCAGGTAGCTTGTTTATCAGTTTCACACCAACTTGGGACGGCAAGTGTTCAAATGCACTCGTTCTATGTTGTACAATCCGAAAGTTGTCCCTGCCTCTTGTCTCGTATTGGTGGACGTCACTGCCTTGGACCAACTCGCATTTGAGTCGACAGTATAGAACGACGTCAAGAATACAGAGACAGGGTAAAGTTAACAGTCCAAGCTCTCTGAAAGCACCATAAATAATGAATCATGATATAAATGACTATTTGTAATATATTTTATAGTGTTTTTCGACAAAAAATGCTCCTTATGCTCAAACCGTGATATCAGAGTCCCGAAACGCTTTATAAAACAATATAACCAATAACTGAAATAAGTACCTGACCGTATGCCTAATTACGTTTAAAAAAATTTCATACTGGACCTTTATATTACACAATAAATGCTTTTACTAAGTAGACTACTGCCGTCCTGGTTATTGCTGGAGTCATCCCCGTCAGGCTTATGGCAGGAGAGAGGAAGGCAATTTATCAGCGGCAAGGCGAAATTGGCAAAGACACTGCAAGGACTGAGGAGCGCTCTCGTACGTACCAGCAATGGCAAAACAGCTGGCAACAAGACACCCGTGGACGTTGGACTGCCAGATTTATCAAACAAGTCCAACCGTGGGTAGTACGGCGGCATGGCGAGGTGGATTACTACATCACAATGTTTTTGAGTGGTCACGGCTACTTCCGGTCGTACCTACACCGAATGGGCAAGGCCTTTTCGCCGGATTGCATTTATTGCTCAGGCGTTCACGGCGACGCGGAACACACTTTCTTCCGCTGCCCGCGTTGGGTAAGGCCCCGCCTTGAAGTGACTCAAACTTTCGGTATGATTTCGGTGGACACGGTCTGTGACCGGATGTTGGAGGGCGAGGACTACTGGTGCTGCTGGTCCAGCTTTGCACAGGGTATACTCCGCGCCAAAAAGAGTGATCTGGACCGGAATGCGGGACAGATCCAAGATCCGAACGGCTAGGAAGGTGCGAGCCTTCTGGGCATAAGTCAAAATTAGGCCTAGCCTAAAGTTTTAAAGCGATAAGTTGTTTCCAAGCTAGAATCCTACGATTAGAGAAGGTTTTTAGTGGGTATTCTACGTAAGTAGGAGTCCCACACTACAGGCTAGCCACCTGTGTGCGCAAAGCATTTTCCTGCCTGTCAAAAAAAACTAAGTAGGCTACAGACTTATATTTTAAAAATTGCGTGCAAAGCTGAGGGTAACAGCTAGTATTAGATAAAGCCGTAAGACCGGCTACATAAGACTGAAAACTATGAATGTCTATGAAATGATGTTTGTATGATCCTTAAAAGGGGGGGGGGAGTAAATTTTAATTTGTCATTATTTTAATATAGTTAAAGAAAAAAAATTATTTTTATAAATTTATAAATTTTAACCCTATCCGTGTTATGAAATCAAAAAATATTTTGTAGAAAAATAAATGGGTAGGGTACGATAAGCGGACCCGGTTTTTTTATATCGAAGAATGTAATCATCGATACTTTATTCGCATCCCAAAATCCTAGACTATCAATCGATATAAAAGTATCTATAGTCCTCAATAAGAATCATAAGTTTTAAATTTAAATATGAATTTTAATATTTACAGTAATGGAAAAAATTATTATAACCAAAATTATGAAAACTGAAGACGACCATATTTGCTTCTCTCACAGTTACAGTTGTTTCTTTCCTACAAATTTCACATAATGGTCTTTTCAGTATAAGTCCAAAATTTTGAAGCCACTAAAACTTGTCATCATCTTTCAAAGCAATGTCGTGTATTTTTCTAAAATAGACTGCCATTTTTAAAAATAAATGTTACTTATATGTAAAATTGAAATATTACCGTACGTGTATTATTTGAAAGTGTTTACAGCTGTTGATATAGCTTTTTGAAGTTAATTGTGCAAAATAATTAATCAGTATAGATTGATTGTATCGATGGTTGTGATTAAGTAATATCGTTTGCCAATTTCGATGTTAAAAACAGGGTCCGCTTATCGTAGCCTACACAAATAAATAGCTATTTTATCACAGCATATAAAACAACTGGTTTAACAAGCAAATACCGTGAATCATCGTTGAAACTTTAGAAAATGTTATATTTGAATTTGAATCTGAAAGTAACTATTTTTATTATCTTCTAAACACATTTCAGGGTCTTTTAAAAACCTATAAAAATATAAATATATGTTTTTACTGGTATAAATGTCGGTTCTTAAATAGTTTTGATAAATGTGTAACACTGCAATAGTAATATATAGTTTTAAGTGTTCTGAACGGATATTTGCATTCACAACAGCCCATGCTCTCTCTTATACCTTAATTAATTAACTAATATAGTGATATAGTGACGGCATGCGATTAATTTTGGTTAACCTCACCTCCTGATCTGGAGCACAGTTCCGACATCATTATGCAATTTTACAACCACTACTACGAAATAGTTTAATCCGGATTATATTTTAACTACGTTGGCTTCCTCAATATATTAAATAATAATATATATATAATATATATATATATATTATATATTATATATATAATATATAATATATACAGAAAGCGAACTGAGCTGAAACTTTGTGCAAGACTTTTATTTTACATAGGCTAAGCTTGAGATCGGCGATGGTCCATGTGTCCCCTTACTCTATCCTTAGTACTCCTCTTACGAGATACGTGGTATGCCGTACTCACAGGTAGTAACAAATTAGTAACGAAAAAATATAACTAAAAATCTCTGTAATATATGTATGTTTTACAAAACCTACACATAAAAAAATCTATTGCAGAGTTTTATACCAGAAATATCATAAACAACACAAAACGATGATAGGTTAACTCTTATATTGTGAGTTTGTGTTTATTGAGAAAATATCGAATTTTTAATATATTATTCAGTAACACACGTTATACTAAACCACATGAAAACATATTTAAATTTTGTACAAATGCTGTCAGTTATGTCGTTAAGAATATGTTCTAATATAAGAAATTTAACAAGAATTACAAGTTGCAAGTAAAGTCTAACTTCATGACCCAAGTTCACAGTCACATTATTTTTGGTGTGATTTATATCATCCTTTAAGTACCTAAGGATGAAAACTGCTGTAAATCAAGTGCAATATTTCAATAATACAGTTACGAAAATCTAAATTTTTTATAATTGTATTGAGATTTAAAAAAAAAGTTTGTTATTTTGAAGTATTAAACACAAAATGTTAATTTCAGTAATCTAAGAACATTTTTCGATACACAACGAATTACAATGCTGTTTATCGTTTGTATTTGATTTAAATATTTTAAAGAGTGTAGTATATATAAAAAGCGCTTCCTCCATTTTACAAGCCTCATATGTGATATACAGTTCTAAATCAACTGTATATAAATTAGGAGTAGAACTATCCATTCTAACTAGTAACAGGAGTGAAAAAATTTTAAACAGAGTAAGAAAGAAATCCAATGATATCCACTTTTATATATTTCATCAAATAAAACAAATCGATATTTTAATATAGTTTCTTTTAAGAAATAGACAAAGAACAATTGTTTTATAATTAAAGATATGACTAGTTAAAAATATTTAAATGTTACCACAGAATTAATTTGTCTTAAGCTTTTGCAAATACCATTTCTTTTCGAATATTAGTAAATCAAGAAAGATACTATACATATTATAAAAACAACAATATTACAACAGGAAAAATTGCATGCCGTAACAGTTTGTATTATGTATAACATAGGAAATAATCCTTTACAAAGGATCTTTATTATAAGTAGCAGAATGTAAAAGCCTGTTAAACATTTATACGTATGAATGCAGTATCATACAAGATACTTGAGGTAGCAATTATTCCTGTTTATATGTTTAGAAACCTATAGTTTCTTATGAGTTTTTTTTTTTGAGACAAGTAATGACTTTTGTTGTAAAATTAGTCATATTTTTATGGTTCGATATACCATCAATGCCTGAAATTGATTTTGATTAAATTTGTTTTGTTTGTTTTCATTTATCTTCATGTAGACTAATAAAACTAAATTTATATATTTATGTTTTTGAAATTTTTAAAACATAAAAATTTTAAATAATTATCTGGTTTTACTTCCTCTAATGGTACAATATAATTTTTTTATAATATGAAGGTAAAAATAAGAAGCAATATTTAAGTGTATAAATGTATAAAGTTTGAGTACAGTTTTTTACATTGCATGTTAAAAACTCTGTATTAGGTTCTGAATATAGTGTGGCAAAATTATATTTAAGGTTTCTATTTAGCTTTAAGTTACGTACAAACGATATGGATGGAAAATTGTAATATGTTGTGCCATGCAATAATCTGATTAAAAAGGTATAGCTAAATTATAAAGCTTTTACACTTTAATCGGATAATACTACTTAAAAACTGAAAAATGAGTCACAATGCTGCAGTTTTTTTTTTATTTTGACAGTGATTATCTCAGGCACTAATAGTAAAAAAATAATTTTGTCGTAATCTCAGAGAGAGAACTGACAATATTTCACGCTTTCAATGTACAGTTTCCATGTTTAGAATCATTTTTTATTATATTTCAAGAGGGGACTGTTGTGCGGACTCTAATATACAAAATTATAATAATTACATACTAAATCTGTTTCGTTAGGTTATTCTTGTAGAATGTTCGGATAATTATTTCTGGAAATTAAAGATTTCCTATTTAAAGCTGTAAAAGAGATTATTTTGGAACATATTTTATTATACTGGTAACGATATTGAAATTTCTATAATGTATTCAGTTGTTATTACATAGTAACTGACCATAGTAATACTTTCAAATATATGTATATGTTCAAAATTTTGTCCTTTTATTAATTACTTTTACTAAAATAATTATAAAAATTCGTGAGGTTATCGCACTCATCAAAATGATTTTTCAGATCTCTGTTATAAGGTAACAGTTTTCCACACAAAAATTGTTTCGTTTGAAAGAAAACGTCATTTACGCACTTACTGGTATAAATATTTGCATAAATAATGTTTATTACTGAATTCATATTTTTTATGTTATGGAATTATCTGAAATCACCTCTAAAAAGGTCCTTCTATTAGGATACGTTGCTACAAAAGCATACAAAGGTAAATAGTACCTTTAAAACTTTAAGTCTTCATATAAAAGAACACGCGTGTAAATAGAAGCTGTACTAAGAAGCTAAGGTAATTATTTCTGGATACAAAATTTTACTCGTCATTGAGAGCTCTTGACCAGATTATCTGTGTACAGTTTTTAGTACTAGAATATCAGTGTAGATCATTATGTTAAGTTTAAGCTACCCTTGTGGGCATACGTAATTAATAAACTTATTAGTAACTATTAATGTAAATATAAAAAGCAGATATATGATTGGATTAAAAGTGGCTGCAAATCAAAAGATTTACCAGCAATCCAAATAGTAAAAATTCAAGTACGCATTAAAAATATCATTCTATCTGTGATCCTATCCTATTGCTTTAAACCCACTACTTGTTTAAGTAACCACTGCGGTGGCAGTAACAATGTGCCAGATGACCAAACTGGCACAATAACATACAACGGTATTGTAACCGTAATGTACATCCCAATTGTTCCAAACAACATAAACCTAACTTCAGTTAACGAGCTAATTTTCATGAGCGGTAAATATTCATTGTCAGTCATTATATCTCAGCGTTTATTACTGCTAGTTTTATTGAATCCCTTAAGAGCTATAAAATAGTTTATTTGCCTAAACTAGTCTAATCTATAAAAATGTTCGTAAATTATTGTTTACGAAGTTTAACACTGTCTGAAAAATCAGAAGAAAGATGTTGTTCATATGCGTTTGTTATCATAGAAAATACAATGCGATATTTTGAACGTTGAAAATCTCAAAATACAAAACTCGCCTGGAACTCCTAGTAATTCTCCATGCTGATTATATTTTATAATTATTTAGAAAAAAATGCAAATGTAAGCCAGTTTACTACGTAGACAAACGTATGACTTAAAGCAAAATAAAGTAAAAAAAATATTCTATTCAGGTAGTTTAAATTCAGTCCCTATATGTTTCCGGTATTAGAGTGATTGTAATTTGTAGCCCCGATCGGGAAAGTGTATGAAATTAAATATGTAAATAAATCTCGTAAGTGTACTTTCCTCAAAATATATCCAAAATTGATATTTGTAATTTTATTTCGGTATAAGTTATTACCATTGTCATGGTTGTTTTTGTTTTGTTTTGTTCCGTATAAAAGCGAATATACATAAACAAACTTAAAAACCCTACTCCGGGCAAAAATTCTCTAATTCCAGTACTTATAATCAAATTTTTATTATCTTTGTTTTTTTCTTTAAGGGAAAATCCAGCCGTATCTCACTCTCGACAAAATTGTGTGCTCAAATACATTTCAAACAAGAAAATTTCATGCCGTCCTATCTACAGATACATTATTAATATTAGTTCTATTTACTAAAAGATAATGTGTGTTTAGTTTGGGAGCCACCCACCTTGTATTCATTGTTGACACTCCAGATATTCGTTCTTCAAATGTAGGAGAATCCGTAAACCTGACAATGTGCAATTAACACTCCTTATTTTCAATCCCTTATTGTTATATATCATTCTAATTATTTGGTTCAAAGTTATATCAATAACGATAAACCTAATTAATATCTTACCCTATATTAATGAAACAAAGACGCGATGTCCTCTTAACAATTTTTCGGTATAAAAAAGTAGCATTTACCGACTGGTGTGTTACTTTATGATTGCATTTGCTATGGTTACGCGATTACTGCGATCCCTTGCTGTATAAATCTTTGGTACTGATTAAACTGTTTGTAAAATTCTATTTTTTCCACGGTTCCTCAGTTTTATTTTCTTCACTAAGCACAATATTTTTGTGCTCCTTACATGTATAAATTCAAATTTTGATAATTAGGTAAACTTCTAGAAAAAGGAAAATTATTTTTTATTCTTCCCTGTAGGCCTACCTTTTATCTACGATACATGTTAAATATTACTACTTGTCATAACTCCATCACACTACTACTGATATTTGTACAATTGATATACAACAGTCTGGAACACTGTTTTACACATTGCTTTATGTGACTCCGCCAACTGTCATATATTTCGTATGGGGACGAGAAGAGGCCGATAGCTTCTAAAGCCGAGACTTACTTGATGCTAAGATTTACCAGTGTTACCTGAAAGTTTAGATGTACTTGAGGGTAAGCGGTTCTAAGCGCAGTATGTCAGGTATAAGAAGCCAGTAACTGCCACAGTTCAGAAGCTACCAAACCGAGGTTATCCGGAGGCTAGTATGAGAGCATATAGATGGCTTGAACTCCGAAAAGCCAGGAAATGACCTAGGTAGTAAGCTACTAGAGGCTGGGTTATTCTAGAAGCCTGGACACGCCAGAGGCCGGGTGCTGCCTAAGGCCGGGACTTGCCTGAGGCCTTGAGTTCCTAAAGGGAGTTAAAAGTTGCCGAAAGCTGGCAAAGTCCGGAAGTTGCCATAATTCCGGTAACTGTCAAAAACCTTGATCACCCTAATACCAAAACCTGCCAGAGTTTCAGTAATTTATAAAACCTTGAGCTGCTCTAAATCCAGCTTTATTGTTACTCTTCATTATTAAACAAAAATGAAAAACATGGAAATAAAGGGATTTTAAAGTTGGTTGAATTTATTTATCAATAATCAGCAACAAATTGTACAGTGGTTACTTACTATACAAAAAAGGAGGTCAGTCTATAATCGTGCTATTAAATCAAAAGCCAAAATCCCTGAGAGTCACTTCTTCTAGGAAATTTGCTGCGTAAAGCTTATGACAAATGAACTTGTTACTGAAACGTTTCCTTCTTGAGCGTATGTTTTACTGAATATTTCATATCCTAGGTTTTTAATATGACCTAACTGGCTATTAACTAAGTCACGCAATAATAAATGGGTAATCTGCGAGTGAAACTAGCAGAATAATGCCAATCTGAGAAACTCTGGAAATCGTGCAAAGCTGGACAATCAAATGTCCATACAGAGGCTTGTGGCTAAAACTCCCAACCCTTGTAATATCCTCGTTAGCTGAGTTGTACGTTCGCTCTTAGATTTCGATAATTATCAACATGTATAATATAAGATTCACCTTAATTTATACAACGCTGATAATTACAATATTGAAAATAAGGAAAAAACCAATACTACAAGGTGGATTTAATACTAATCTATTCTTGTACTAACAACTTTGAATTATGTGTTAAATTACAAAATAATAAAGTACTATAAATTGTCTTGACATATTTTAATGTATTGTATACACTGTATATTCAAATTAGTCATTAAAAACACATAACCTTCTTACAAAGTGATAAAGAATGTTTAAACTAGAGAATCTCCCACCCATTTATTCTGGGTAAGACTGACGGATGAAAAATATTTCACAAATGAAGTTGCTTTAAAGATTTTACAATAAAACTTTCACTATTTTTTCAGATTCCCTTGCGTTAGTTCTGTTTATGAAGCTAAAAGTTAAGGTTCGCCTCCGACAACAAACGCCACAGTCTTGTTCTTGGCATGAAGTGTCACTTATTCAGTCTCTAAAATAATATGAAAAATAAAAAACATTTCATCCCGTAAAAATTTAAATATAAATCCATTAAATTTATTTGTGCTTGTATCGTATGTTTTCTTTCAACCTTAATATTATAAACAAATCCATTTCATTATAGACAACTGATGTAGGCACTATTGCGTGCACGATTACAAAATATTTTAGGCAGTATGCCACAGTAAAATAAAAATTATGATGAGTTAATATTTTATCCTGGAAAAATATAATGTACGTCACTGGCTGTTTTCTCAGTGTATTTGATGTGAGTAAAGAAATTAGAAATATATCATTGTAAAATAATTTTAACTGGTCACGCAACTACAAAACTTCAATACATTTCAAAGTACGAGGGGTATATATGTAAACGCAAATGTGAACATGCATTGTATATTGGAGATATAATATAAATATTGAATGACACAAATTACTTTCTCCGCCGGTATGTAAACATTGGTATATCTCTTGTGAGCATGCTATCACGTAGAACCAAGTACCTGTGAAACAATCCTTAATATTGTGTAATGTAATTTCTAAAAACTTCCATTATTTTTTTATATATTTATTCGTAAATTGGAGATGGTATTTTATTATTTACTTATGAATTGGCACGATGTTTTATATTTTATGGAATTTTTAATCTGTAAGTTTTTCTATTACATGTATATCTTTAATGTAATATTTTATAATGTAATATATATATATATATATATATATATATATATATAAATAATATATTTCTAAATATAAAATATATATATATATATATATATATATATATATATAATGTAATATATTTTATATTTAGAAATATATTATTTATGAATTTATAAATATATTTTTATATTTATAAATTTATTAATATTTATATAATAAATATATAATGTAATATATTTTATATTTTATAATGTAATATAGCTGATTTATAAAACGCTTTATGTACTGTAAATTCATATCTGTATTAAGGTTATTTTGCAAGATGATTAATAATCAATTAATTCTAAAGACAATTGTAAGGGTTAGTAACTCAGAAGCGAGAACGATACTGAAGCGAATTCCTAACAAATAAGTGTATAGAGTATTCTTTAGATATTTACTAATCATGAACAATAAAAAATAATACAAATCTAATCTAGTTTATATTTTAAAACAGAAAATTATGTATTGTATGAAATTGGGAACAACGGTATACGTCTAAAAAGTTGCCAATTATTATAATTAATAGTTTGTAAGTTTACTAATTTCTTATATAAATGAAAGACGATAAATGAATTCAAAAATATGATTTTAGATTTTCAGTTTTCCTTTTACTATTCAAAATATAAAAACCTAGGGTATATTAAAGTATCATAAATATTCAAAAAAACAAGTTTAAACCCTGAAAAGTGTCTTTAAATGAAGTCATTATAGACGAAATTTGTCTATATAAACTCTAGTTCGACGATAATGATATGAAGCAATTTTAAAGGTTTACCCAGTTTATTTATGGTAACTGGGTCGAAAATTCAAAACTGTAAATACACTGCTCCTGACTTATAAATATTTGCTAAAATATAATGAATATAAGGTCAGTACAACTGTCTTCAGCTATGTAATTCCATTTAATAATACAGAACTATAGTTACTCTCTCTAGGGAGTATATGCTAAGAGGAGGTTTGCCCACAGGTGATCAGTTTAATCTCACAGTGTAATATCTAAACGCAGACTTGTAGCATCAAGTGTCTCAAGGGACAGTTTGGTTACTATGCTCTGTCTGGGAACACATCTAATAATCCTCTCATGCTATCTAAGTTACCTATTCAGATTATCGGACAAATGTTTTAAGAAAAATCATACGATTATGACCTCCTTTAGGCAAACATGCTCATCTGTTACTTTAAAATACAACCAAAAATATGTGTATTTTTATATTTATAATAATAATATGATACCATTTTATCAAATCATACAAATATTGCGTATCGTACTGTACAGAGTATGTTGTTCGTTAACAGTTCACATTATCATGCCCGATGATTTTGAAATAGTTTTCTCAGTGCAAAATTAAACCAAAAATTAAAGCCAATGGCGTAGTGTGGTGGGTACGGCGGTTATCGCAAGATAACCAGATCAAGCAACGTCGAGCGTGGCTGCTGCTTGGATGGGTGACCGCTGATCGATCCTGTCCTTGCAAGCAGCCCGCCTTCCCGGCCATTGGTGGTGGTTAGGAAGTCACCTTTAAGCCGTTAAAAGCCCTTGGTCCCCAGGTTAAGTGTTAGAGAGGGCTTCTTAGCCCTAACTTCACCTGGTAAAATAAGACATTCTTTACTTTTTTTTCTTTTACTTTTGAAACAGTCATCCTAGGTAGTAAACTATTCTTTTGAGTCTTAAAAGGTATAATAAAACATGAGTTGTTTTCTCACTGATGATTCAGACAGAAAGGGCATTGGTGATCATTTGTGTATAATCTTGATAACAACTTCGTGAATTATAAAATGATACAATCAATTTCCATTTTAAATTAAGCGACCAATAAAAGGCGTACCACCTTACAAATATGCACGATGGATGAAATGAATAACAGTAGTTCATGCCTTGTGTAGCAAAAGGATTCCACATAACTGTGGTAATTGTGTAATATATGTTAAAATATTAACATCATTTATATTATGGCAAGATAAATTGTATACTTTAATTAATTATCTCAACAACTTGCTTAGAGTTTTTGCTACATCACACTCATCTAGGTTTCGTATTATATGTTAACCAGCTTTAATAGAATGTATATACTCGTAAGTTGATTAGAATATGGGACAGACACTTCGCCGCTTGGGCACAAGGAATTCACTATGTAGCCTATTTCTAGGTTATTTAATTTTGTTTAGCCACTATCAAATGGAGGTGGCGTTCTGAAGAAACTTTTTATCTGTATTTGCATTGTAATTTATATTATATACGGGTTAACCAAATGTTAATAGGATGTACTTACTTGCAAGTTCAAACAATTCGGTAAAATAACATGAGCCGTTATCACAGTTTAATTCGATATTACTGTTGCATTGGATATTTTATGAGAGATTTTTTAAACCATCGTTTAATGCCTCATATTCTGACTGCAGTTTTTTCGCATCTCATATATCTATTAAAAATGTATATAATAGTTTTAATAAATTTCCGAGCAATAAATAACTTTTAATAAATCTTTTTTTGACTAACTAGTAATATCTTACAAAATCACTAATAATATGCATATAATATAAGCTGAGATAATTTATAATTAATACCATGTATCTGATTAAAATATGTAACAAGGCAAATTATTCCAGAAAATAAACATTGTTGAGTTTATTGAATTATGATGAAGATGTAGTCTAAGGTTAATATATTTCTTTAGTTAGGTGAAGTAAAGCATATCCACCGTGAATATAACAGCCAAGTGAAACGAGCTGGAAAAAGTATTGTTGGCTGGACTGTTTCACAAAAGGCTGAAAAATACAACTTATTTAGCTGTCTCGTATTAAATATATACGATTCTTACAGCAACCAAGCGGGCTGAAAAGTAAGTGTAGTCTATGTATGAATGAGGATTCGTGCGAAACTTGATGTTACAGATAAAATATTTCACGAGATATGCTGCGAGTAGTTACGCTATGTAAAGGATTGGCGCTAATACCCATAAAATACGACGATGCATACGTAGAAAAGATATTTCCGAGATATCCACTGAAAAATAATTAACTGAAATATAGTGATAGCTAAGAAAAATATGGTAAATTCCAAGTACTCAAATTATTCTCAATTCTCTGAGTTATATGACTTATACAATGCTCAGCCAAGCGGTGGGACTTTTAATATCATCTAACTATATCTTGGATATCAGAAATAAATTGATAATATGAATAATATCGAGAGTATATACAATTTTAAAAAAATATATGTAAACATTGTTAAATTATTTTGCAAGTTCCATATGAATAAATTCTAAAAGAATATTGGCCAACATAAATTAAGTATGGCAGGTATAACTCTAACCACACTTTGTCACCTACCTTAAGCTCCTCTTATTCTTTATATATATATATTTACCCATAGTTTTACAACAATTATGATTTATATTTTGAGAACGTAATAATAACGTTTTAAATTATGATTACGTTAAAAGAAACGTTTAAAGTAAAACTAGCTAGAAGTCGGTAGACAAAATGAATAATGTTAAATTAATACTCCTACATACTTAAAAAGCGAATAAAGAATAGTCATAAAAAACTCGTATCAAAGGCCTATAGTGTGATATTTTTTTAGAGAGATTCTCTTTAATTAAGTATGAGAAAATATTAATTTAGGTTGAAATTTTCTAAAGAAATTGTTTTGTAATTTTTAACATTTTATTAGTTTGTTTAATTAATTTGAGACCATTGAGATGATAGCTCATTACGACAAATCAACATTAGGTCATTGTTCAATCTAAATCCTCACGAGACTAAGATGACAGCTGATAAATTACAGAAGACTCCCTGAGGGAAAGCTGAGTCTAAGCGGTCTTACGGGAGGATATGTTTAATGGCTTGTTGAGACGTGGCTTGAATCATTAACCGTTAGCTTACTACATCTGACAGGGTAAGAACCATATAATATTAGGATTTCGTTGTTCAAACGAACATTTGTAACGTTGTAAATGAATATTACATACGAGATGTTATTTAGAAGATCTTGCCACATTTGTCAGTAATAAAATCTGTATTGAAAATGCACACAAGTTAAAAAAGTATTTGCCAATAATAGTTAAGTAGTTTTTAAGCTGTTATTTTATTTTTTATTTTCATAAATCAGCCAATAAATAATATTTAAACTATGGTTATAATTTTTTAATAAATATTAGAACCCTTTTATAGCTGTAAGTATAAGTAAAATTCAAGTATATTAACAAATACGTTATATATAAATTTAAAATGCACCAAATCACTAAATACTAACTCTATCCTTACAAGCATAACATTATAAACAAATTAAATTTAACATATTAAAGAACACTTTTTTACTGTACAACGTAAAATTGCCATAATTGCCAAAACTGCTACGAATGCTGTTTGATTAGTATGAGCCCTATATGGTCTTTTTCAATTTACATGTGCCATTTTCCGTCCGTCCGTTCTGTATACTGTGATGGGAATGGTCTAGAGACAAGAAACTGGATAAATAGGTTGTGATTGGTCTAAAACAGGGAGCTTTCAATTTGCGTGTCAAGAGATCGAAGAGCAGTTCGTCCAACTGTCTGTATGTTAAGACCCTCTCTGCAGTAGCTCTTAAAAAGGATCCTCTGTACTTGATAAATAGGCGTTTCTTATGCCAAAGAAGTATTGATTCTAGAGTGAGGAAATGAAATTCCTGTCTGTCTGTGCCACACTGTCGGTGTATTGTATCAGGTCCTTTAATAGTAATTGTAATGTATATATTCCGTGTTACTAAATTTCTAACAGGTCTAATATTGTTAAGGTACATTACAGAAAACATTTGAAATTATCTCATTTTCTATACTGTCGTTTTTAATACCACAATACATATTTACAATAAATGGAATTTTAATCTCAGTTGGGTATTTTTTGCAAATTGTTACGAAAACTGTTATATGTTTCAACTTTATTCTTTACGTGTTAATATTTAAACGTATTATTTTATAAAACCTAAAAAGTATGTGTTATATTTTGCGATGAAAGTATTATACCACACATTTGTTATTTCTTGATCGAATAGTAATCCTTCTTCGTTTAAAATATAAGGTTTTAACATATATAACAAGTATATAACACTTGGATACCGTTATTATAGCTCTATATTATTTATTAATTTTAAAATAGACCTCTTTTTTCTTAAATTAAATGTACATATGAGATAATATGTAACTGAGGCTTGTAACTTTTTATTCACGGGATTAAAAAATAACAACCAAATATTGCATTCAAGTGTTACTCATTTAAATTTAACTAAATTAAAACAAATATAAGGATTATTTTAAGGAACAGGGTCTCGTCAAAACATTTAATCCATTTCTACTTTTTATTAATTATTGAATGAACATATATTTGAATAAAACTAAAAAAATACCATCATTTCTTAAATTCTACAATTTATTATTATTTTTTTACACATAGTTATTACCATATTTATATTATTTCATCCATAAACTAATAACCCAAAAGCAATTACTTAAAGATATTTAAGTAAATTTTCCTTCATAACAAGAAAATATATCCAGTCTAAACCCGTAAAAGTTGATCACTCCCAATAATTCAAAGAGTTTGGTTCTTTTCTGTTTTATTTTTAGTATTCATCAGGATTAACATTTTATATTAATATGTATTTATAAATTTAGTTCGAAACCTACAACCAGTTTAATATCCATCTAAGGCTCATATCTAAAATACATAGGTATATATTTAGAAACTGAATTAACCATATAAAATAACTTCTCAAAACTTCTTTTTTACTTATTTTAGAATGCATTACAAGTAATTTTGCTGAATTTTTTATTGAATTTAGTTGCTTTTGCATCGTAAAATACGATTTTTAAAATAGCGTATTATTTACATCACAAACATTAAATGTTGTGATTTAAGTTAAAGTCCCTTGACAATAAACTCTTAACATTTTAATTTACTAGTTCATTAGTATTGTTCATTTCTTAGTAAATATACTTGTTTAAAGTAATTACACCAACAATTTGTATTTTTAATACGTTTTTTTATTTATTTCCAATATATAAAAAATTCACATTAAACGATGAATGTAACATTTTATAACACATTCCATAAAAACAATTCAATATAACACAACAATTTTTATGAGCACTGAAAATTATAACAGTTATAACTGCTCGTAACTTCGGCTGCTAAAATAAAAAAAAACACCTAATTAGTAATCGGATAATACGTTAACTACTTCATTAGTGTATTTTAAGTGAGTGACTGCGATTAATAAATAACAGCTTTATTTTACTTCGGAAGCGAAATAAAACCATTAAATAGTTAATTTAAAATGAATTGTATTTTTCTATTCTTTAACGTTGTAACAAAATCTGTCAATATTGAGATACAGTAATTCACTTTGAATATTTAGTACAGTCGCTATTTTCTAACTTTGGATGTTAGTTTACAGAAATAATGTTGTAACTGCATAAATTTCATCCCTTTATTCAGTCCAAAAAAGACGGCAAATGAAATCATTTTTAACTTTTTTAAAAAATATTTCTTAAATATTTAAATGTGACAAATCGTATAATTATGTATAGAGTAATACAGATTATGACCTGTGTTGTTCCTAGTTGCATAGGTAATAGTCTGTGACTCTTCCTTCTATCTTGAAAAATGAACTGAAACTATAACTGTCAAATATAATACTGAATATAGCTATGATATACAAATTAGATATTTTTTATTAGTAAGGTAAGCCCGAAGTTATATTATATCACGAAGATACAAGTTATAATCAAATCGACTGAAACACTTTGGAGGCTAAGTGCTCAAGTTGAGTAAATGCCCTGCAAAGTTTTAGGTCAAGTCCATTTGGAAACTACAGTAATAGTGTTCAATGAGTGCTCGAAGCAAAAGTCCATCAGTAACAGATTCTATGTTCTTACACTGACGTTTAGAGATAATGACAAAAGCATGTTCCTCGTTTCAAAGTAATTACTAGTAATCTACTTGCACTTGACATTCTAAAATGTAATTTAATTGTTTCAAATCAAGTCATCAGTAGTATATTTTTATTTTATTTTGTACTTTTCTAGTTAAGTAATTTTTCAACCCACATTCAAGCTTACTCACTCATTTGCTGCAACTATCTCATCATGGAATATTCTGTCATCAATAGTACAATGTACGAATGCCTGGGAGTGAGGTGAATATATGTGATGATATGGCAAGATTTTATTCCTATGGCTAAATTAATGCCAAATGAATCACACACAAATACATGTAATGCATAATGCAATCAACACTCATGTATGTTATGGAAGTTAATGACAATGCCGACACAGGTTTTAATTGTAAAGGAAGTTGTATTACAGAGTGTAATTTGGCATTATGAACAAATGAGTGAAATATTTATACTTTTGTAAAACATAAAAAACATTGAAAATATGTGTGTTATATACTTGATAATGTTTTATTTATAATATAAGCGTTTTGAATTTAAAGAGAAATTAATACACACCATTTACACATTATCTTGTAACAAAAGTGTCGTTTTTACAAGGCTAAATAATATCTCATAGCAACTATCAACATCAATATGACTTTCAAAAACGCAGGTGTAAAAATTTGCATTCCTATTTGGAGCTCTAAATTAAACGACACAACCTCTTTCTTTGTATATAATAATTGCTGGAAACAATATACTGTTGAAGTATTTGATAAAGCAGGGATATGGAGTTTTAAAATAACTTTGTGCCACATACTTTGACAAAACAGACTGGAAAAAAGGTCAACTATACTAATTAGGAATTCTTTTTAATACAAACACAAACTACTAACCCGTAGACTTACTACTCTTTCATTTTTCATTACTAAATTGTATGCCAATGGACAAACTATTTAAATTAAGTGGTAAGCACACTTAATTCAAGTATTTGGCGGACAAATCCTGCAGTACGGTATTGAATCAGATTAATTTTTATTACATAAGATTTAAAATTGAAAGATTTTAACAGTTTTTTTTAGTAATTTTTAAGTTCTTTTAGTGCATGTTATTTATTGATTTCAGGACCATTGGTATTATCTCAGGAGACTATGACGAAAGCTGATAAATTATGGAACACTCCTTGGAGGTTGCAGAAACTGAACTATTTTACGGGAGATATATATTAGACGGCCTGTCGGGGAGTGTGACTGATCACTAACAGGTGGTTTACTAAACCTTAGTATTTAGTTCGCTTAGAATACTATGCACTATGGAGGTCATACGATTTATTTTTGTTTAGTATTGTATTTAAACATTTCTAAAATGATGTTACCTGATGAGGGTGCTTCATAATCTACCTTTGTACTAAGTACCTGATATAAGGTGATACTTTTTGGAGCCATACGTACTACTTGATGGGTCAAGGAAAATAACAGATATATAACGGATAAAGGACAAATCAGTGATCTATCCTGCACTGGTTCTTAGGAAAAGTTTATACCACAGGAACATAAGTTTGGAAAGGAAAGTCTATTACTAGTAAATGCATAAAGTATAATATTGAAATTACCATTATATCATGATTTATATTTTGGTATTATTTCATTTGAATATAGGGAACCTCGCTTACATTATAATATATTCTTATGGTATGCAACAAGACACTTAAATTTAAGGGCTAAGTGAATAGTAAAAAAAATACAAGAAAGTGGCTAGTTGAGAGTAAGAGTAACAATATTCACTATACCTAAGAAAGTTACTATTTTCAATGAAGATTAAAAATAATTTACATTTTATACGTTACTCTATTATTTATGATTCAAACTACGTTACAACAAATTTAAATTTACCAAATAACATGGACATTTTTATAGAACAAATTAAATATTGCAATGTTTAGATTTACAATAATTGTAAAAATATTTATTTTAAATGTATGTTTAACCATAGAATTATTTATAAGTGATCAGTTGTTAGTAATAAGCTTTATAAAAACAAGCAAAAGTGGATAGAACCTTAGGATTGTTTTCATTAAAAAAAAAACATATTATAAATTTTACTTCAAGGTAAAACGAGGCGTTATTGTATGAGTTGTGCATTATTTAGGGCATTGCTCTAAAATCCTGGTCCACGAAATTCCTTTTAGTACAACAGCAACAACTCTTGCTTTTAAGTCACATCTTTGACGTTTTATTGTTCTTAAAGCACTTACGGTTGGTAGAACTGAGCTGTGAACATATAAGCTCTGACTGTGCAGAGTACTTTTGGTTATTGAATAAGTTTGTACACTCACTTTTAGGTGCTGTTTCATCTTAAGCTCTGAGTAAAGTTTTGTTATTATTATGGTTTTATGATTTTTATTTATTTATAATTTAAATACACACGTGATAATTTGTGATCTGTAAGAAACATCAGAATTAAGTGATCGTGTTACATTAAATTTTGAGAAATTGCATAGAAAATTATGTAAAGGGATTAAATTTTTGTAGTATGTAAACTTAACCTCACCATTTTTACCGATACAATTAAATAATTTTTAACTTAAAGCGGCATAAGCACGTACATCCCAAATGAAATATACAAAATCATGTATATAATTTGAGTAGAGTTGGTAGGTTTCTATAGAGACTTGCAAGAAGATATTTTCATCTTTATCGGGTCCTGCTATATTACGAGGGTCATTAAAGAGACAAACGGGTCTAGAGAGGAAACCATTTATTTTTCAAAAAAACACTATTACTACTTTTCAACATAATTCCATTGAGCATTTATATACTTGTTCCAACTTACCACAAGCCTTTTTATACCAGCTGCAAGGAACTCTTGGCTGGTGTTTAAGCAAATTTCCCACAAAATTCATGACATCCTCGTTATCCTGGAACCTCTGTCAGTGTAATGTCTCCTTCAGCGGATCAAACAAGTGGAAATGGCTTTGTGCTAAATAGAGATTATAATTGGAATGAGTCAGTACTACCCAACCCAATTTGTTAATGGATTCTCGGGATAGTTGAGCAGTATGAGGACGTGCATTGTTTAGTTTGGACCTTTTTTCAAAAGCACGTCCGAGTGGCATTGGACTGCTTGTACGCTGCTCTTCAAAATAATCGCACAAAAATGGACCCACACCAAAACACCGCCACCAAGACTTTTCCTGCTGATGTTTGGGCTTTTATTTTTTTCGTAACAGGAGGTGTGATCCCACTCCGTGCTTTGCCTTTTTGATTCTGGCTCATATTAGTGAACCCAAGTTTTATCACATTTTAAAATTTTGTTGAGGAAGTGCTCGTCTTCTCTTTGATAACGTTTCTGTAGCCATTTTTGAACGGTTCTACCCACTTGTAAAAAGTTGCAGGATGCAAACAATTTTCACCGTACACTTTAGTCATTCTAGAGTATATATTCGCTGGGTTTTCACCTTTAGCAAGTAAAAAGCGTATAACAGAACGTTCTTCAACCAAAGTAGAATTTTCTAGTGGACTTTCCATAGTTAAATTTTGTTTGAGGTTGTAAAAGAACAATTTTAATCAATGAGCTGATCAGGGCTTATCACATTGATGCCAACTTAAAGTAATAAAAGTACCAAAATTTCCCTACCACAGTTTTCTTCCCAGACCTGTTTGCCTCTTTAACTATTTAATGACCACTATAACAATTAACCCTTTAGTTGTAATAGTTTGATCAACTAGACATTTTAGTTATTAACTGTAATGTATGAACTCAAAGAAACATAAGTATATATAATATATATATATATTATATTATTATAATTGTATGTATATATATATATATATATATATATATATATATATATATATATATATACTTATTGTTGTCATTTTTCAATTTAAAAATTTTTTAGAGGCGATGGAATATTTAACTTACCCCTCAATACAGCCGATGTTACCTCAAGAGTGACCTTAAATCCATTCAATATGATTGCTCATTTTTTATTCTGTTGCTAATCAGCAAATCTTTAGAAGAAAATTATCTCTCTTTTGGCTTGAATCTGTTTCTTATGAATACCTAATGAACTATCATAAAGGGAATTTTTATTCCAAAGTGAACATCAATCATGTGTCTTTTTGAGAAGAGAGTGGAAACAATTTTCGGTTAGAACACTTATAAAAAGGAAAGTTATAAAGATTGATATTCTGCGTAAATATTTATATTTACTTATTAAATGTACATTATAAATAAGAATACACAATTGCAACCAAAGATACCCAAACGTTGTTTCACACTTTTCTTTCCATAAAATATTTTGATTTACGAAATGTTAAAATTAAACATTTAGTAAGGAAAAGAAAATGTAACTTAGATTGTGCTACTACTTACATTACATGCATTTGTTTAAGCCTCAATAACTAAGGTTTATACCTATAGTACTAACAAGTTACAACCGAAGGCTATCAAGCCACTTGAACCACCTGCTCCCATTTAATGTGGTTTTATCTGCCGTTTGTTCTATTTCATGTAACATAACTACTATATATTCTGTAGTTCAATGCAACTTAACACTAGAGTGTCCCTCAGTACTCTCAAGAGATGACGGCGACAACGGGACGCGACGACTGTAATGCGGAATGTTTTTTTCATTCGTGTCCAAGTCAGACAGCCAAATATGAGAATGTTTTCCTTCTTTTGCGAAAACCAGCAAAGTGATCGCACGCTTAATTATATTACGGTCATATCTCACAAAGGTGGTCGTTGTGTTTGGGTTTGCGCCGCTCGTTTCTACCGTTGTCGATAGAATTTTGAACATTTACTGTTGTATATCATATACAATGTAGATGTATAATTTTTTTAATAAACATATAGTACAACATGGAGGGGTTTTAGCATTTGGAAAATTAAATAAAGAATTCATGAATAGATCACATTGCGATACTATCACTCACATTACATCACGGTAGTAGTTCCAACATGAATAGTGAAATGTTGATGAAGTGACATTATTGACAAAATTGAAGTGACATTAGCAACATGAAAATGGAATATAAGGCTACTGATAAATATATTTTATTACCGTCGCCGGTATTGCATTTAATCGTAATTAAATACAAAATACCATTGTTAAATTCTTATTTGATTTTTATTCACTGAATATCATGTATTTAAATAAAATTTAATTCGTATTTTTAAGACCATTTCAGTATTAACTTTAATTTAAGAATCTACGTTTAAAAGAGTATAACATCACAACCTATATGAACTAGAAAATGTGTTATTCCAAAGGTATTTTTAACGAAAGTTTTTAACTGTGCTAATATGTTTGTTTAATGAATTGGGCCAAAACACTAGATGACTTTTATTGGTTGCAAAGTTTGCGTGCTTCCCAAGTATTAGTCATCTTACCTACTAATAAATAACAAGGGATTATTTCAACAATAACTAAAACTATAACTGTTGTTATAGATTTTATTTGTGATGCTTTTTAATATAATAGTGCATAATTTTACCATTGTTTTAATACTTGCGTAAGTGATGATAAGTTTGGAAATAAAGATTGTGTTTTAAAAATAAATATTTGTTTTAGAAGATAATAGTTTTAAATTGAGTAGAAAGGGTATCAGTTCAAAGGATAGCAAGTATCTACATCATTGAGGGTAATGGGAATGTTAAATATTTTGAGCTTAACTTAACGTTCAATACTATGAAAGTCAAAATTTAACATATTTTATTTCTTATATTAAAAATACGCGTTTAATCCAATTTACTTATTCACTATAAGACAATGTGTTTACAAATATATACGGCGAAATAACAGAAAATGTTTTCACAATTAAAAATCATGTAGTCACTGAATATTTCAACAGCTTGAAATATAAAGTATAAGGGGTTTTTGTGTATTATAAGCTGCCGATAATAAATGTTTTTAGTATAAACACTATTTTTTTGTTTTAAATATGTTATAAATGTAGATTAATCTTATTCGTAGCCCATTGGATGGTTAAAACGGTGTAACATACATGAGTGAAATATGTTCATTATAAAACAGTTATATTATTTTATATAAAGATTCATCGTAAAAATCTAACTAAACCGACGGAAACGTTTTTTCAGAGTTTTTTGTAAAATCTTTTGATTTACGAATATGGTAAAATTAAAAATTTAGTATGGAAAGTACACATGGTACATTAAATCTAAGACGAGTAAAAAAATCTTTGCTACTACTTACATTACATTCATGTGTTTAACCATCTATAACTAAGGTTTATAGGTACCATCTATACCCATGGTACTAACAAGTTACAACCGAAAGCTATCAAGCCACTTGAACCACCTGCTCTCATCTAATGTGGCTTTATCTGTCGTTTGTTCTGTTTAGTGTTACATAAAATCCATCTATTCTGTATTTTAATACATTCTATCAGAAGACTGTCTTCACTTAAGCACATTTAAGCATTTATATTGTATAACTTTAAGGAATTTATTGGTAAAAAGTATTATATAATTCGCTACATTTTTAACGTTATTAAATTAATGATTAATGTACTATAATTTATTATCTAATAAAATGGGATTTATTTTCTGTATGAAGATTAAAACACTATTTATTTATTTAATTTGTTTTAATTAAGATTTTTGTAGTAAAGAGAAATGGTGAAATTGTATATTAATTACAATAGAATTGCGTCTCACTTTAATTTTGTGAGTGTGTGTGTGGGTTTTACTCAATTTCGTTAAAAGTCCTAGAATGATTGCACCGGAACATTTATATAGATAATCTTAGGGCCTCTGGTTACCACATAGGCGTATTGCTACATCAAAATTAAATCCTGGTTTTGCCAAACTAGTCTGGAAAATTTTCTCAAAACTGCATGATCCATTGTATTTTTAGACATGGTTTACTACAATATAATAAATTTCCCTTAATCATCCGGAAAATAAAAGAATAGGTACAATAATTAATGTACGTTTTAACAGGTTATGGTGAAGTTGTTTGTGGTTTATTAGTAACTTTCTCTTAAAAATTTCATGTCACATCGATAAGCTTTCCTCTGTTTGGGATTGACTTTACTGTGCTTTGAATCACATAAAGTAATAATTTATTACATGCTTAGTGTGTTTAGTAAAAGTTAAGAACTTATTCTTCTTGTGAAATTAGGATTTCTCCATTCTTGTCTAATATAGTTCAATATGTGCTGAAAACATTGGACATACTCAATAAAATATAATGAAATAATACGAGATTCAAGAAATTTCTGAGGTTATTATGAAACATAATGTTACTTTACGAATTCAGGGCACAGTGTATTTACGATCATATTCTCAAGATTGTATATCTTATAGTATACAAGATCCTTTCATTATACATAACATTTGGAACACACTGTATATCTCCTGTACGATCACTACGACTTAGCTCTCTCCACGGATCATTCCATGATGTTGTCGAATTCAAAATGATAAACTATTTATAGCTCGTAACGGGGATCTACCAAAATAGTTTGAAATCACTTAAGTACTAATAAAACTTTGATTACATTGCTAATCTAAATCTTGCTCAATTTTACCAATGAAACTTATATGTACTGAAAATTTACCTGTTTCAAAATCCTACTGCAGGCTTTATTCTTCAATGGCCATTGCTTGAACTAAGAACGCTTAGAATTGTAATTTAAAATATTCATCTATTTTCCTATAGTTTAAGTAAGAGTAAAAAGAGTAAATATAATAACTTCGCTAGTTAGTGGCTTGTATTCATATATTAGTTTTAATCCAAAATAGTAAAGCTAATATTTGGTTTAGTAATTTGTTCATATACCAACAGATATATTAAAATAAACTTTTAACCTAATTTCTCAATTAAACAGTACACGTTTCCATCAATTGATTTAGACACAGAATTATGCATATTCATTTTGGTGTAGAGCTCCAAATTGAAAGTTAAATCTTAAAGTTTGCCTTTATCGTTCTGTAACTGGCATATACACGTTGCCAGTTGCTATGGAATAGTTATTTAGCTTCATTATTATTACAAATAATATGTAAATTGGGGAAGTTAAAATCCTGTCCATGTAAAATATTTGTTAATAAATATATATCTAAAAAATATCTCGATTACTTCAAGACGCACATAAAGTTAGGTTATTTTAATGTCCTCTAAAATGTTTTAAAAATGGGAAATATTTCATTCCGTTGTTCACAGTGCCAAAGGAAACTCTGTAGTGTCATTTACTTTAATAGTATCTTTTGTTTCGGTATTGTCTCATCATGACTTGTAACTCAACAACTATGCAGATTGACAATTTACTTATCTATTACGTTATAAAAGACAAGTGTACCATGTGTGTAATGAATTGTATCGAAACAGTTAAATTAAGTTGTTTGATAGAAAAGTGTTAATGAAAACGTAAACACTGTTCATCACTTTGAAACGAGGTCCATGATTTCATCATTATCTCTAAACGCCATTTTAATCATATTGTATCCTGTACTGACGGACTTCTGCTTCGAAACTGAGTGAAGACTATTGCTGTAGTTTCCAAATTGTCTTCACCTAAAACTTCGCAGGGCATTTACTAAAATTACAGCTCTTTCCTTTCAATCTGTTTCATTGGATTTGATTATAACTTGTAATATAGATGTGTTATTTTTAGTATAACTTTGGCATATTTTACTAATAATAACTAATATAATTTGTATATCCTGGCTATATTTTATATTATATTTGAGAAGTGAGTTATAGTTACATTCAATATTTAACTGAATTTGTAAGTTTGATAATATGGTGGCCTCTAACAAGGCAGAAGAAACAACTTGCATAGATTTGCCATTTAATTACTCTATAAATTTTCTCCATACGATTTGTCAGATTAAAATATACAATAAAAATAATACATAAAAATATTTAATATTATTTAACTTATCACCCGTTTATGTTATTGTTTATGCTTTTCTAGAATAAAATCATATCTGGAGTTGAATTAATGTATTAAATTCATACTGGGTCTAAAAAAAGATTGTTTAGAATTAATTTCATAAACGACTCTCTCAATCTAAAAATAGCGACTTATACGAAATATTCAAAGTGAAATAACTTAAAAACGTCAGTTAAGAAATGATATTATAATTTTATTATACTTAAATATAAGCATTTTAGTTTATTTCGCTCGTAGAATATAACAAAGCGTTTACTGATTGCTATCCTAAACATAAAATAAACTAATCCAGTAATTGAAGTTTTTAACTGATAAATAATAGTTGGCTGAATTATAATAATATCACTCCTGTAATTTTTCAATACTTCCTGCAAAGTTTGTTTTTAGAACACTACAAGTGGTTTGGCCCAAATGTCTAATTAAATATTACACTTTAATTAAATCTTAAATGTTTGTATATTGCAATAAAATCAGGCAAATGAACATTCAATTTATTGGTGTAATATTATTTTGTATAAGTTTATTGTTTTCCTACGAATGAGTTTATTTACTGGAAACACAAATAAATATAGGCTAGTATTTTCAAGTGTTATAAGTGTATTTTGAAGCATTAAATAAACTTATTTACAGTAAAATTATAATGTAATAACGTTTTTTAACCAATAGTAATACTTTTTACAAGTAATGTTTTGAAAAATTAAATACATAACCAAACAAAATCCAATGAGCATTTCAGCAAAACTACTTGTGAAGCATTCCAAAATATTTTACAGGAAACTTTAAAAATTACATCAGTGATCTGGTAATTTTAATTGCTAAATGTATAGCAAATTCCTGATAATACTGAAATATAGTTACCTGCTGTGATGGCATGTTATAATATTTATGTGGAGTTTGCTAGCGAAGACGCTATCATTCCAATGCGATGTAGATTTCAGAAAAGAGACGAACAATGGTTAATGGTACATATTGGATTTTCTTCTCATATATATTTTTTCAGACCGAACAAATTATCACTTTAAATATGTTTCTTTTGCATGTATTACTTACGAAACATGAAAGGTCGTTCCCGTCAGTTAGATTCGTGCCTGAAACTAAGGTGATATGTTTCGAAATGTAACACAAACAATACCTATGTTCTAATAAGATATGTTTTATACCAATTTGTGTTTAATAGGTGTTACCTTGGGTATTAGTACCACAGTACTGCAAAAAATAAAAGCTAAATTAGATAATTGATTGGTTTTATTTATTTTGTTTATATATCACATACCAAAGAAAACGCACTTATAAATAATAAACAAACAGGTCTTATCAAAATAATAAGAACAATTCCCAACTCCGTTTATCAATAAAAGATGGACAAATTGTTATAGACAAACAAGAGCGAGGTTGTTACAGGTGCAAGGGTCTCCACACTTTGTCACACAAATCACCCAATAAGTGAACTGACAACTACAGTAAGCTCCTCGTTTCTCCAATCTTGATACATTGTTTCCATAATTACGTTTCCGGTAAGGTTACTACAATTTGCTTAACGATGGCGTGAAACTGTTTTACTACAATTTGATAAAGTTATGCTATTTTTATAGAACTGATCAGTTATTTGTATAAGCATGTACCAATACGTCTTCCGTTCACTTTCGGATAAATAAAATTGTATTATAACTTTAAGGCATAGGCAATATTGTAACGTATCATATTTTTCAGACGACTGCTTCAAAAGATTACATTACATGTAAAGAATGCTAACAAATGGGAAAATATTCAACTCTTTAAGTTAAATCAATATATTGTGGACACTATCCGATTCAAAATTCTGGGCTATATTACACTACATACACATATAAATAATGTATTTATATTGTACATTGAAGCACCTAAGTTGGATCTAAAGTCGTACTTATGTATTCGAGTGGTTCACTGTTTTATGAGTATGTGTCTTTGGTTTTATATGGAAAATTTGATTTAAAATTATATTAGTTGTATTTTTTTTAAATAAATAATTTCTTCTAAAAAATTATTTTGTTTTAAGTTTTTTAAACTAATAGTGTTTTGATTGTTTTATAGTACAGATGGGATAGTAAAACAATAATTCTTATTGTATACAAATTAGAAAAGGATTATAGAATTCTGCATTTAAGAAATTATGCTAATATTTTTCAAAATGTATTTTAATATATTTCTCTTCCCTGAAAATGAAAATTTATGAGCATCGTTCACAAAATATCATGTGTACGTATTTAAAAGGTTTATATTTTACCTAATTAATCAAATATATATTTGAAATAACATATTGTTACAATGCATATCGGCAAATTTAGGTATGAAAATACAATATCTAGGCTGTTTTATATAAGTTAAAAGCTTTCAATATCAGTGGAATATACAACTAATATAGTAAGAACATAAAATATGGTTCAACATATCTGTGATGTACCAGTTTTCTCATTACAATATGTACGTAATTTCTTTAAACATTAATATTTTGTAAAAATACTAACATAAGAAAATATATTTATATGTTTTTTATTCAGTTAGAATGTCTGTAATGTTAAAAAATTGAACATTTTGTTTAAAAATTAATGTTTAACTTGTTATTGTTATTTATTTGATTCTTAGAAAAAAATTAATTCATGTATCAAGATTATAGAATCTTAGAATATCTTTGTTATACGAAAAGAAAGGGACGGACTGATCTTTGACGTGTTGACACCAAAATCAAAAGCTTCAGTAAATAATGAGAACCTAAGTATTAAGTTTGAAGTTTTTAGAAAATTTCTTTCAACGTTTATTGAACGGAGAGAGGGACAAAGACATAATTATTTTAATTTTGGGCCTTTACGATCACTGACCTTTTTAAGCAGTTTTTTAGACATTAAGTTAGAGAGTACAACAATTTGGTTTTAATTTCATAAAGATATGCGTGCAATGACCGGGTCAGTATTTCGTGGTAGAGTATGTTTTATATATTTCTATAATTTTTCAATACTTATATTTGTACTTGAATTATATTTTCAACCTTAAAAGAGAATGACCCAATATCCAAATACCACGTATAAGCTTGATAAACGTTTTATATATAGTCTATATAGCCGTTTTATATATATATATATATATATATATATATATATATATAAATATTGGAAAGTGCAATTGCCAAGAATAGCTATACATACTTTATATATATATATATATATATATATATATATATATATATATATATATATATATATATATATATATATATATATATATATATATATATACATATATATATATATATATATATATAAAGTATGTATAGCTATTCTTGGAAATTGCACTTTATTACAATGCACATATTAAATACAAGTTTTTTGACTCACAAAATGCACCTATACTTGTGAAATAATATCCCGTAAGAAATGTTCATGTACAACACTAAACGATTACAAAGAAATGAAATCCTTTGAATCAGGACAGCATAATATTGTAATGTAATTATATTGCCAGGTATGGTAAACCACCTGTTTGGGATTAATGTTACGTCATAAGAAGCCATCTAACATATACGTCCCGAAAGACCGCTTAGTCTCAGCTTTTCCCTAAGTAGTCTTTTGTAATTTATCAGCTTTCATCTTAGTCTCGTGTGGATTTAGATTAAGCAATGACTAAATATCGATAACTTGCAGTATGCTTTCATCCCTATGGTGTCGAAATTCATTCCACATAATAATGTAACTTCAACAAAATTCTATTGAAATTTGTGTCTCCTGATATATTCTTAGAATAGAACTGTTTCAGTGTCTTACTTTAGCCATTTTAAAGGCTAGAGCAATTAAGGCTCTGGTTGACGGAATTTTCCATTTCATTTTTTACAGTCTAAGTAAATTCGGGATAATATATCATCGAAATAATTTTTAAAATAGATGCAATTTGCATGCTCTAAAAATCTACTTATAAAACATATGGCACAGTTGTTTGCAAACTGATTAAAACGAACAACAAAGTTTTTAAAGTACGATTCATAGATTTTTTTATCATCATATGATAGTGTTAAATAAAATACTTGAAATAAGGGGTAATATGTAATACTTACAATCTATCCATATGTATTACGCTTTAGTTTCGTAATTTAGAAAAAAGCTCTACGTTACCTTTAAATATATCAGGATATTGCAATACAGAACCAAGTAGGTGACTCAGTGTATTTTGGACCTATTTTACGATGTCTACTGCTCATTGATTGGCACTCATCGCGTGGCCTGTAAGTCTGTCTTCTGGTCCAGAAGCGTTCCTTTCTAGATGCTCGATCCGTCAGTGTTACCGCCGGAGTAATTCTGAGGATGACATGCTGCGGTAGCGGTTACTCATAAAAGCCTAGCCGCTTGTTCCCTAGTTTGTTGCAGCAGTTTCGCTTTGGAACTCGCCGCATTATGAAGTAGCTAAATCGGTCTCATTTTCGGTCTACCCAGGTGCGTATGTATTTTAAACTCCTTGTATGTCTCGTTGGCCGTCCTAATCCAAGCCCAAGTTACTGTGAATGTAGAGTTTTATTCTGCCACTTCTCTTTAGGCTTCTGCCGTTTGGGCTTTTACCTTATATCCGTTAAGTGTCAAAGCCCTAGCTACCTGTCGGTGTAGTATAGTCGTCCATTGGAAGACGGCGTTGAGGTATCTCCTGGCCACGTAGTGGCCGGACTCTGGCCACGGTGAGGACTCTGCAGAGTCTTCTAGAGTGGATTGTAGTCCTTCCACGTAGGTCCTAATGGTAGGTTCGTTTGATAATGCTCAGACGACGGTGTTCCTTAGAACCACGGTGACCCACTGAAGACACATGCTCTGGGCTGCGAGTAGGTTTCTCCGGACGGACTTGCAGGGGAGGTGGTACCCTGTCAGGGCCGCGTAGGTGAAAACTGGTCGTGTCAGAGCCGTGTAAAGCAAGACCTTCGTCTTGGTCGGTAGCTTCGAAGAGTAGAGCATTGGGCCGATGCTGGCGAGGCCCTTCCCTTGCTAAACTGTAGACCATCGTGACATGGGTAGTGAGTGTCTGTAGGCTATCCAGGAGTACCCCAAGGTATTTGACTGTCGTCTTCCAAGGGACGTTGTCCCCGTTGACGGCTGTCCGCTGGTCTACGTGTCATCGGATTCGCATTTTTATGGCTTCAGGACGGGCTCCACGGTTCGCTCTGCGGGTTTCGTGCAGGGCGGAGGCGGCTCCATCTCACCGGTTGGTAGTCGTCCTTCTGAGTGGGTGTGAGGGTGTGTGGACTTGGCTGCCGATGCGTAAGAGAGTTTGCGCACACTCTTGTAGCTTACGCAGCCTCTTGTGGTTTTCCGTGTGGGTATAGCCGCAGTTGCAGCACTTGGCGGGGGTGGACACCTTTTTCAGACATAGGCCGGCAGGGTGGCCCAGGACGCAGCGCAGACCTCTGTGGCAGTCGCTGGATCCATACACGTATCCCTGGAACCGGTGGCACTGGATCCATCCTCCAGATCGTTGATATTCGTGGGGGGTCTGAGACCGTTGCCACCCCGCAGAGTGGTAAGCCACAGGCTGGTCGGCTGGCCTTTCCTGGCCTTGAGTAGTTTCGCCTACAAGATGCCGTATCCGTCGTCATGGAACTCGGACATGACTTCCACAGGGGTCAGAGTAGTGGGCATTCCTCTAACCACTACGTTTATAATCCTATCCTGTCTCGGGTGGTACGATGTTGCTGGGTAGGGCAGCGGTCGGCAGGGTATGCTCCCCAACGACTCCAGGGAGGTCCCAAGAGCTGTACAATCAGACTTCACGGTGATGTTGAAGTGGCTTATTAGAAAGGCCTTTTTGGGCGTCAAAGTTGGTTATTTCCTTGGATGACGCGCACTCATCCTGGAGGGTCACCAGCGGCTTAGGGAGGGTTGGACTGTCATCAGGGACTATCAGAGCAGATCCCTTGATGTCCTTCGTTGATTTAAGGACTCTGATCGGGTTTTCAGCTAGTAGAGCAGAGGTGTTGTCTCGTCCACGTCTCGAAGCAGAATGATGTTGACGATGTTGGTTGCAGTAGGACCTTTTTTGGGTCACGATTCACTTTTTGAACGCGGTTGTAGAAGTAGTAGTGCCACTTTAAACTCTGTATCGTTTGCTGAATTCCTTCCAAACATGCGTCCTACGCCGATGCCAGTAAGTATTTAGTGACAAGATAGTGTTGTCATAAGAGGCTAGTTCTTTCATGAATCTCGCTCCATCCCTGTAGGCCCTGAACGTGCTAGAAGTGCCCCCTCCCCTGCATGAAGCCAAACATGAAGCTTGAACAACGTCGATGAGTTGGTATAATTTCATGAGTGCTACATTTTTTACCTTATAAAATATTGTTTATCTATTTACATCACTTGAATAAAATGAAACAACAATAATAAGTTAGTAAGTACAATAATACAGTAAAATGCATGTACTAAAGATATTTTAAATTCGACATTTAGCAATATCCATGTTTGCCCAGGTGTCGTAGTCGTATGAGTACTCTGATATTTGGTCTCTAATCTAGATAGGTAACTTGCTAAGCACGACAGGATTATATGAATATACGACAGACCATTGTAACCAAATTGTCCCTTGAGACACTTGATGCTACAAGTCTGCAGCTAGAGCTTATCTGTAAGATTAAACTGCTCACCTGTGGGTAGACCTCATCTTAGCATATATTCCTTAGAGAGAGGAACTATAGCTTTATATTATTAAATACATTTATCTTTAATCAGAGAGCCTTAC
Source organism: Homalodisca vitripennis (assembly GCF_021130785.1). Classification (NCBI taxonomy): domain Eukaryota; kingdom Metazoa; phylum Arthropoda; class Insecta; order Hemiptera; family Cicadellidae; genus Homalodisca; species Homalodisca vitripennis. The sequence continues at coordinate 47,912,802 of NC_060213.1, forward strand.
TCAGAATCAATAGAGGGAGAATCTATCATTTAAACACTTTCGTCATTCACGAGACGATTATGTTATAAAAGACGAGAATTCGTTTTAATAAAATATAGTAAAATTGTGTCATACTAATTTTATAATATCGTATTATTTTATAAAATTACAATTAGTTCAAAACTGAAATTTTGTATTTATTACAGATAGTGTCAAATGAATGGATATGTTTAGTACATGGTGGGAGTATTAGTTAGCTTCACCAATGTATTAATAGTTTATGCCTAGACCTTAATATTGATATACGTAGGGTTGAATTAAAAACTTTTAATTTACTCCATATACGTTGATAATTAACTAAACATAAGAGCGAAAGTACGACTCAGCGAAAGACGATATTACAAGGCTTGGGAATTTTAACTACAAGCCTCTGTATGGATATTTGATTGTGCAGAGATTTTCACGCTTCTGCAAATCAAAGATTGTCATTTCTTGTTCTGTAACAGTTAGGTTATATTGAATCCGCAGGATATGAAATGAAACAGGTATATATATATATTCCTAGGTAATTTATTGCTAATTATTGGTAATTATTGACAAATACATAAATCTAACTTAAAGCCCTTAAACTCTATGGTATTTCTCATTGTTTTTTGACATGATGAATAACAAAAATATACATATTTAGCAGTTTAAGCAATAAATGTCTTTCGATGTCCCTAACAGGTTGTTATATTTGTATTTACTTTTTTCTACTGACCTCTAGTTTTAATTAGGGCAAAATGATTCACAATTTAGAAGAATGCTACCACTTTAAATGTAATGTTGAATTAATTAAACTATGATTATTCATGTTGTGGAAAGAAACAAGCCCGAAATATGAAATATTTGCAGTAGAATAAATAAATAATAACTATAAGGAGGAGCTTACGATAGTTGTCTATTAGCTTTTTTAGTTATTTTTTTGACAAAGCGTGGTTACTGTCATAATTATTGGGCTTTTATTAGAGAGCACGATTTTACGAGTTTATTTTATCGAAATTGCAATGTAATTACTATATTTTTTACGTTTTTTTAAGACTATATGAACTATGAAGAAAGAGAAAAATATGGAGCATGAAGTATATTGACTTGATCGAGGGTGTTACCAAAGTTTCAAAGTGTAAAATACCTAACAGTTTTCATATGTAAAATACCAAAGTAAAATATGTAATTTTATTATGATGTGATAAAGTAAATATTAATAACTGTAAATAATACATACCATTTTAATTTATTTATTTATTGTGTGAGGTCTTTGAAAACCGAAGGTTTCCTCATCAGGCGACTCCACTTCGGTTTCGAAAAGCCTCGCACGAAAAATAAATAAATTGGAAATGATATGTATTATTTACATTTATTAATATTTATAAGTTTTTCCAAATGGTCCAAGAGTCTTCAATGTGATGAAGTGTCAAATAAGAACAAGACAAGTTCTGATAAATTCAAGGCAGTGAACCGCCTTCCTAATAATTTAAAACTACCAGTACTAACGTGCCAAAGGATTACATATTCGTTTTTATTCTAACTTCTCACAATCTAATTTAAAATTAAATCCCAATATGTCTTTCCCGAAAATTTTCATTTAATTTAAGGCTCAAGATTATAACAATAATTTATTTGAGGGATAGAAATGGTACTCTTATAAAAATATGAAATTTAAAATATTATCTTAGCAGTTTGAATCGCAATCATAATGTATTGTTAATTATATTACAATAATAAAACAAATTACAAGAACAGGCATGCCTGTTTAAAGTTTTAAATAGTCATTGCATCCCGGTACTTGTTTTAGTTTCTAAAGAGATCAGCAGTAAAACAAAGATATTACAGTATGATAATTCTCAGAATTGTCTTATGAGAAACTAGTGGATTAGATAAGTTGTCAGTTGCCTTACTGGTCCATTCTCCACTTCCAGACTTTACGATTACAAGAACGCTGTACACTGTCGTCTCTGATATTATTAAATTTATGTGTGAGGTGTGTTTTGGAGCCTTTACTTTGCTATAAAGCTGTTTAGAATAGGTGTCTTCCTCCAGCTCTCAAACGAAATAAAAGTTAATGCATACCTCTAGTGGTATGAAAAAACGATAAGATGTGTTTTTATATAGCTTTAGTTAAATTTAAAAGCTGGGGATTGTGTGCCTTCCAGGTCAGTCAGTGGAAAGGTACATTTTGCATGTGACTGTAATCTGTAAATTCCCAAACCGAAGAAAATCTTTGTATTACAAACGTTTAGAAACAAAGTAGCCTTGGTCAATATAGGGTTGATCACATAAAAAGCCAATATAAATGTTCTAAACACTAATTATTAAACATAAAATCCTAATTACGCCGTGCATTTTAACTTTTTTGGTATATTTCTAACGGTACATATATAACACTTTTATATTAGTATATAGGATATGCTTTCAATTTCCATTGTGAATAACGAGTTATATAAAGTTATGTGTAGAGAGCCCAAACAGTTCGCTGAGTAATTGACTTAGAGCGCTGATTGGAAGATTAAAGTTTCACCTCTGGGAGCACACTGAAGGGCTCGTTGTCTCCGTCAACAGTGCCGGACTCCGCAGTCTCGTTGTTCCATGGACTGGCTGCTAAAAACCACCCTCATCACTAAGTACACTAGCCTGGAACTTATTAGTACATTAATTTTGGATAGGCCTGCTAAGTTACGCCACTAGGGTTTTCCTAGTCAGGGAAATCAGAGAGTTAAGACCGATCGAGATCGACCTCTTTCGCCCTGATTACAGACTGAACGTAGTTCTTCACACAGCTAAGTGTCCTCTACCTGGAGCATTGATCCAACGATGTTCTCAGGAGAAACCGATCCCAGCAGAGGGGGAAACCCGCTACAAATGCCACCTATCACATTCGAAAACACGGACTGCGCCGTACCTGCAATGTCAGGACAGAACAGGCAGGTTGAGATGGCGACCTTACCCACCTTACACAAATAGGGGTGAAAATACCCGTTGCGCGTGATAAATTGAGTCACGAGGTAATCGACCCCACCGTGCTGCCGTTTCACTCATTTTTAAATGTCCGGGATGAGTCTGAATGTCCCACGCTCGACTTGCCAATTACGTTGCCAGTGGTTAAAGCTGCGTCTTGCTCTTCTTGGGCAGGATTATATTTGTAAACCTCGGTACTGCGGCGCTAGATCGCCTGGCTCGAAAAATGGTAAATAGGATGGATACCTGCGATCACAATCACTGCTGGTTCGTACCATACGGTACGCTGATGCAAATCACAGGGCTACTCAGTGGTCGACTACACTACTCTCTGGGTTAATTTCTAAATTATTCCTCCAGCTTTCTTTTATGCTCTAAATAAAAATTTGATAAATTATTTAAGCACAAATTGTTTAACTGCCCTGTTGTCTCAAACCGTAGGACAGAGTAGTCTGTACTAAGCGAAATTAGGATGTTTTCAGAACATGCTACGAGCAGAAATTGGCATAAATGCTTGAGGCAACATTCGTGCTAACTCTGTCGATGTTTTATCTAATCTTTTTCGACATCATTTATCGGCTTTCATTTCCTTGCGATAATTTAGTTTGAATGTTCATTAAACATTTTTGAACTGTTCTTTATTATATTTTAGAAAACTTTAATGGTGGAAGTGAAGCCTTTCTCTTAAGTATATAATATCTGGAGTAATCTAGTTATTACTGCTTCTATGTAATGTATCATTTACTATTCTATATGGTACTACTATGATACTGTAAGCATCAACGCTAGGATGTTTTATATATTCTTTTTAAGAGATGCCTAAAAATTGGATTATAGGAAGGTATTTACTATCTAGTTTAATATTTGTTACTATTTTATTTATGAGGATAAAGTTATATGTTTATACACAGGTTTTGGGAAAAAGTGTTTGCTTACTAATTCCTAGTAGTAAGTAACATTTTGGGTTATAAGAAAAGTTGTTTTGTTAACAAATAACACTGTTATTCAAATTGTGTTCTGAAATTCGTCGTATTTAAGTGTTGTGTTTGCTTACTAATTCGTAGTATTCATTTTGGGTTATAAGAAAAGTTGTTTTGTTAACAAATAACACTGTTACTCAAATTGTGTTCTGAATATTCGTCGTATTTATTCAGTGTTTCTTAATATTTAAAATACGTAATACTACTGGAAAACATTACATTAAAAAGTAAGTTTAGAAAAGAATTATTTAGGAAGGAAAATACCAGAGCTTCTACCATTATTAGAGAACATCCAAACTATTCCCCTCACGTCCGACATCCTGGCCACTATAGCACTACGTCTACAGTTTCTTAAATACTGCTAAGCCTGGGGTACACGAGAAGTATTTTAAGGAAGCGCTTTCTTGCAGAGTACGACGTATAAGCATTTTGCTCTATTTTTGCACGTGGGAAATCTATTGTGCCTTAGAATGGGATCCGGCACGAATTCATAAATTCCCATTCAATTTACTACTAGTTCGTTGCTTGGTGGTTGTCAGCAAATGAATGTAGGATGCAAGCTTAGATGATTCGTTAAAGGTAAACATTTAAATCGATAAAATAAACTGTTCTGATATCTCATACACACAGCCCTTCAATTTAGTGTTTACAGTCTTGTTAAACAACGTATTAAAGAGGTTTGCATAGTTTTATATTTCGCCCGTGTTAAATTAAGGTACTTTGATGTACCTTTTCTTATAAGTATCACACATCGAAGTTCTATGGCTTTCCTGAGGAAACGTCTTGAGCAGACTGTTTGAGTTAAGATCAGAAACGTTAGTCTTCCTTCGGGGTACTACTCCTCAACTTACAGAGCATTTTGTTTATGAAGAATGTTAATCCTACTTGCGCATTTTCCGTTATATTTTCTCATAAAAATGTTTTGAAGAAGGCGTTGTAAGGCCCACTAAAACTATTTTCTTACAGAGGGCAAAGTAGATGGGTTTAGCAAAAGAATATCACTTTGCATAAAACAAATAAGGGAAACGAATTTTGAAATCTTTATACAATGCTTGAATTTATAGATATTATTTCTGGTTTACAAGATGATATGTTTGATTTGAAATTTCTTTACTACATTTCAAATGACGATACTTCTGGTTTACAATAGGTTTTATATCCATTCAATGAGAAAATGGTGGAAAAATCAGATCTCAGTGCTGTGCTTCATGATAAACTGATAGAGTTGCCATTTGACTTTTTTTCTTGTGCGACACCCGACTTGGCCTTTCACGATCCTCCCTGGGTATGGACCCCGAGGTTCTGAGCCCTTTTTAGAGATACTGAGAACATTGTTTTTTATATATATTTCAAATATAAAACAGGATTTTTATTTTTATTTATTTTAAGTTTTAAATTAATTTATATGTCTTTAAATGACCACACTGTGTGAAAACTCCTCGGGTATGACGATTTTGCATTATTTATACGGGTATAACACGTATTATTATATATATATATATATATATATATATATATATATATATATATTATATATATATATATATATATATATATATTGTATATTATTTATGAAAAAAACGAACGGGAGAATCACCTTAAAAGTGTTCAGTTAGTTTATGAAGCATAAAATGTTTAAAATGTAATAATACAAACCATATTAAAAAAGATTTTTGTTAATTTTCGACTATGTATTTTGTTAGTAAGAGTCAAAATCACAAAAAAGATATAAAGTAAGGTCGTGCCAGTAATTCCAAGACCACTAGAAAAATTTTGACTAGTAGGATTGCCAACATAATAAGCCAATATAATTAGGCTACTGGTATGCATTTATTCAGTTGTTTTATTGCCATTTCCGTTATTTTTATAATGTGGTTTTAGTGTATGCAAACTTCTCTACGATATACACCGGTATTTATTGTACGTTTTCTACTCTTTTGTGCTACAGAGTGAATTAAATTACGATTAGAGAATGTATAATAAATTTAATACACTTTCTTTATACTTAGTTGTAGACATCACTACATTAAGAATTTTAATAAACCAATAATTATATCATAAGTAAGCTACTTTTTGCTGCAAATTTTTAACAGTAACAATAAATATGCTCAATAAACTGTACCGTAAACCCCGGTAACACTTATTGGCGTGTAAAGTTTGCGTTCTCTCCATTTATTGGTACTATTCATCTTAGCAGCCAAGGTCTGAAAACAAATAAGTGTACTTAGTTATTTGCCTAAGTTATGCTATGTGTTGGTTTCACTTGACAAATTAAAATTTTCCAGTAATTTTTGTTCTATAAGCTTTATAGCATTTAAATATTTAAAATTAAGGTTTTCTATACAATATATACGCTTACAGATTTAAATTGAAAATAAACTTACATAGTTAAAAAATGTAACAAAAGTCAATTATTAAAAATAAAACAAACTACGAAAAGTTTTGATCTTTTCTGCAGTACAGCATTGATCATTACAAAATAAAAGTCCCACCTTAACATTTGCCATAAAAATGTTTTCTTATAAGAAAAAATATTTTAAAAGGCAAGAAAAATACTTTAAATACGAAATATGTTCTAAAATATGATAAACGCGAGGGAAATTACGTAATCATACTTGTTGGTCTTCTGTACACAAAAATAACCATTTAAAGCTTATTCATAAACTGTTTATTATTAAAATACATACAACTTTAATGAAACTTTTCAAATCTCAAACCCCCAAAATATCCATTGACTAGGGCGATAAGTTTTATGCAGCTATTAAAGCTGATTTGAAAGCTGTTTTCGAGACCTTGTCTTCTCCCCTGGGGTGAGTGATGCAGCCTGATAGGTAAATGTGCTGCAAATATTATTTTACTGTATTTTATTAATAGTACTTCCTTGCGCCTTATTTCATTAGATGACGTCAATGTATTAGGGTTAGTATGTTATAGAAGACCACTAATTATGTGAATACCAATATCTTTAACATGGGTAATATTTAACCACACGTAAGCGCAGTACCCCTTTCGATGATTCACTGGGACGTATAAAAAGTTTCGTTTGTTTTTTAATTCTATTTACAGTAGTCATGGACTTGCTGTGCTCGCTCGTCTCTATAAAATATAGTCAAGGAGGCTTGTTGAATTGGGTTACTACTACATTTATCTCACTAGAAGTTTTGAATTTATTGCGTCATATTCGATTCAAAAAAATTATTATTATTTTTTATTTAACAAATTAATATAGGTGAATTGGTCTTGTCTTTCTCAAGTGATAGAGTTAATTATAGAGTTATTACCAAAGTACATTTCATATTTAATTGTAAAGGTACATATGTTTCAATAATTGTTATCTGATCTTTATATAAAGTCAATAAACCGATGTACAAATTTTTGATGTTATATACTCTAATTATAAGCAGGAAATTCTTTATGCATGATTATAGGGAAAGTATATAATTATTTTTAATTCTAGTTAGTATAGGGTAAATATAAAGCTAAACATTATTTCCCTAAATTATATGCTATCTGTTGATGTTTCACTTCAGTTTATTATATAGTACGTACAACACAAACGTAATGAAGCTTTCTAATTAGAATTGCCATTTTAATTTGGTAATTCAATTAACAATAGTAACGCGTTCTCTTACTTAAGATTCAAAATACAATGTATATTGTGCTTAAACATATAATTAAAGTCAATTGTTGGGATTTTGCAAAAATCTGCACATACCACCAAGTCATTTTAAATATAGTTGCTGTTACATCATTTCAACTTAATGATATCTATAGCACCAGTAAAATCATGAAATCAGGAAATAGCATGTCCAAGTATGATCGAATTAACTTCCGGTAATCTTGACCCGGACGTTTGCTGCGGTTGGACCGTATCCGGCAACTTGTCACTGTACGGAACTATTACAAATTACCGATTGCCAGAGTTTCAGTCCACCAGTATGGGAAACCTTGAAGCTTATCTTAATATGTTGTTTCGACACAACCTCTTGTTAATACTCAGACTAAAATAAAGCCAGTATAAAAACTAGTAATAACAGTTAGCTGTACGCCTTTTATTTGGTTTAACGAGCTCAATATCTTCTGAACGAACTCACATTCATAGTAATGGATATGCGGTAGCAATAAATAATTTTTATTGCTAACATTATCTGCAGTGGTACCGGATGTTTTTAACTAAAAGCAAGTAGGCCTATACGCAATTTTACACTTATTTTCAAGTCAGACGTAAGATTTGTGATAGATCAAAATATAATTGCTTGTAATTTAGATTATTAATCTGTTTTTTTTTTATATGAAAAAAGCAAATATGACGGCATTACTCATACATTTGAACGATCTATTGCATACGTTTTTCCCTAAAATATAAAATTTCTCAAGTTAATCACTTATTGTGAGTCTGGTAAATTAATCCAATACAATGTTTTCATAATGGTAGAAACACTAAACGATGTTTATAAAAACATTGGAGATAAATTTATAGCACTGTACCTAAATTTACAAGAAAACATTCAAATGTACTTTCTGTTGAAGTGGACCTACGTAACGAGGTACGTGCTCTCGCATTTATATTAGTCATTTATATTTTATTTTTTATACATTTAAATGTTAAAACCCAATACTGAATCAAAGTTAATTGATGTTCTTGTTCAAAACAATCCTACTTAAGATCAGATACAGTCTCTAAAAACGTCATGACTTTCAATTGTTTTGTAATTGAATTTAGGAGGTAAATATACATAGAATATAATTCTAATACTCCGATGTAATATAAGAAGATAAATAACTAATAAAAATGTTTCTCATTGAAGTCAATGTACGTATTGAGTTAACAAATGGCTAAATGAGCCTTTGATATTTGACGACGTATCAAAACCAACTAGTTTGGGTTTAATTAATTAGTTTTTAAACCCCAACTAATTATTTATTAAAAAGTCTTGATACTGCACCAACGTGTATTAATTATCCGGCCTGCAGTTCTAGGTATCCCACTGTAGTCTGTGCTAGTTTTATTTCTTATTGTGATCCTCGTATTTGTGATTTGTGCTCGGGACTTCCATTCTATTCAGTGACAACGCTAGGAATGGACTTTTCTTTCTCTTCATTACTTATTTCTGTTCGTTATTTCGGTATTTATTATTATCTCCTCCACCTGACGAAGAGGATAGTTTCCAAATTTTAACACTGATTGCTGAATAATAACTCCCGCTCAACTGGAACTGACATCTATTACTTACCGAACGAATTTCAGCAGTCTCACCATAGGTCTATAAATGTTGTCCTCTATTTTGTACTAGACATCTATTGAAGTAAATATAATCAACATATAAATATATCAATTGAGCAGAAGACCAAATAGTTGTTAATTGGTTATAGAAAAAATGGAAAGTATTGAGTTTTTAAGTAACTTCAAAGTTTATTTGGTATTAAATATGAAACTTTGGAATACCAATGCAATATTAAGGGGGTTATGTCACAAGCGCTAGGAGCGCACTTAAACTAACCCGTCGCTACAGATACAAAAATTATAGGTGTTACATGGCTTACGCTTACCGCACAGCATATTGATTATGTAAGGGACTCTCCCATGAAGATCCTCGTACATTTTTATTATGAATTATCAATTTCTTTAATAAATAAGGGAAGTCTTTTAAATTTCGATTTAAAGTTAAAATTGGACATAGTGAGTAATCATATGTACTCTGTTATAGCAATGACGTTTATTCATGCGTAATGACGTAATACCTTGCGTATTTATGTGTATTATTATTAGGATCAACCATTTGTAAATTAGTATATATTGTATCAGCATTGCCAAGCGTTGTGTAACATTGTTATCAATAAAAATAACATTATTAATTACAATATACTATTTCGGATTACAGTGAACAATGGACTGTTTAACCGGAGTTAACGATTCGAGTGCCGATCTGTCCACAGATTGATAGGCTTGTTGCTAGTGATCGAGTAAATTGTGACGAAATTTTATTCATCATTATCCTCTCCCCAACCTATCCATCGGTCCGTCTCGTTTCTAGTAACAGTAGTTCAGCTTTAAAAACAACTCAGTTTTTTTGTTGTATAGTGGTAATTTTGTAGGAAAACTTTATTAGAGAACAAAACCAATGTTAAAAATTTGATTTCTTGTCAGAAGTTGCCACCAATAAATTTTAATAATGATAATAGTTTCCGAAATTTAAATTACATAAATCTCTATAAAATGAATATAATACAGATACCACTGGTTTTTACTAACCTGGTATGTCTTTTAATTAATTAATAAAATTAAATGCTTCACCTTACACTTTATAAAAAAAATATTTAAATTATAATAAACATTTATTTTAACAGTAATATATTGCCTTACAAACTGCACTTTTCTCTTAAAAACAACACCTTAAGATTTCAAGCATTGAGACAGGTTTTATTGCTGTTTATTAAAAAGCGTTTGTTGTAAATCAGAATAGTAGTAGTGTTAATTGACACTAGTTTTATCAAATAATATTTTTCAGGACATTTACCTTCGTTTTGCGATACAAACACTGAGTAACACTGTTTAAAGATATACAATCTAATATATTCCATTGTAATTAATTAACCTACTTACCGCAGGAGGGTCCACTTCCGACTGGTTTATACGTTACGCTAACTAGGACTAGTGTAAGAGGATAAGTGTAGAGGAAAACTTTGACTGGAATATAAGTTGAACACACTCTGGAAACAGGAAAAACTGATGTGTCACTTACATCTGGGCAACCTTATGAATTTCCAAGAGCGGCACATCAGTAATCGCAGATTTTGAGATTTTGTTGTTCAAAGGTAGCTCGAGAGTTCTAGTGTACTGCGGGAGATAACTGTTGGAGTTGGTGAGGTTCCTTAAGAGTCAAAGGTTCTTGCTAAACTAGCTATAAGGGCGTACCACCCCTTGCCTGCTTTGTTTTGAGAGACCTCCACAGAGCCGGCTTACCCTTAGTTCGAGAGGACATGACTAGGAATGCCCTAATACCTTCCGCTTGAATCTCTACAGAGGGTGGCCCCTACCCCAAACGTACCTGTCCAGAATATCCTGTCACTCCGGAAGCAACGCAAATGTCCTTTTAGGACTAAATGGAAATTCAAATCTTCTTTTCCTAAGAGGAGAAAGCTAACCTAATACAACGAATTTGAGAAAGTTTAAATGGAGATGACACGCAACATGGTTTATGGGATTTCTGACCAATGCGTGTCACAACGCTCTAATGCGTATTATTTCTTATACTAACCTAAATTTTATAAATTTGTTAGGCTAGTTATTCACTCGAAGACTAGATCAGATTGTAGATCTCAAAACCTATATTACTGTTTTATTTGTACCACAGAACGATAGCAATTGTCTGTTATGCTGTGTTTTTAAGAATTCTTCCATTAATTAGCCAAAGCTGTAAGAGAAAATGTATCTCAAGAATAACCCACTTAGATGTTTAGGGTTTATAAAATCAAAAACAAACAGTTTTGTTACGTAAGGTTTAATGTATTTTTTAGTTTACAGTTATAGGACTATGCCAGACCCTATGTCGCTGAATGTGCATGTATAATTTAGTGACTATAGCTCATTTTATTTTCGATATGTTTCATGAACAGAAAAAAAATTACAACATTTTTCTGCGCTGAAGTTTATAGAGTATAAATATTGCATCAAGCTTCAACGACGTTTAGCCAAACCCAATGGATATACATAAAATATTCTTCTGCATGCGATAAAATAGTAATGAAGTTGCTACGAACATTTAAAGACTACAGATAGTATTTGTACTAAAATATACTATGATACCTTTATTACTATTTTATGTTATTAATTGTGTGATTTTCTTTTTAAAAAAAACTAATGTAAAATGGATCTCTGATTTCAAACTAATTCCATGTGTATCATCCTAAAAATGTAGCTTACGTGTAATGAAAATTCATATAAAATTCAAGTATAGGTCAGTTTTTTTCTCCATATATCGTACGGACAGATACACTGTCAAAACAGGAACCTTCCTTGCTTCCCGAGTATTAGGTTTGATAAAATAACAGATTATTAGAGTAGGAGAAAACAATTAAATTCAATATATACAGTAAGTTAAATTAAAAAAGAAAATTAATACAATTTTTATTGATACAAATAGTACTATTTTTATTTGATAACTAATTTTTATAATAACACAACCGATAAAAAAGTAATAAAATGTATTATCCCATTACCTAATGATTACAGTATAGACAAAACGGTACAAGTTATGTCAAAACGTTACTGAAACCGCCTCTAAAAGTGCCCCAGACAATGGGTATTTAGGCCAATAAACGATCTTATATAGAATATTGGCCCATGTAATATAGGGCACTGAGGATTATTAACTGTATATAATTTATTTCAATGTTAACGTTCTTTACTAAACATAAGTATTATCGAATAAGTTTGTATGTTTCTAAGTACGTTTATTATTAAAACTGCCATGAGTATTTGGTAATTGAAATAAAAGTAAGTGTGTGTTGTCCTATTTAAGATTCACAATATCATTCATATATTTCATTACGTAATTTAAAAAATAATCACCCGGATTTTGAAAAAATCTATACGTTACTTAACAGATCGCTAAAGATATTTAATACTAATTTATGTAAACTTAATGATATTTAATGTTATTATTTTATGGTAATAAATTTACAATAACTAATTAATGATTGTGTTGGAGCATTCGCTCTCTTTTATATTTTTGGCATCGCTCTATTATACAATTTCATCCACTCTTATATTTAAATGTTATATTTTAAATTTTTATTCATACAATTACGACAACTTCTTATTGTTACAATGTTTCAAATATTTCAAGCAGCAAAAGCTCGATTTTAATATATTTATATTATCCTCTTTGTGAGTAAAAATGTATACATATTACAGTGGTGATAATGCTGGAGATTAGAAACTAAAAGTGCATTGATAAGAGATTATTTGTACCTTAGAGTCTGAATATATAAATATGAAATATAAGGATGTTTAAAATTACATACAATTTAAATTGAATCCATTGAAAATTTTCATGTTATAAAAATTATTGCTATACTTTTAATTAAAATGTTTCGTTTTTATAACGTATTTTATCGCTTGTGAACAAAATGGCCTGTTAATTTGAATAAACGTTTACCATCCGATACAGAGTTAATTTATTCTTAGTTTTTTCATTAGATACAATAATATAACATTATCATGAAATTTAGTCTTTTTGGCCCTCCATACCTTAATAAAGATTTCCAATAGGTTTAGTACATGTATATTTTACTCACAAAAGGAAAAAATCAAATACGAATAATCCATAGTTTAAGTTTAAAATTCAATACTGACTCGATGTGAATTAACCTTTTTGTTTAATAAGAAAATACATCTCAAGACCATACACATTATCTCAAAACATCATGATTTAAAATTAATGTAGGTACATCGATGTAGTAATAGAGGATACATAACTTATCCAAATGTTTTATTTATCACTTATATACTGAGTTAAAAACGTTATATGAAACTTGGATATGCAATACACAAAAAGAACAGCACGGTTCCAAGCAATATTAAAACAGTCTTGATGTTGTATCAGTATGTTTACCAGTGGTTGTGTAATCTGTAATTTCTCAGTAGCCTTTTTATTCTCACAAAATAAAAAAGTCATTTACTCTTGTCGATGCAGTGTATTTATTTAATATTGCAATTATATATCCTACTAATATTATAAACAATCTGGTATGGATCGATGGTTGGATAAATAAATAGACGTTTGTATGATACAAGGCAAAAACTACTGAATATACAGGTATGTAGTTAAATTTTAATGTATTATTAATAATAAACGTACATACATTTTTAAAGATAAATGATAATTTTCATAATAAATGGATGAACAACTTATTTTCATTTATAGTTTTGAAATTAATAACTTCTTTTCACTCTTGTGCACATAGATAAAAAGAGGTAAAGAATAACAGTTGAGAGATTAGATTTTAAAATATTGAATAAACAGTAATACAGAGGTGTAATACAAATATCAATAAAAATCATTATAAATCAAATTACAATAAATTACAGCTGATGGCTAATTCTCACTGTTCTGGGAATTTGATCTAACACTGTTATCATGCATAAGATAATAAACTAAAAAGACAATACAATGTGCAAATAAAAGGCGAATAAAATATGGGCTTCCCACACCTGGTAACACAACATGTTCATAGTAGTGTTGAAGAAAACATGGAAAGTCTACCGATAACTAATTAAATAGAATTTAATTGGATATATTACAGTTTCAATTGCCACCACCAAAATTTCACAACACACACTAACATTCAAACTAGAACTGTAATTGATGATTAATATTGCAATCATAAAAACTGAAATAAACCAACAGTGAGGCTACAATATAAATGCTAACATCTTTTTTCCGGTCTGCTATTCTATTACAACTTTGTTTTAGGCAAATGTTAACATCTACTATAGGATTTATACGTGTTTTAATACATTTACTAACCGTTGTTAGATTTTAGAACAATTATTATACTATAAATTATGTTATTAAAAACATAAAATTCAAAATTTTAATATTTAAATTCAATGTAGATTGAACACAAACTATTTGAAGATAAATGTATTATTATGTATTGAAATTTTTAAAATAAATTTAATACATAAGGATGAAAATGTTTTTCCTATGCGTTATTGCTAATTCAGTTTCATTGTTTCAAAATTGTTCTTTCCACGGTAAAACTACATTTTACAATTCCGTAAATATGGAACATTATAGAAAAATATTTATTTCAAATAACTACCAAAAGACTACAATCATCCAAACATACGTCAAAAGTAAATTTTTAAGACTCTTACAACGCAACTACCTCATTTTAAAATTTCAAGATATAATGCATGTTAAAGGCATTTATGTAATCAATGTTACGATACATAGATGACACAAATAATTTAACTACGTCAGTGTTATACAAATTAAATAATATGCATTATTAATAATCGGCAAGCAAACCAAAATCTTCGTGGTTTATACAATATAGATATTTATAAAAGAAAGATGTGTATGAGAATTAATAAGGTAACAGACAAATAGTAATAGATGATAAAAATAAGATCAAACGGGTTCACTGTACAACAAAAATTGCTTCCCGATGCTGTATAATACAAATGAACAGATCAGTTAGAAGAGATTACGTCGGACGGCTGAAGGCATCTTACCAGTAGAGCAGCTAAACACATACTGGGAGGTAGAGACGATGTCAGATAACTAAGAACTCATTATGAAGCAATCAAGATACCTAAAGTTTGTCTATAAATGTATATATTGAGGATATTTCAGGCACTCATTTTTTCTCGTGATATTTTTTAGAGATGAGTACCACATACATCTTGAGCTTCAGATTTTCTTTGTTTTTCTTTTCTGCTTATCTTCCGTTTCGCTACCGCTATATCCAGGTATTTGCAGTCCAGCTTCCCAGTGACGAATGGGTGTCCCCTGGTTCCCAGAAGGCTCCGTTGAAGACACTGAATATACCCCTAGACCCGCGATCTCATAACCCATCCCTTACTCTGGGGTTGGGGTTAAAGTGGGAGGAGACATCAGGAAAGGGAGGAATAGGAGATTAATCTCGTTTCTTGGACCAAAAAAAGAGGGGGAAAGATTACTACCCTAGTCACTGGAATAGTGATAAGGGAAGGTGGCTTCCTCCTCTTGCCCTGCCTCTTCCTTAGATGGCCCAGCACAAGACGAGCAGTGTACATGTACATCTCCCTCAATTTCATATGGGAAAGTGGGTGGTGTCAATGAGGATGCCAGTTCCCCACGGAAGATCATTTTGTATTTGTAATTCTCTAAGTAAATTTCATTAAAGAGCAAGGCCATTTTAAAATTCGTCTTTATTTTTCCAAAATTTCTATTAATAGGCTAGATTTTAATAATGTTATTTTTTCATAAATCTAAATACGCGAACCTTAATAAAATAAATATAACATACAAAACTAATGCTTTTTCTAAACGTAATTTCACTCTGTTAGCTGAGACAATAGAAATAAGTATTCTGACTTACAGCTTATAAACAAAATAATGGGATTATTTCGTGAGAGTCTTGGTTTTATATTATTTTGTAGCTTTAACAGCAGTATTGTTTTTTAAACCTATTAATATAATTTTACCTGAAAATAAGAGGATATCGAACAGTTATGACATAACGTTACTGAAATCTCCCGTATAGGAGCCCTAGATAATCGGTAGTTAGGTCCTGTAAACGTTCTCACAGGGAATATCTCCCCCTGTGAAGGGCAGAGAGAGTTGTATTCCTGGTTTGGTACAGCATATAGCTATATGGTATCGTTGTTGAACAGGAAAAAGTCTTCTTGACTAAAGATTGTATCTTTTAATGTATTACAAAGAAATTAAATGTTTACAATAATACATGCGTAAAGCGTAAAATTTACAAAAACTTCATGTATATTATTATGTAATTGTTTAATCTTTTTGTAAGTAATTTTACTAAAAGGAAGTTGGCAAAGCAAACCCTATAATAATAGTTAAATATTTCTAGAGCTAAACATAAACATTTAGAACAAAAATAAATATTATTTAATTTGTCCCTTGTTAACAATACGATTTTTTAGTATATGTAATGACATTTTTGTGAAGATTTCTTAGTCTTACTTTCAGAAGTAATAGGACAATTTATTATTACATAGTCATATGATAAAAATAGTATAATATAATATAAATGAACATAACTAATCTAATATTGATGAACGAATATTTTTATAGACTTCATAGAAGCATTTATTGATATAGAATGCATCTTTTGACTATTCAGAATGGATTGTGTCTACTACCACTCCGTTCACAAAGTAGTTACGAATGAGAAAACTACCCCTTTTATAACTGAAAACCAAGAATATAAAGGTTTTTTATTACATACCATCCTTTACTGACTAAAAGGCAATGTTCGTTGCTTATTATAATTACCTCGTTAACTGAAATTAGAGATGAGCCACTTTTGAAGAATTAAGTTGTATAACATTACGGTTATCATAGAGCTCCAGTTTTTTATGCAACCTCCTCCTCGGTATTATTAACTCTGTGATTAGTATTATTTATGATTTGTTTAAATAGCTGGGATTTCTTCGCGAATTTCTATAGCTACCTAAATAGTTTGTAGTTTTGTATTATAACTAATATTATCAGAAAACATTCATTGAAATTCATTACACAATTAAAAATAGTTATATTAAAGTTAATGAATGATAAGCAGAAGCTATCGTTGCAGTGTTGGCAATTATTAAACATGTATTCTGAGTCTCAATTAACATCTTCATAACGTAATTAAAAATCTTCAGCTATCTCCGGTAATTAGAATATATAAAGAATTATCTCATTACAGTTACAGTAAAGGGTAGCGTATACACTCGATGTAACATTACCAATGTGACACACTCTTTCATAAACTGCAGCTAAGGTAAGTAAATAGTGATACAAATAACAGAGGTAAGGTTAAGTAAGAGCTGGCATACATTAAAAATCCCTCTTTATTTCATCCCACTTCTATATATCTGAGTAGTGTACGGTTTATCTGACTGACCCCGCTGTAGTTGTTATATTATTCCATACAACATCATTTCATTTGCCTTGTAATTTGATTCTAAGACCACTAATATCTCAAAAATTCAAATCTTGATTATTCTAAGCACCTGAAATGGTAAGCTAAATCAACTGTACATCCACTGAGGCGATCAGATTCTGTATCTGTTAATCGTGGGCAACAACGAAATGTTAATAGTGGCTTCAAAAAGTGCTTATAAAATATATACAACATTTATTTTTTAGTAATTTCAAGTAAAACCGAAACTAATTAGCACTGGAATACCACAGAAGCATTATTGCATATAAGTAATTCTTCTTTTGAAGACCAACATCAATGCATGGTTTTTTCTATCTACTTAATACTTAGATACACAATGAAAATTCTTTTGGTCGTTGACATATCCTGTTATAAAATCTATAGCGATTTAAAATGTCCATAACCCTTTAATTACTCTGTTAATTACTGATCAATATTATAACAGGATCTGAAAATTGAGAACATAGAATATCGGTAATGAATGCTTTACAATTATATCTTCGGTAATGGAGTATATTTATAACATATTTTAAAATTAACAAGAGTATCTTTTTTCCAGTACAAGGTAACAGGGTAACAGGTATGTACATAAAACTACTCTCTCATATATATATATATATATATTATATAGTTTTATTTTGACTTTGACTTTAAATATGTTTCATAATATTTCAATATATGTATATTATTGAAAAATTATATGTATATATATATTTTTATATATATATTTTTATATATATATGTGTGTATTTTTATAAAACGATGGTTAAGACGTTTTTTTATAAAATTGAGAGTTTTTATCCAACAGGTGTTAAAAGAAACTATTTTTTTGAATCTATATTTTGCATTTATTTGTATGTATCCATTTGTCACCGTGCAAACAACAGTTATATTGTCTGAACGTTAAAAAGAAAAATTTACAGTTTATATATATATATATATATATATATATATATATATATATATATATATATATATATATATGTGCAAAATATAGATTCAAAAAAATTAGTTTCTTTTAACACCTGTTGGATAAAAACTCTCATTTTTATAAAAAAACGTCTTAACCATCGTTTTATAAAAATACATAGCTTTATGAACTTTTAAAATATAATCTGTCATATAAAAATATGAATGAAATCGTGTGGTATATATGGTTTTGGTCCTGACAATTCACTAATATGGGGCCAATCGGTGTCTGTAACATACCTGAAATTGTCATTTATGTCCATAAAGCGTATACTATGTTCCCAGGAGAGTTATTAATAAATTGTATACAGTATTATTTAATTTAGCTTGTTTTAATTATTATAATAACAAAAAGTGATATAAACAATGGCAATTAAATTGATCACCCATTTCCATAAAGGTGCAGAAGTAAAATAGTCTTGTCCTTTACGATAGAATATAAGGTACTTCCACATATGGATTAAATATGTTTCACGCGTGGTGTGTCGTTAGTATCCCTTTTATAAAAACAAACGTATAATAATAAGGTTGTACGTGCCTCGGATTGCCATTGAGAAGATAAACATCTGCTGCACTGCGCAATCTGCAGTTGTTAATTGAGATATTATCAGTATAAAGCTCAAGATCTTTCTACTTCACCTACCTCTTTAAAGAAAGACTTTTATAGTGAAACATTTTTGTATCACGGGTTTTGTAACGCCATAAACATTAATCTCACGTATAAGCCTAATGTTCTATAATATCCTCTTCATAGTGGTATACGTTATGATTACTTTAAAATCTCTAAAAATTGTTCTTTTATATCAATTTCTGTCCGAGAGTGGAATATGTTCTAAAAATACATTTGTATCGTTGTTCATAGCTTTTAATCTTCTATAAGAGCTAATACATCCATTATCTTATTTTTAAATTCAAATTATTGTAGCTCACTTACCTGATACCCTAAAGTTGTATATATATTTTTTCAGGGTTCTTAAATAATTATTTAACTATCTATATGATGGTCAATATACATGAGATTTAATGTATATTACAATTTTAATATAGATCTGCACTAAATTAAAATTATAAATAACTATATGCTTAATGGTTTAGTCCCTTATGCCTTAAAAATTAAATTAAACCTTTTTACTTGTTGTCCACTCAAAACAACTTATAGAGTGACAGAAGCTTAGGAATCCTAGTTTCATAGATTTGTTGTCAGTTTTAAAATACTTTAGGCAAATATTTTTTTTTGTTTTTTTCCAAGGAAATATCTACAGAACATTAATATTATGATATTAATTGATAAATTAAAAAATAACTTGTATGAAAGTGAAAAATCCCACAGCGAAGAATGCGAAGAACAATAAAGCGATTCGTTGTCAATATACCTTTGTGAGGCCTAAAAAACTTTTCAATAACTATTCTTAAAAAAAACCGAGACAATTACTCAAATTAAAAAAAATAATACTTAATCAGAAGGGTTAGGTATAAGCCAAATAAAAGAGTCACAAGAGGCTTCGACTGATTAACCAAAACATTAAATTTATTATTTGCAACAATTTCTCTGCAACAATCTTTAAAGTTATCCTATTACGTAAAATTAATTAAGGACAGAGCCCGCGTGGCTGAGAGAAACTAATTTATTGCCTGCATGATTAATGAATATATAAAGTTTTGGTAATTGACTTAGACATAAAACGAATAATAAAGGGAGCGTACATTATTATTTCAACATAAAAATATTCTAAAATTAGATTTATTGTACACATTTTTGTCACATTTGTTATTTAAAATGATTAAATCATAACCTTTTAGGGAACAAAATATTTCCTCTCATGCCACTTATTTTAATTCTTTACAATTACCATTTGTATTCAAAGGCGTAAATATTATTAATTTACTACACATTACTCAACCTAACTACAATGAGATGATGATGATGATGATGAGATTCTAGGATTATTGACAGAAGTTAGCACATAGATTGAGCAGAGCTGTCCAGAATGATCCAAGATCCCAGTCTGCAACACTCGCACTTTCATATGGTCTGGGCTCAAGTGTGTGCAGACTACATCGATTGCTGTTGCCGAGGTTGGGTCACCCTGGTTGCTGGTGGAAGAATACGCCTCATATTGAAGGAGGCTAGTAGTTCGTGCAGCAAATTGTTTTCAGTTGAAGATCGCAGGTCGTGTATATTTATAACTCCAACAATTAAGGTTTGAGTGTGTTGATTGATGAGTTTCCATAACATAAGCAAGAAAGTCGAGGAGGTGTCTTGTCTTATCAAGGCAGTTTGTTGGAGGTCGGTAGACTCCTAAAATACACAACTCTCTAGAGTTGGTCAAACAAAGTTTTATAGCCGTGATCTCACATATGCTGTTGTTTCCCAAATCCAATTTGAAATTTCATTCGTTAAACTTGTGCTGCTGTATAAAGCTACTCCACCCTTGATATGATGATCTCTGCCAAATTCTGCCAGCAGTGACAAATTAGCAAGTATAGTGTTCGTTATTTTCACGAGATTGACCATGCTCCGTTAGAACAACCATGTCCAGATGCAGAGAAAGATGGTTTATTCTGTCTATTTTGTTGCTTATCCGGTTCTTGTTTAGTGAAAAATAGCCAGTTTTGAGATGTGCTCGCCTAGTCTACTACCAGTTTCGTGCATTTCCTCTTGTACAATTGTTTCTGTCTGTGTTTTTCCTTTTGGTTGAATCTAAAAAATGGCTTGTAGAAACAGGTTTTGCAATCGATGATGCACAAGCTTTAATTATTTTTAACACAGGAGAAGAAGACTCCGAGACAGAAAAAGACGCGCGACGGCACAAAATCAAGTCGCACAGGAAATCTGATCCGACTCGTAGAAAAATCACCTTATAAATCATCATATAATTAAATACATTTTAAAACTCAATCCATTCGGACGCTATAAAGTGCTTAGCATTAGGAACGGAACTGGATATCATACTTTAAATTACAGTGCACTACAATTATTAGTAAGTTTTTCAAATGTATAGCTTTTTAAGGAGAGTGGGAAGGGTCAAATATAATCTTTTTTTGATTTTCTGTTTTTATTCAGTTTTATGGAGTGAAACTTACTCTATCAGGATCTGGCATTTGAATTGTTTGTACAATGACTCTAAGTATATTTTTTTACTATAAAAACTTAGTATGTATCACGTTTTATATTATTTTAACTAAAATTGTGATCCAAGGTTATTTAATATACTTTACATCCTAAATTTTAAAAAGAAGTAACCCTCGTTACCTTGCTTGTACCTGCATAGGACAGACTGGAATATTGCAATAACCGTTATTGGTCACTGTAGCAGCAATACTCTACAGGCAGATGTGAACTGAGTTAGAAACTACAAAGAACCCTCTAATATTACTACCCAGCAGGCAAACTATTCCCCTCACGTCCTGACTTGCTGGTCACTATCAGCGCTACGTCTACAGTTTCTTAAATACTGCTAGGAGAGGAAGGCACGAGAAGCATTTTAAGGATGTTCCGCTTTCTTGTAGCATTTAAGGATATTTTTATTGTAAAAACCGCTTATTCCAAGTCTAATTGTAAAGCTTTAATTTTTTACGAATTGTTTCGTAAGCGGTTCGTAAGTGATTGTAGAGAGGATCCTATGATACAATGAATAAAGGAATGCAGGCAAGTAAACAACAGCTCTAACATGCCATATTCTTTAAAATTCAAAATGACTTTCTTGCAATAACAAATCCAAACCGATTGAAACACATATGTGTTTCATACTAAACTATTCTCTTTAAAAATTATATTTTGATATCACTCTCAAACTACCACTAATTATCTATTTAAGTTGAAAGAAGTTTTAAAATTAAACAAAATCCATAAGTAGTAACCTTAGGAGTTATATTTCTGTCATCAAAGTAATGGAATTACATTATACAATATGTTTGATACTTTAAAAATATGTTTTTAAATGAAATACTGATTTAGCATGCAAGATTTTGCCTATTTTTTATTTTCCTGGCCTAATTTTCGTAAATAATAGTATAACCCACTACTTTCTTTTATAAACTATAACATTATAAAGTTGCTTTTGCCCTATTTAATAGGTTAGTGTCAGCAAGATAAATTTTAAAAACATTAATAGTAGTATTAGTAAATGGTATTGTTGGGTAATTATGAGTAAAATAAGCCATTATTTTAAATTCAGGAGATATTTGGTTAGAGGAGTCTCCTGGGAACAACAGCTATATCGTATTATATTGCAACGTGATATGCTGTGTCTTGTAGATTCATAAGTTATATTAAATAAAATTAAGTTATTTTTTCCAATTTTATTTATATATTAAAATTCAATATAACATTTCCTATTACCAAATAAACGTGTTTTTACCTTTATTCTTTTATTATTTAGCTTTTCCATGTTCATAAATAAAAAAAGTAATACCCTACCGTTTAATTTCATATATCACATTTTAGGAAATAAAACTGAATTACAATTTAAAAAAATATATTAGTTATGACAAATACAAGAAAGAACTCACAGGAAGGCTAGTGACCTGACACAATTAAATATTGAAGTATTGAATCATTTGAAAATTGTAGCTTTGTGTTGGCCCTTCTTTAGAAATTCTACTTTCTTGTACTTTTCGTATCTAATACCTGATAGTTTAATAAAATCTTTGTTTTAATTGTAATACCTTATATAAACAACTTCGTTTCTACTGCAGCATACTTACTAAACAAATTCAACAATTTCGTAAGTAAACATAAACAAATTTATATGATGGGGAAAATGAAATTTAAAAATAAATTACTTGCACATTTATAGGTACTTATGTCAGTACAACTTAAATACGTTTTACATATTATGTCTTTAGGAGTTAATAACACACTTACGCTATTAAATTAATTAAAAATAAGTGTAATACTATCCAAATTTTATGTTAAATCTGATCGATATGAGGCTACAGCTACAGTTTTGAATCCATTTGTTGAACAATTTTTATTTGTCATCAAATATACAATAAAATCACAACCAAAGCACATAACATCTTGAACTCATCTCAAAAAATTTATCCATGCAATAATGAATTTTTTATTATAGAGGTGTAGAATAAACATATTTTTAATACTTTACTAAAACACTGTTATTCCACATCACTTGTTGGAATAAGTCCTTTTGGAAATCACTTGTTACTTTTATAAAAACGACGATTTGAGATAAAACATTATTTTATAATAATATTTTAATTATTTATTTATGTTGTTGTAATTTTAAACTAAAACTTTTTTTTATAAATAAAACACACTTTGTCGTTAAATTCGTCATAAAAATGTCAGTGCTATAATTATGTCCCAACGGCCGCACCTGAATCCCCAAAATGACACTTCTCGTAATGAATTACCCAACTTGTACTTTAAACTGTGACAAATTATTAAATGTAAGCCATATAAATAACCATAAGCCATAATAATAAGTATTAATATTATGATATTAATACTTATATTTCTGCTTAACTGCATGACATACAATATATATATATATATATATATATATATATATATATATATATATATATATATATATATATATATATAATATTTAAAAAGTACAATAAAAGCAAAACAATATCTCTTATTTGTTAAGAAGTCTATTATTATTAAATAAGTTCAATTAGATTATAGTAAACTCGCTCTAGTTTATAATTTTTTTTGAATGGTTAAAATATTACTTATAACTAATGTTTAATTAGCAAAATAGAAAAACATTCAATAGACTCCTATGGCTGTACTGCGATGTTCATAGCTAAATAATTTATAGTATTGTTGCTCAAAGTGTTTGGATTTTTTAATGTCTAGTCTTATCATACATACTACAATGTTACAATGAACGACAGGATAGTGTATACTAATAATAAAAAATAAATAATAACAATTTATTAGGCTAAAAAATAATATATTTATACCTTTGAGTTAAAATTATATACCCTTTTAAACATGGCATTAAACACAAATATTTCCATTCTGACTTCGCAACCTTCTTCAGTAGTTTTACTAATAAAAATACCTCTAACTGGATGATCACAAACGTTGGCTCCACAAACTTTGATGCTTACTCTAATATCTCACTTTTATGCTACCATAAGGGAAGGTTGAATACAAAAAACCCGCCCAAAACAACCCCAAACTCGTAATTAGCTTTAGAAAAGACATTATTTATCAAAATAATAGCTGCTGCATGAGAAGGATTTAGCTTTTGCAACTTAATTGCTTGATCAAATCATCGACAGCAAATATGTAATAAGTGAATGAATTAGATCAATTACTGTACAATAAAATAAAATTACTAATATAAAATAAGTTATCGGCTTAGTATTTGTTGTTAAAAGCAGGTTTTTTTAAGTTTAGTTAACAAAACTCAACTCTAAATTCTAAACTGTTTGTTCCTTTTACAAATTATGCCAAGAAACACTTCCCATATTTGAAAAATATTTTAGTAAGTCGTTAAAGTCTAAAATAGTGTTCATAAAAAATCATGATTAAAAACTAAAATATATAAACCAACACTTACTAATCAAGCCATAAGCTGATAAGCCTGCTTTCCATTTAATTAACCATACGAGCAATGCATTTACGGATGGGAATTAATTTTGGCTAACCACAACTCCCGATCGACCAAGGACCACAACTCCCTACACTGACATGAACATAAGCATCTACTAACCAATTGTTCATATTCAATGCCAATAGCGTTTTAGAATTTCTTTCTCATTTTCTCGCTATTTAGAATAAATTTTTACAGTTTTAAATAGGCAGAAAAAGAGAGAATTTGTGTAATATCTACCGGGATATAAAACATAGTGGTAATGATTGAATAGGAAACTTTTAAATACAACATGAGACAGAGGGAGAAAATTTAGAACTAGTGAAATTGATAGTAATAATAAGACGGCTTTATGTATTTTATTATTTGCCGATATATTTTAATAAACTGATAGAAACTGTTAAGAGGAATCGAACCTTCGAATATTGAAGTAAGTTGTGTAGCATATAATTGTATATATTTAACATGTTCTATGTTTTGCTAATATGTACTATATATATATATCGTCCAACTTCAGAAAATAGTAATAAATGTGGATTTACTACTATTTGGATAATGTAATACGGTTATGTTATTGCATTTATTTCTAGCAGCATGCTAGAAATCACACTTAAATGTCGTTATGACAAATGATAGAGGGGCCTACATCCAAACAAGTTATTACTAAGAATTCTAACAATTAACACTAGTGAACAAATTGTATTCTGAAAATATAGAAGAACTCTTTAATATAAATATGTATGCAATTGGATATTTGTATAGGTCTAAAATACAAGGTATTAGCACTAGACCAACCCAACCCACATGTCGCACAACAGCCTTTGCTTAAGTTCAATGCCAAAATTCTACTCGTTAGCTCATTTTATAATAGACAGACAGAGCGGCAGATAATCATTCAGTAAAGAAATTATCACACTACTCATCAAAACAAAAGACATATTACGTCAGCCTACTGAGTGACAGGCTTCATTGAATCTCAATCAAAATCCATGGTAGGACAATCAACACCATTCACTTTGTTACTATTTATGTAGAAATAAAACCAATGATACAATTATTTTCACGATGTCTTGACATTATGATACATTCAATATTTTGTTAATAACATTGCATTTCATAAGAGTGTGTAAATAATACAATTATACACAGCAGGTCACCGCGAAATTTGTTTAGTTTTTTATGAAGATTCGTGGGTAAATAGTAAAAACACATTTTAAAACTTTAAGTGTATAACTTTTTTTAACAAATTTATTCTGATATTGTACATGTATTACTATGCACATGGAAGAATAAAATATGTATGTACTCATTTTGTTTACACATTATGTTTACTCTGCGTTTTTCATATTGGAATTATGTGTAAGCAAACTACTTCAACAGAACAATTACATGTAGTAGTATGGATTATATCGAACTGAGTGTTCCACATATATAAGTAAAGCATTACACATAATTTCAAGTCAAAATGGCAGTTCGTTTTCAAGAATTCGCGGTGGCCGAAAGACTGATAGAAATGAATTCATCAATTGTGCACCTGATGTGACAATGAGTACTTCCTCTCCTAGAATACACTATTTTTGTATTCGGGGTATTTTCTGACGTCAAATCAATGCGAGGTGTTCGATTTGAATACCATCGTTCTTTGTCACCGAAAATTGTTTACCCCTCAGAGGAGCATTACTCCAGATTTCAGTACTCACGTCTGGAGCAGCATCAAATTTCTGATTTGAGGATCCACAAACCTCTGATTTAAGAGGAAGGTGAACTGGAGCTAAACTGAACGTTCAGGCTAAATTTAGTGATATCGAATTGTTTTTATATCTATGAAGGACCATTCATTTTTTTCCGGCATTATTGCAGACATCACATCCTAACATTATGGTTTTAAAACAATCTATTACTAACGATGGACATTCAAGTACTATAATATAAGACATATATCCCACTCTGGAATGAAGGATCCTTTAGTAGTTACGAAATTTTGTTACTGTAGTTTTAAAAGTTAGGTAATACCAATAATTTCGAATTACTTTACTATCTACATGCATTACATCAAATACACAGAGTAAATCAGAACTAATAATTCAGAGGAAAGTCAAAGCTAAAAGGCATTGCAAAAATTTCGCAACAACGCTCTCTAACGTTTATTACCCATTCTAGCTCACTGAATATGTCGCTAATTTAAGTATATTAATAGCATATTTATAATAATACAATTTGTAATACTTCTTTAAGTTTTGTTTTGAAAGCATATTTCGTCAAATTGCTGAATTGCATGAGACTACAATACGTAATAAACGTACACCATCACTTATTTTAAATGCACATAAATTATGTTTATAAGTTAAAACTACTAGGAAACCTAAGTGGCAACCAATATTAAATAGGTTATTGAATATAACCTATATTAAATATAACGTATAGAACATTTAGTACAGTAATTTCTAGATTAATCAAGTTTGCATATTGACTATATGCTAGGTCATGACGGGATAGTATACTAGATATCGGGCACTATATTTATATAAACTATTAAAAATTTAAGACAGTAGTAATTGTTTTACTGCAAACACACAGAGTTCTACTCAACTATACCAATACATCTTTACTGTTTCATAAGTCTAAATTATGACAGCATTAGATGAGTAAATAAAACATATTATTAGTAGGAAAATAGTGACGATTATAATATGAGGCACAATCATACATTGACTGGACTCGGATTCGGCAGGAAGACTCCTAGCACGCCTCACTGCATTTGCCAATTAACTAATCATGGCCATTGTATCCCTTAGGCACCGCCATAGTGAGTGTTTGTTACGGTTCCCTAATTACAAATATATTCAACATACCTAATTAAATAGATATTAAGAATTGTTAAATGTTTAACACAGTGTAAACAATTTATAAAAATGTAAAAAATGGAAAATAGATATTTAAGATAAAGCATTGTCAGTATGTTAAGTTTGATGAATGTTAATATACTAAAAATATTATTTCCAACTATATATGTTCCAGCGTTAGTCTAACCGACGCCAAAGTCGACAAGTATTGCCTGGAGTAATTATTTGATTTTATTAGTATTATAAAAAGATCAGCTGTTAAAAAAGAAATATACAGGGTGGTTATAAATTATTATACACATTTTAAGATTGAATAAATAAATAACCAATCAACTTAAAAACATGGAAATTGTTTTATTAAATAGCAAATTTAAAACAGTTTTATTACCAATGAAGGACAAAAAAGATTACTCTTACTCATACTTTTACAAGGAAACTAAACTAATTCCACGTGCTCTCCGAGGTTTGCACGCAAAGTTTGTAGTCTAAATTCAACCTCACACCATGTGTTTCTGAGCATTGCTGGAGTTATGCTTCCAATAACCTCTCGAACTCTATTCTTGAGTTCCTCAATATCTTGAACTTTTTTGGCGAAGACTCTGTCCTTGACATAGCCCCACAAAAAAAGTCTAAGGGTGTAATGTCTGGGGAACGTGGAGGCCAAGGAATTGGACCATCCCGTCCAATCCAACGACCAGGAAACGTGTCATTTACGTAGTCACGTACTATCTTACCCCAGTGTGGAGGGGCATCATCTTGCTGCCAGTAAACATTTGGTTGTCTATGCTCAATTTGCGGTATTGCAAAAAGTTCAAGCATGTCGAGGTATACCTCTTTAGTGACTGTCGGTTCTGCGAAGAAAAAGGGTCCTATCACTTCATCTATAGCCAATGCACACCAAACGTTTATTTTAGGGCTGTCTCTTTCTTGTTCTCGAACATTATGAGGATTTTCAGTACCCCAAATCCTACAATTGTGTCTATTCACCTTACCAGAAACATGAAAGGTTGCTTCATCAGAAAAAATTACTTTTTTCAAGAAATTGCTTTCTCCAATGTTTATTGTTTGTTCTTCGAGGTCAAGTAATCTAACAGCAAAATCGTAGCGTCGAGGTTTATCGTTAGGTTTTAGTTCATGTAATAACTGAATTTTGTATGGATGGAGCTTAAGGTGTTTGTGCAAAATTTTTAAGACTGTTGATCGAGGTAATCCTATTTCCAAACTTGCACGCCGAGTAGACTTACCAGGGCTCCTCTTAAACAATTCTCTTACTTGATCAACAATAGCTTCAGAAACTGGAGGTCTACCAGCACCTTTTCTATGTTGGACACTTCCCGTTCAGCGTTTTATAGAATTTTTACTCGGAGGATTGCGGCCATACTCTAAACGAAACCTTCTTTGAACAGTTATTACAGATCTGCTTTCATGAAACCAAAGAACACACCTTGCTTTTTCTTGCACACTAGCCATTTTGATAGTGAGGTTAGTTTAGTGTTTGTTTAGTCAACTGTAATTAACAGCTGGTGTGGAAAGATCCATTGTTAACCAGCTGACTATGTCACAACACAAGTCATTAAGAAGAATCATACCTTACACCCACAGTTTAAGTGACATTTTTACTTTCTTTTTATAACTACTTTTTATAATTATTGTAATGTGTACAATTATTAATTTTCAGTCAGTATATAAAACCGTTTTAAATTTACAATTAAATAAAACAATTCCCGTGTTTTTAAGTTGATTGGTTATTTATTTATTCAATCTTAAAATGCGTACAATAATTTATAACCACCCTGTATATTGAGTAACTGTTATTTAATATAACTTACAAGGGCTTCACTGAGAACATGCACAAATTATTTTCATTATCATTCATTCTCAAGACGTTCTTCGTACTCTTAGACAGAAGGACATGGAACTAAATATAAAGGTTAATATCATATTTCACATCTACATAGATGTAATATCTTTTAGATTAGTCAATAACATTAAAATTTGTGTTCATAATAATAGGTTTAATAGCAGTGTAAAAGTAATAGAAGGTCAATAAGATACAAAAATAGTCACCAAAAGCTTATGTTCTACGTGCTATGCGAGTTATGTGTAGGTCATATATATATATATATATATATAATTGAATCATTGAATTACAAAAAGTACCTTCTCCGCCGGGACTCGAACCCGGATCTCTCACTTGGCGGGTGAATGTGCTAAACCTTTAGTACATATGAATATGGCCTCTTGCTAGGCGACAAAGGTCCACCTCTGGCTCTTGCATCTTCTTTCGGTCTTAAACATCTCGAGTGCTACCTAGTCTGCACGATGAATATAATATGCATACACACTTGGGACTGAGAAGGCGATTGCAGTAAAAAACATCTTTCCTAATTTAAATTGGAAATCCTTACTAATGTTTTGTAATATCATAATAATTTTATATAATAGGTTTTATGTTTCTTAAATATTGCAAACCAAAAGTCCTACAGTTCTGTGAAATAATGTCTCGCTGAAACAAAGAAGCATTCATTCCATTCTTTTTCGTTAATCTACTGTAAATGCCATATCGAAAACTCAAAGACGCCAATAAGGTTTTATGACTTTATATTCATAGACAAAGGGTTTTTTCACTAAACTGTGAGTTTTATAACATTATTTTAACTATATATATATATACATCCAAATTATATGCATAAATCGATTAATGTGATAGCAACTAACACAAACATAATTCTAACCAACACAGTATACCTCCTTTACAAAAAACAAGCAGAATTGCATAGACGTGAATTATCAAAATACCATGAATTAATAATGGAAAAATTTCCAAGTGTTTCACAAATTATCAATAACTTTACGATGTCAACAATACATTTTATGTCTAAGATATCAGAAAAACTTTTAAAAAAACTGTCAGCTTTACGAAATAATTCAATGAGTTGTAACA